>NC_016131.3:73456104-73767354 GCF_000005505.3 Brachypodium distachyon | reverse complement strand
TATCGTTCTTTCTTCTTGGACACTTCAGTTATGTATTGCAATATCCAAGTGACATTTACTTGTTTCAGTACAGATTACTTTCTTATACATGACATTAAGTGTGTGAATTTTCTGGCTCATACACTGACTGAAGAAGAAAAGTCAAATTGAAATTGAATAGTTGATACGTATGTACTGTAGTGGAATGGCATTCAAGGTTATTAATATATATACTAATATGTTACTCCCTCCTCCGATTCATATTAGTTGTTGAAATATTAAATGATCAAGACGTTTTTTACGCATAGATACATTCATGGGACAACAATTAATATAAATCCGATGATGTATATTTTTTTCATGGTTACTTCGTGCTGACAGCTGATAGACTCTCGAGCTAGGATTTGCAGCTTGCTAGCAGCCAGCTCACATGTACGTATACACAGTGATTAATTAGCACTGCGCCGTCCCTAGCTAGCTAGCTAGCTACCACATGCATAACAACTTAATAAACCATGCATGCATACGCATCTATCTCTGCATGCTCTCCTAAGCTGGGATCTGTATTAACTATACAGCCCATACGCATACATAAGCATGATGGTACATTAGGTAGAGTACTTAGCAGCCCTGCAGTGTACGTACACTCTAGCTCGGACCCAAGCCCAAAGGGTCCTTGGTGACGTTGAAAGGGCCACGCCACGCCTCCTCAAGGCACATAATTGGTGGTCCATGCCATGGCATGGCATATGCATATGCAGATGCCCTAGAAAACAACAGAAATATATATAATTAAGTGCATGAGAGAGAGAGCGAGGGAGAGGGAGGGGGGGAGAAGACAATAGCTTTAAGCATGGCAGGGGCAATACTAATCAATACTCTCTCCGCTTCTAAATTTTTGTCGCTGTTTTAGTTCAATTTTGTACTAAAACAACGACAAGAATTTAGGAACGGAGGTAGTATCTTGTCCATGCGTGGCGCCATAACGCATGTGCACTGTACCATTACCATACCATACCACCACACCCCCTTCTTCATTCTCGTTTCGGCCCTTCACTAGTCGCATTCCATCTCAAAGGGGTCCCAGTCCCCCTCATCTCACCCTCCATTACACATACATAGCTAGCTCTTCCCCCACACCTTCGACGGCACGTATAACGGGGACCCCGAATCGGTTGACGATGCGTCTCAGGGGGAGGAGGAGATCAGGAGAGGGATCGGTCGGTCGATCGATGGCGAGAGATCATAGCTAGACAGATATTATAGATCGATAGATGCGCTATACCGCTCCTTTGTATTTCTGTAAAGACTAAAGAGAGAGATGGGTGCTTGCTCGGCCTGCCCCGGTACGCTCGCTCTACCTACCAACCTGCCTTAAGGATATTAGATGCCATGCTCATGAGGTTGATGATGAATTCACCTTATTAGCTATAGCTACCTTCTTCTTCAAAATGTTGCATCCCTAGCTAGCACGTAGCTAGGGCACGCTAGCTAGCCATGTCCTAGGTAGGGGTATGGGCAGGCTTCTACATTTTGCCTTGAACCTCTGCTGGCACTATGGCAAAGGCAGAATGTATTGATCGATAGACCAAAATGATACGCCTACGGTTCTGATCCATGATGTCTACTCGACTCGATCCCTGACGTGCAAGTGATGTGATGCTTGCAACAGTTGTTTCGATCAAAGCCAATTAACTAAATTAATCATGCACATGCCATGCATGATTGTTTACTAATTTGAAAAAAAAAATGCATATTAATAATTGTTAGCCTAAAAGAATTAATATATATGTATGGTCAGTACACCAGAGTAATCGGGCTAGCTAGCTAGTCTGAGTTTATTGATTAAGCTATAGCTGAAGCTTTTACTACAGGGCATGTGCCTAGGCTGGGCATGCATGCACGCAGAGACACAATGACACACGCATTGACATTTGCATACAAGATGTGAGTGAGACCATGAGAAGCAAAGCAGGTGCATATATACAGGCAGATGCCTATCCAAGTGCTCCTTTTGGCCCTGCAGTGGAATGGAAAGGAGATGAAGATTATTCAGGCAATCAGGCAGGCTACCTACCTATACACACACTGCACCACTCTCTCTTAGCTACCAGCATCTCTCTGAGACTCTGACCCCCTCTTCTCTTCTCTTCTAAAAACAAAGGAGTGAGGGGGGCTCCCTACAAGCATTCCTTCTCTCATCTCATCTCATGACACTGGCTCGAAACAGCTACCATAGGATGGATGGATACACCTCTCCTCTCATTAATACCCACCTGCAGCTTTCTCTGCTGCATGCTGCTAGCTCTGTGCAATTGCTGCAAGGCTTTGTTACCACTACATGCATGCAAACAATTCTATGCAACGCGCGTACAGATCAGATCAGATCGACCTGGCCTATCGACATCTCTCTGTGCCATCTTTAGCTGCCTAGCTCTTTCCCCCCTTCAATTCTCCCTCTCCTCCCTCATTTAACCATTTGCATGTTCCTGCCTATGCATTATGATTGCAGGGTGCTGGGGTCCTAGCTATAGCTAGAGATGACAGACATATATATATGCCTCTAGCTTACTCAATGCATGTGTCTAAATGTACTTTCCTATCCTATTTGTGGAGCCTAACTAGGGTGTGCCATCCAGAGCCGATAGTTAGTGTTGAAGTATAAGTGGATTGCCTTGCCCCTTTCATAAGATCGGTCTTTTGGTTGCGTTGGCTAGCGCATGAAGTTCTTCATGATATCAGACCCAAGAGGACTCGAGTTCGAGACCCGGTTAACGCAATTAAATTGCAACTCACTTTCGGTTCACGTTTAGGCCTGCGGGAGCCACACGTGAGGGGGACTGTTGAAGTATAAGTGGATTGCCTAGCCCCTTCCATCATATCGGTCTTTTGGTTGCGTTGGCTAGCGCATGAAGCTCTTCAGTTAGTAATTAACTTTGGTTGTCTATATAGTATTTCTAAGTACGTTGTCTGGAAATTTCTTAAATTTCAGCCACATTTTTTGTCTCTCATGAACTTAATTGTGACCAAAATTCATGTTGTTTCCTTTAATTATGACAAGTATTTTTCAACTTTTGCTGATAGTTTTGTAGTTTCTTAAATTGATAGATTTTCCTTTTTTAACTTCCCATTATTTTTTGGGGTGTGTCTATTTCTTAGTCGTCTGATTTTAAGAAAAAACCTTAAAAACCTCGGTTGACGTATCAGAATCATTGGATTAAGATCTGAAAGACATCCTCACTCTCCCCTCTACAATGCGCTATCGTTAGAGTAAGAACCAACGAACAAGCACGTTGACTGATCTCTAAATAGCAAAACCATTGTCGTTTTCTTTTTCATTTTTTTTGGTATCTGGTTTGCCACAAATATATAATGAAGGGGGTAAATGTATATGTGAATCAAGCTGACGAGGATTGCTTAGTTGTGAAAGGAATGAGCACTCGCACATTGACTTTGACTATGCGCATGCACACATGCATGTATCAAAGGCTCGTGGTTAATTTGACACGGTCAAACTATAGCTAAAGCACGTACGTTCGCATATGCATATGTATATATGCTGATCTAGCTATATACTCCAAGTTAGTGAATTAATGGATTCAACTATATTATAGCTGCTATGTGTGGCTTCTATAAAACTCGTAGCTAGCAGCTGGTTAACCCATCTTCTGCAGTACTCCTACTACTCTGCAGTACTAGCAGTAATTAAAAAAAGTTGACCTTTTCAGTGATCATCATGTCTGAATCATTTTCTTACATTAATTTGCAGCTGCAGAAAAGTGGGCCGGCCGGCATCACTTTTCAGCACAAAAGGATTTACGATCGGTCGAGTATCTCTATGTATGAAGTAAATACTCCAGTATCCTAGATTACAGATTGCATTAAGTCATTTATGTAGTACTGCATAAATGCACTACAGTTGGCCGGGTGACAGTAGCGTAGGCGGCGCATGCTGGATGGAGTCCCCAGAAGCTAGTACTACGTCTGTTACATAATTTTTGTCTCAAATTTTATCAAAAAATGGATATATCTATTTATAAAAAAGTCTAGATACATGTAATATTTCGACAAGAATTATGAAACGGAGGGAGAGTAGCTCGTATCAGTTCAGCTTGCTTAGTCATCTTCCATCAGATTAGAATTAGCCAATGCAATGTATAATCTCCTCTACTCCTCGGTCTTGTTAAAAACGTACGCGGGGCAACGCCGGGGCGCGCGGGATTGGAGTGCCTGATCACGCAAGTGAGAATTGGGTGCACCTGCAGTGTACTCTCGTGGAGAATGAACTAAACTAATTTCTCACATGTGTGTCACAAAGTCAGAAGTAGTAATTAAAACTAAATTTGCAAATATGCTTTAGTACGTTTTATGATTTTAAACTGAGAAACATTTAGTGCTTTGTGCCCATCTGCAAAAAACAGAAACTAGCATTAGTATTGAAATATGTTTTTAATTAGCACAACTTTTTTAGGAATATGGAGAAACAAAACAATTTTGGAGTCCATATTTTTCCTGATGCAACGATGATAATAATACATAATTAAACTACTTTCATCAATTTCTTTTCTTCAGATTTTTACATTTTTTACACTGTTGACCGCGGACCGAAGGGGGCATGTGCGCTCCGGAGCAATTTCCTGCTCGATTATCTTACTATGTGCTACATGTCCACTTGTCCTATGATATGGGATGCCAGGTGCAAGTGCAAAATGCACACATCCCGCTGTCCAATATAGTCGACAAAGTGCTCAACCAATATATCAACAAGCTAGCCGGTCCCAAATTTTTGTCTCTCGATCGGGATGCATCTTGGGTTCAAATTGCTGTTATTTTAGGGAAATAATATGTAGGCAAGAAGATCGGCGTGCTCACATAGGCTTCACCCAGAGCTGCATGTACATCAAGTGCTTATAATAAGCGCGTGTGTGGAAATGAAAATTCGTTTACAGAAAGTATTTTCCCAAATATTTCAAAGGACCCAAGCCAGTCTTGACTTGCCGTTGGCTTAGGAAATATCATTTCGGCTGTTTCCTGCTAGCTTAGCACCACCGCTGGTTTTTTGCTAATCCGATGCTAAAATAGGAATATTATTTTCCTGAAGAGAGATGCCAGTAGCTTTGACGAGTCTAACAGGCCAACTACCGGTCGATCCGGAAACAAACTCCCCAAAAACAAACAGCCACTGGAACATTGTATATGCATATCAGCATCTGCCTAGCTACCTCCTGTGCCAAGTTAACAGCCAACAACATGTGTGTGCACCTTATAAAATAGTATACATTCCTCAGCTCTACTGGTAAGTAAGTACTAGCTGCAGATTGTACCTTATTGTATGCACGACATGTGTATGCTCGTGCCCATAAAATAGACCCCGGCCCTCTCGCTCCTGGCCTCTTGGGAGCTGAGAATCAGAGCTGACCTCTCTCCTGCGACAAATACTACTGGCTCGCTAGCTGGCCCTGCTGCCAATTTTTAATTGCAAGGAGATAACCTGAAATAAGTTCAGAGCCAGTTTGGCCTAATTAAAGAATGCACACTTACAGGCTCACGTTGCAATTATTCTATCTGGGGCATGCATTTATCCATATATATATATATATATATTATATATATATATATCTATATCTATATATATATATATATATGTTTTATTTCGTGGATCTTGAGTGTTGAGATTTTAAGGCAATATCTATTTTATACAGGGACAAAAATTAGACAACCATGTCCAGTTTTCAGTGGCATATGATCAATCGCGCATGTGTGCAGGTCGCAACAATAAGAGTGGTTCAAGGTGATAATTAAACCAATGCAAGCATACACCTAAGAGAGTACTAATATATAATCATGCATATATCCATCATAGTGTGTGTACAATCCCCAAGAAATTGTAGTGTCACTTAGCAAATAAAAATAGCAAAATATCCATTCCGGCTTAATTATTAACCTGCAAATTTAATGCAATGAAATTTGGAAAATCACACTGGCCGCTAGCTAGTTCAACTCAAATTGCAATGCAAAACAACATATATAGCTAGCACACAGATGCATATATACGCAGGTATTCAAATTATTGATCACCTTTTTTTTACTGGAATTATTGATCACTTTCAAATTGGACCAAAGCACATGCATGCACCCAAGACCCAGATCAAATAGTAGGACTGCACAGACACGCAGAGACACACAGGCACACGTATATCATATTATGTAGTTATAAATACGAGCATAAAATACAGTTGTTTGGATACCTACCAATATATAACATGTTGAAAATTCTAAGCCAGCAACAACTGGCAATTTTTGGGGCCTGCCTAACTCACATAAAGGCTCCCCTCCCTATAGCATGACAAGGACAAGCTCACATGAGCTCAACCAGATAATCCACGGGGCCCACTGCCCCCCTCTCACAAGTCACCGTTCCTTCCCCTTTAAAAAGCAAGCTACTTGTATTGAGCCCACTCTTTTCCTCTTCCTTCCCTCTCTAACACCACTATCACCACCTCACACAATACACACACACTCTACAGTCTACACACCTACAACTATACATATAGCTAATCGAGCTAGGCCAAATTACCTTTGGTTGCAAGCCAAAAAGTAAGTATCCATCCATACATACATGATACATCCACATCTCTCTCTTTCTCTCTTCCCCCCACCAAGAAGAACCTTGCTTCTTCTTCATAGTACTCCTCCTGTCCTCCCTCCCCAATTCCTCATCTGCCATTCCCATCCATTTCTTCCTCTCTTCTTCTTCTAGCTTCTCGCTCCCCATCGACCCTTTCCTGCTCGATCGAGCTGCCGCCTGCTTGCGGCTGATCGATCGGCGGCGAAGAGCTAACTAGCTAGCAAGAGCCAGCCACCGTAATTCTAAATTCCAAGATCCGACCACTAAACAAGCGGTAGCAGAGGCATCCAAGGATATATAATAATCCCACCCAAATCCTATACTAGTACTATAACAGCACAAGCACAGCAGCTTGCAGCTTGCTTGCTTAGCTAGCCGCTGGTCAAAGGTCAAGGCCGCACAAGGCAGGCCAATTCCGGGGAGAGGAGAAAGAAGAGGAAGAAGAATTGAAGATATACATCAGGAGGAGACCGGCTAGCTTCCATGGAGTTCACCGCAATTAGGTCCCCGGCGGCGGGAAGAACAAGCGAGCACGACGGCGGCGGCCCGTCGAGTACTACGGATCAAGTTCAGGTGGAGAAGGAGCACATGTTCGACAAAGTGGTGACGCCGAGCGACGTGGGGAAGCTGAACCGGCTGGTGATCCCGAAGCAGCACGCCGAGAAGTACTTCCCTCTCGATTCCACTACAGCGGCTGCGGCGTCCACGGGAGGCGGCGGGGGGCTGCTGCTGAGCTTCGAGGACCGCACGGGGAAGCCTTGGCGGTTCCGGTACTCGTACTGGAACAGCAGCCAGAGCTACGTGATGACCAAAGGCTGGTCGCGCTTCGTCAAGGAGAAGCGCCTCGACGCCGGGGACACGGTGTCCTTCGGCCGGGGCGTCGGCTCAGAGGCCGCCAAGGGCCGGCTCTTCATCGACTGGCGCCGGCGCCCGGACTCCATGGCGTCCGCGCTCCCGCTCCCGCGCTTCACGAGGCTCCCCAATTCCGTGCCATTCGCGCCGTGGACTATGACCGCGCCTCAGCAGCAAGGGCACCCCTTCTTCTCCGGCTCCGGCGGGAGGGCGTTCATGGCGCCGTCGCCGCCGTCCTTCGTCTACGACGACGGGTACTACGGGGCGCCGGGCCATGGCGGAGGGAGGCAGGTGCTGTACTACAGGCCGCAGCAGCAGCAGCACGCGGCGGTGGTGCTGGAGTCGGTGCCGGTGCGCATGGGCATGGCCATGGCGGCGGAGGAGGCGGTGCCGTCGTCGGGGACGAAGCGGGTGCGGCTGTTCGGGGTGAACCTGGACTACTCGGAGGAGGATTCGAATTCGAGGCCGGCGCCGATGCAGCTGCAGCAGCTGATGTCGCCGGCGTCGTCCACGTCGACGTCGTCGTCGTCCGGGAAAGCGAGGTGCTCCTTGAATCTTGACTTGTGATGAGGAAGAAGAAGAAGCTAAGCTAAGCTAAAGTGGACTACTACTACTGGTCAGTCAGCTGGTCTACATCTGCTACTTCAATTCTGCTACTATGTACGTAAGTACTGACACAAACGGATCAAGACGGCGCCGGCGCCGGTCGTGGAGCAGAGACGCCACAGATCGAAGTAAGCAAATGTGGCGGCGGCGGCCGGTGGATGCGTGAAGCATCTAGCTTTCTTCGTAATTCGTATATATAGCTCATCTCTCTGAAATTAATTAGCAGTGTGAGGAGAAACAAGAAAAGGGAACAGATCAGATTAAGCAGCAGTAACAACCAAAAAACAATTCTTTCTAGCTTGGTGTGATCCATGGTTTCTTTG
This sequence comes from Brachypodium distachyon, assembly GCF_000005505.3. Lineage (NCBI taxonomy): Eukaryota > Viridiplantae > Streptophyta > Magnoliopsida > Poales > Poaceae > Brachypodium > Brachypodium distachyon. The sequence continues at coordinate 73,758,966 of NC_016131.3, read as the reverse complement.
CTTCGATTTGCTTTGCTTTCCGGTCCCTGTGCTCAATTATGGTTTAGTTGTTCGATCTTAATTAGCATGATTATCTCTTGTTTATTCTCTTTTTTGGGGTATTAATCTCTACGATATACACTGGCGAAGAAAAGATTCTATATTACCATGACCGAGCCTAGGAAACACAATGTGCTAGCTAGCTCTCCCCACATATGATAACAATTAATAATATGTATGTTCTGTCATACAACAATTAACATATCCTAATTAATATTTAATCAGTGAGGGCAATGGAGATCGATCGATTCGATGCATGCAATGTTTATGTTGTGATTGTGCACATGGATTGTTCTTGTTGTTGCTGCTGCTGTGTGGGCATGCAGGTCAATTTGAGCTAGCTGCAGGGCTCTCCTTCCAAAGCTAAGCAAAAGCTAGATGTAGAAGAGGAGAGGATGCCTTTAAAATGTGGGAAGGGGACTCCTCTAGCTAGCTAGCAACTGCATATGCCAGCAAGCTAGGACAGGCAGTTATGGGAGAGGCCTGGAGGTCAGATCCTAAATCCTTCTCCTACTGCACATGCATATGCATATGCTGCTGCCTCTCTGCATACATTCATTCATACTGGAGTAGTAGGAGTACTCACCATCATCTCTCTCTACACATACTGTTGCTTGCACTCTTGAATTGGTTTGGGCATCCTTTTTCCCTGCTGCTTCTGCTCCTGCTCATGCAGGCTCCTGCTGCTTCTTCTGCAGCAGCATGAACTACAGCTGCGTTATAGGTGAAATGTTCAGGCAACCAGCTGCTAGGCATGCATATCGATCATATATACATGCATGTATCAGAGAGCTAAATGCCAAGATTTCTGTATGCATGCATGGCATTCCAGCCTTTCTGCAAAGCAATGAGAGAGTAAAAAAGAAAAGGAGTTAAAGCCAGTCCGTTAAAAAGCATGCAGCAGTAGATCCTTCCCTCCTGCTGGGCTAGCTTCGGTTCTCCCCCAGAGAGAGGAGAGAGAGGGAATCTCCATGGCCAATGCATGTGGATAGGCTGCAAAACTGCAGATCACATTGCATACTGTACGTTGTACCAAAGTCTACTGTAGGAGTAGGAGTGTAAGTACGGAGTAGTTGTGTAAAGCATATTGCAGGAAGGAGAGGATCTCAATTAAATATACACTTGAACAGTTGCACTATTGATCTGGAATTCAGGTACTGGGGCAGCCACTATTGACTACAAGAAGCTAGAAATTAATTAGCCAGTGTTAGCCAGGAGATGAGATGATGCTACAGCTTTTAGCCATGAGAGCATGCATTCAGGCAAGCTAGCTATTGCATTTCTGAGTGCAACACGTTTAGGCCCTTAATGCTGGCCGGTGGCCCTACGTGTAGAGATTTGCTGTTAATTTGATTATTTCTTTTCTTTAGGGAAGATTATTTCTTTTGTTAGTCCAAGATCCCGTGAATGCATGGGCCTTCAGGGCCTTGTCGGGGATTGCAGCTTTGTTGTGTTTTAACGCCATTGCATTGGTGTTCAAAAGGATTTTGGATAACGGTACCTGGTTTGGGTGTTCTCGTTTCCGGATCAGATGATGTTTCTTAGGTTGTTTTTCTAGTTTTTCTAGACCTCTAAACCCTACCCCAAAGCTCTAGTGTTTTTTTTGTGTTTTTCCTCTGTTCGGTTTTCGGTCCAATTTTCCTTATAAACGGGCCACTTCTTCCACGGTCGAATTCTGTTTGACCGTTCTTTGGCAATAAATAGCCCGCTGACGGTTATTTCGTCAAAAAAAAAACGGTACCTGGTTGTTAGGGATTTAGGGTTTGGGTCCAGAAGGTGTTTCGCTGCGTATCCAAAAAGTGCATAATGTTGTTTATCCAATTCATTTTGATAGGCATTACTCCAATTTCTTTGTTTCTTCAATATATACTGATCGACAGTCGTTATAATTTATATATACTAATCCTTTTTTCCACCGTATGCGTTTGTTAGCGATTGATCGACTTGTATGTTAGTGCTATTTTGCGCACAAATACTACACATTGTAAAAAGATGGTATATAAAAGTATCGTACATATATATAGCAGTGCTCTTTTAATTAAGCATGCATATGCCTTGTTCATAATTAAGTTGTTGTTGTTGTTGTTGTTGTTGTTCTAGGAGACAACTTATCATGTATAACTAATCTTACAAGATTTGTTAGAAATTTGCATGCATACATACATATTTTTCCTAATAATGATATATAGAGGATATATGTGTGTGTGTTCTGTTACTAATAAGTGTTCTATTTGTTAGGCATACACTAAAGTATGACCGACCAAATAAGCACATACTTTCATGTATAGAATATAAGTACAGGTGTTAACATGTTTGATGTGTGCTTTTACTTATTACAAATAAGGTAGTTCTTATGAAAAGCTCTTAGAATTGGATCGGAGACTAGTTTGAGTACAGAAGATGAAGTCAAACTTTAATTAGTGGAATAAGAGAATATAAAGCTTCATATATTTGTGGGCAGTGGTATACATATATACCAACATGCAAGGTACCATATTTATGTAGTGTTACTGTGTTAACACAGATCAATTATCCTTTGGCACCATTGCTACTATATATATGCGATAAACAATTTAACATGACACTCTTCTGATATTCTATTTCAAACTAGTTATTACTCCCTCCGATCCATAATAAGTGTCTCAGACTTAGTACAACTTTGTACTAAATTAGTACAAAATATGAGACACTTCTTATGGATCAGAGTGAGTACAACTCAAGCACTATACATGTGCCTAGTTAGCTATTGCAACTCAAGCACCTGCATTTTGGTTTTGAGAATAAGATCATTTGGTGCGTGTAGCCATAATAGCTAGTTCTTGCCTTTGCTTTAATCACATTATTTTTGTTGATTATGTACTGTCTTTGCTGATATGATCGAATCCGAACTTGCATTTGCCTGCACAGCTAGCTGCAGTATTTGAGTTACTGGTGTAGTACTACTACGAACTACAGCTTCCCAGGTGACTAATTAAGATCGAGGATATAAGCACAGGGTAAAGCGAAGGGAATTAGGGTAGAAATTAACTAAATCCTCTAAAGGTAGCATTTCTTGGAACTTTGATGGGCATCTAGCACTTTTTTTAGGCAAAACTAGATGGTACTTTGCGTACTTGGCTTATACTATATGCTGGGCTAGTATATATACACGAATATATGCATGTGATTCTTTGCATCTCCTATCAGATTTTCCATTTGCAATTCTTATTAATGTTTGGTTGCATTTCATGAATGTCCGTATATGCTTGTGGTCTTTTTATGAAGCTGTTTTGGTACTAAGATTCAATTCAAGCACCCACTTGATTTCTCGTACATCTCCTATATCAGATTTTCCATGTCTGGAAAGTGAAGTGGGAACAAGTAGAGAGCTAGCTAGTACATATATACACATGAAGGGATCGACAATGACTTGTGAATTATCTGCACGTTTCTTGTGTTGCCACTCCAACTTAAATGTGAACACTGCACATATATCGGCATCACAATGTGAATCAATCAATTTTAGGGCCCAAATCGATTTAGTCGAAGCGCATTCTGTGCATCAATATACCCTATGCAACCATGCATATATAGCTACCGAAACGTCGATTATAAACTCAAATATGTTAACTTTGAGAGATATGATAAGAGAAGAAAATAGGAGAAAAAATGACTCGAACTAGTCCCATTCAAGAATTTGCCACTCCATTCCTCGTCGCCGCCTCATATATGAGGTTTTGTTGCCTAATTTACCAAATTTGGGATTCACCTTCACGTTTTTTTTTTGTAGCTCCATGGTATTGCTAGCATCAGTGATTTGTGCATGCTCTAGAGAAAGACATGGTTAATAGTAGGGTGCAAGTGTTTGAGCTGTGTACATAGTCCTTATTAGAGAAGATCATCGATCACCAATAATGGCGATACGTCGAGTTTTTAAATATGTCCAGTCGCCTTGTGGAGCATCACGGCCTAATCATATGTTGAGAGACCGCCTCATGTGGAGAGCGCGAAGTTAGCTCTTGACTGTTTTGTTACCATGTTGGATTGACCGTAGTCTCAATATATGATTGATTGTCTGTCTTGACCCTTCCTTGGATTCGGTTATTGTCTCCTTGGACTAGGTGCCCGGACCATATAAAGAATTATTATGTCCCAACATATTGTAAACTTAAATAGAGTTTTCCCGAAAAAATACTCCAGCATGAGTACGATTTTGTACAATATTTGCGATCGAACTTTGTGGTCGTTACATCTCGAGGACGGGTCAATGTACAAAACAACACTTTTTATGAACCATAGGAAATACACGAAAGGACACCACTTGAGGCCATCTCGTGCGGTGTCTAACTAATAAACCTAGCTAGCTAGAAATAACCATTATAACAAGACACCAAAATCTTAACACGTTAATTATAGCTAGCTGGGTTTGAGTTTAAAATCTTGCATATTTATTAGGCAAAGCTAGCTAGGTACTCCGTACCGTGCTCCTCTCCTTTACTCCATGCTATAAATTTGTATGCTTTTTTGAGAGAGTGTTGTTAAAGGCAAGAGGTACATTCCGTGAAAAGAAAAAGGCAAGAGGTACACAGAGGACACGTTTTTTCTTTTTAAGAAACACGCTACAGACACAGAAGTTCACAATATGCACGCACACTCATCCCTATGAGCGCAAGCACTGACGCACACACATCCGACCCCTATATATGAGCACTTTCCAAAAACTAAATTAGCAAATTTTGAAATTGACGAAGTCACCACGGACAATTCGTACATAGTTGACGAGTACGTCACTTTCACTTATTGTCGCAATTAGTTGCACCTGGCACATACATTACACTAGCTATGTACTCTCATCCGATTAGGTTTACAAGGCTTATCTACTACTCACTCCGATCCTAAATTGTTGTCGAAATATTACATGTATCTAGACGCTTTTTAAGAATAGATACATCCAGATTTGGGCAAATTTGAGTCAAGAATTTAGGATACAAACATAGTAGAAAAAGAGAGGATTAGTGTCAAAAAAATACTACTCAGTGCATGGAAGAGAGTTTATTATCTCAAATTGAAAACCAAAAGAAACGGAGTACTTAAATAGTCGAGAAATAGAAGAGAGGGCTTATAAGATTGAAATTGTAGGAGTTAAAAAAATGACTTATAAACCTAAATAAACAGAGTATTGCACTGTACGTGCTCTAGTATATACTCGGTACGGGGACAGTACAATACGGAAGTATACGTACGTATCGGTCAGAAGTTGAGGGCCCGCCAGCCAGGCAGACCGAGGCCAGGCGCAACTACGTACAGGGCCATGCTCGAAGCTCGATCGATCCATGGCCGCAGAGAGTGTCAGAGTGTCTATATTGTTAGAATTTGTGTTGTGGGCCTGATCAGCCCAAGCCCGATTTTAACAAATTCTGAAAATCTCAAAGGCCCATTCATGAAGTGAGATGAGGGGAGTGGGAAGAGAATAGTCTCACCTTGCTAGTTTAGAGTGAGTGAGACCAACATATAAGAGATGTTGTTTCTCACCTATTGAGCAAGTGAGCAAGGAAAATCCCCACGCGCGCTCCTCCTCCTCCTCCGCGGGCCTCGCCAAGCCACGCCACGACGCTCGCGCCGCGTTTCGTGGATCGATTTCGAGTTCGAGCCTTGCCGGGTCGGTGCGGGGCCGGGCCTCTTATCTTTTTGTCACGCGCGCGAGGTATTTTTGGAATCCGTTACGGACGCGTGCAGATTTTGTGGAGTCGGTTCAGGTTTCCTAAACCGAACCGACCTATACCTGCGTGACTATATATACAGCCCGTCCCTCTGATCGGTATGCAACACAACCGCGCCAGGGTTTTGCCTGTCTCTCGCTTTTGCTCCATCGTCGTAGTCTGCTCCATCCCGAGCTCCGGCGTGCACCAACGATCGGGAGAGCAGGCCTCCGGAACCTTTCGCCTTTGTGATCCTATACGAGAGAGGACGAATAAGGTTTTTGGGAAGCGCTCCGCGCGACAGCTCGCTTCCCTGCAACCACGGGTCGTCTGCCTTCTCGATTCGGCGGGTGCGCGACGCGCCGCCGTCTTCTTGGTCAACAACTTCGTTAAGCGAACGTAACAGCAACGGCTTCCTCTCCACCGCAACAGTACGTACATTGTGATTCGATCTGTTGTTTAGTTATGATCTGCGAGTTCATATTGCTGTTTGTTGGGTTGTTTAATACTTCTAGTATTTTTAAGATGCATCTGCTAGTTGCTACTGTCGTCATGATCTATATTCTGGAATTATTCATTGAATTGTTATTCTTGAAATTGCTTAATTTTCCAACAATCCAAAAACCTTATTGTAGGCAATTTTCTGATTTAACTATGGGTTTAGCCGATGCATTGAAGCCGGATAAATTTTTCGGGATGTACTTCAAGAGATGGCAATTAAAGGCCATGCTCTCGTTGCAGACTCTGAAATTATTCTGGGTGACAGACGGCAAATCATAGGGAGATTTAATTGAGGAAGCTCAGAAAATTTTTCAGGATGCCAATGTTGCCTTTAGACGATGTATTATGAGTGTTCTTTCTGACCGTCTTTGTGATGTGTATATGCACATAGAAGACCGGAAGGAGCTGTGGGATGCACAGGATGCTAAATTCAGTGCAACCGATGCAGGCAATGAATTGTATATCATGGAGTCGCTGAACGACTACAAGATGGTGGATAACCGTTCTGTAGTTGAACGGGCACATGAGATACAGATCATTGTGAGAGAGCTCAAGCTTCTCAAGTGTGATTTACCCGACAAGTACGTGGCTGGGTGCATTATTGCAAAGTTACCTCCCGTGTGGAGGAACTTTGCCACATCTCTAAAACACAAGAGACAAGAGATATCAATTGAACAACTGATAACATCCCTTGATGTTGAAGAGAAAGCTCGGGCTAAGGACACCACTGAGAAGGCTGCTGATTTTCCGTCTAACGCCAATATGGTACAGAGGAACTTTCGCGGCAACGGAAAAAACAAAGGGAAGAAGTCCGCTGTTGTTAATAACAACAAACCTGCGCAGACTACTACCTTCAAGAAGAAGAAGAAAGTAAACAAAGGCGAAATGAATTATTTCACCTGTGGAGAGCTCAGCCACTTTTCCAGAGACTGTCCTGATCGTGTAGATCGGAGAGGGAAAAAGGGGCAGAAGACTGTCAACGTCGTGACCGCTAGCGACACTGACACGTACGGTATTTTACCTATTGTACTTTCAGTGTTTCAATCTCCATGTTGGTGGATTGATACGAGTGCTAATGTTCATGTATGTTCTGACATCTCTTTGTTTACTTCTTACCAGCATGGAAGGATTCGACCGTCTTGATGGGGAACGGGTCGCATGCAGCTGTTCGTGGTGTTGGTACGATCGATTTGAAATTTACTTTGGGGAAGATCGCGCGGCTAAGGAACGTGATGCATGTCCCCTCCATGAACAAGAATCTCGTTAGCGGTTCCCTTTTATGTAGAGATGGTTTTAAGGTAGTTTTAGTGTTTAATAAAGTGGTTCTGTCCAAACATGGACAATTTATTGGTAAAGGCTATGAGTGCGTAGGCTTGTTCCGTTTTTCCCTTTCTGATTTTAGTGACATGTCAGTAAATCATATTTGTGACAGTGTAAATGATGATGCAAGTGTTTGGCACTCTCGTTTATGTCATGTTAATTTTGGTTTAATGTCTCGGCTATCCACTATGAGTTTAGTTCCTACTTTTACCATTGCCAAAAGTCCTAAGTGCCATAGTTGTGTGCAATCAAAGCAACCTCGAAAGCCTCACACGGCGGCTGAGGAGAGAAATCTGGCACCTCTAGAACTCATACATTCTGATCTTTGTGAGATGAAAGGTGTGTTGACAAAAGGTGGAAAGAGATATTTCTTGACGTTAATTGATGATGCTACTAGATTCTGCTATGTTTATTTGTTGCGAACTAAAGATGAGGCTTTAGACTACTTTAAAATCTATAAGGCTGAAGTTGAAAATCAATTGGAGAGAAAGATCAAACGTTTTTAGGTGGGATCGTGGTGGCGAGTATTTTTCCAATGTATTTGATGAGTTTTGTGCGGAACATGGTATTATTCATGAGAGGACGCCTCCCTATTCTCCTCAATCAAACGGGGTCACCGAAAGGAAAAACCGCACGCTGACTGACTTGGTGAATTTCATATTAGCCACCGCCGGTTTATCTAAGGCATGGTGGGCGGAGGCGCTACTGACTTCATGTCATGTTCTGAATAAAGTTCCAAACAAAAATAAAGAGAAGACTCCCTACAAGGAGTGGATTGGAAGAAAGCCATCACTTTCTTACTTGCGCACTTGGGGATGTTTGGTGAAAGTCAACGTTCCAATTCCTAAGAAACGTAGGCTCGGACTTAAGACAGTGGATTGTATCTTTCTAGGCTATGCTCAGCAGAGCGTGGACTATCGATTCTTAGTAGTTAAATCCGAGCTACCTGATATGCATGTTGATAATATTATGGAATCTCGTGATGCAACATTTTTTGAGAATATTTTTCCTATGAAAGATATGCATAGCATTGCTAGAATTTCTTCTGAAATGTTACATGAGTCTAGCATACCTGAATCTAATACATCTGATAATGAATCTGAACATCCTGAGGATGATGTTGAGAAGGATGACAATGAAGCTCCGTCAAGGAGTAAGAGACGAAGAATTGCAAAATCCTTCGGTGATGACTTCATTGTGTACCTTGTGGAGGATACTCCCAAAACATTCCAGAGGCATATGCATCTCCGGATGCAGATGACTAGAAAGAAGCTGTCCAGAGTGAGATGGACTCCATTCTTTCTAATGGGACTTGGGAGCTATCTGAACGACCCCACGGTTGTAAGCCAGTACGCTGCAAGTGGGTGTTCAAGAAGGAAGCTAAGGCCGGTACTATTGAAAAGTATAAGGCACGGCTTGTGGCGAAAGGCTACACTCAGAAAGAAGGCGAAAATTACTTTGACACCTATTCACCCGTTGCTAGACTTACTACCATTCGAGTACTACTATCCCTGGCTGCCTTCTATGTTCTTGTCGTTCATCAAATGGACGTAAAGACGGTTTTCCTTAACGGAGAGTTGGAAGAGCAAATTTACATGGAACAACCAGATGGATTTGTGGTAAAGGGTGAAGAGAGAAAGGTGTGCAAGTTACTAAAATCTTTGTATGGACTAAAACAAGCACCTAAGCAATGGCACGAGAAATTTGACAGAACTTTAACTTCTGCAGGCTTTGTCATTAATGAGGCTGATAGATGTGTGTACTATCGCTATGGTGGGGGCGAAGGTGTTATTTTGTGTTTGTACGTGGATGATATTCTGATTTTTGGTACAAACATAAAAGTGATAAATGAGGTCAGGTCGTTTCTATCAAATTGCTTTGATATGAAAGATTTGTGAGAGGCTGATGTTATTCTTAACATTAAGCTGGTTAAGGATGAGAGTGGAATTACTTTGTTGCAATCCCACTATGTTCAGAAAGTCTTGAGTCGCTTCGGTTTTACTGACAGCAAACATTCACCAACACCTTATGACCCCAGCATGATACTCGGAAAGAACAATGGAGAAGGGAAAGATCAATTGAGATACTCTCAAATAATCGGTTCCCTTATGTACTTAGCTAACTCTACGAGGCCTGATATCTCTTTTGCTGTGAGCAAATTGAGTAGGTTCACGTCAAACCCGGGTATAGATCATTGGCGTGCACTAGAAAGGATATTGCGCTATCTAAAAGGTACGATGAGTTATGGAATACATTATTCAGGGCATCCAGCTGTGCTTGAGGGATATTGTGATTCGAACTAGATCTCTGAAGCAGATGATCTCTACGCCACAACCGGATATGCCTTCATACTTGGTGGGGGTGTAGTATCATGAAGATCTTGCAAATAGACCATATTGACAAGGTCAACTATGGCAGAGCTTGCTGCTTTAGATACAGCCACCTTTGAGGTAGAGTGGCTGAGAGATCTTTTGATGGACTTGCCGGTGGTTGAAAAACCAGTGTCGGCTATTCTGATGAACTATGATAATCAAACTGTTATTACTAAAGTAAACAGTTCAAAGGATAACGCGAAGTCATCAAAACATGTGAGGAGACGTGTGCAGTCTGTCAGGAAATTGAAAAACTCTGGAGTGATAACTGTTACATATATTCAAACAGAGAAAAACCTGGCATATCCCTTTACCAAGGGACTACCACGTAATGTGATAGAGAGTGCATCGAGGGAGATGGGGTTGAGACCCATGAATGTTTTGCCATAGTGGTAACCCAACCTATGTGATCAGAGATCCCGTGAAGTAGGATCTGGGAAGAACGAAGCTATCGGTATAACAGAGGAGAGTATGTTATAACCCTCCCTATGTGAAGATGTGCGACTCTCAAATTGCTGTAAGGCAGGTTGGCGACATGCCTTAATGTGTTAATTGCGGCTATGAGTAGCGAAAGATGATGTCCTATAAAGTATTGTTGAAAGAACACACCTATATGAGTCTGATTGTCTAACGTCGCAGTTTATGAGATTCGAGTGATCTCTAGTAACTCATGAACAGACCACTGAGTATGACGCATATGCTCCACCCGCAGGGTAGACTATTGATAGCCCAGTACTGGTTGACTTTTGAGTGAAATCTATTTCACGCCAGCTTGCAATTCAAGGCTTAGTCCATTGTGAGTGTGGATGGATGTAACTTAAAGTTCTAAGCAGAAATTCAACTTAACAGTCTCTACTGAAACACTAGTATATAAACAAGTGGCGAGAACAGGTAAATCTCTAAATGGGTATTTGAGATCTGGTGGGGGATTGTTAGAATTTGTGTTGTGGGCCTGATCAGCCCAGGCCCAATTTTAATAAATTCTGAAAAATCTCAAAGGCCCATTCATGAAGTGGGATGAGGGAAGTGGGAAAATAATAGTGCCACCTTGCTAGTTCAGAGTGAGTGAGACCAACATATAAGAGATGTTGTTTCTCACCTATTGAGCAAGTGAGCAAGGGAAATCCCCACGCGCGCTCCTCCTCCTCCTCCGCCGGCCTCGCCAAGCCACGCCACGACGCGCGCGCCGGGTTTCGTGGATCGATTTCGAGTTCGAGCCGTGCCGGGTCGGTGCGGGGCCGGGCCTCTTATCTTTTTGTCACGCGCGCGAGGTATTTTTGGAATCCGTTACGGACGCGTGCAGATTTTGTGGAGTCGGTTCAGGTTTCCTAAACCGAACCGACCTATACCTGCGTGACTATATATACAGCCGCCCGTCCCTCCGATCGGTATGCAACACAGCTGTGCCAGGGTTTCGTCTGTCTCTCGCTTTTACGTCGTCGTCGTAGTCTACTCCATCCCGAGCGCCGGCGTGCACCAGCGATCGGGAGAGCAGGTCTTCGAAACCTTTTGCCTTTGTGATGCTGTACGGGAGAGGACGAATAAGGTTTTTGGGAAGCGCTCCGCGCGACTGCTCGCTTCCCTGCAACCACGGGTCGTCTACCTTCTCGATTCGGCGGGTGCGTGGCGCGACGCCGTCTTCTTCGTCAACAACTTCGTCAAGCGAACGTAACAGCAACGGCTTCCTCTCCATCGCAACAGTACGTACATTGTGATTCGATCTGTTGTTTAGTTATGATCTGCGAATTCATATTGCTGTTTGTTGGGCTGTTTAATATTTCTAGTATTTTCGAGATGCATCTGCTAGTTGCTACTGTCGTCATGATATATATTCTGAAATTATTCATTGAATTGTTATTCTTGAATTTACTTAATTTTTCAACATATATATCTATGTAGCTTTAAATCGATCTACTACTACTATATCACTGCCTTGAGCCTTGTATATGCATGGACCATTCTATGCAACCTTTTGCATATATTGGGCGCTTTATAGCTACTGCATGCTTATACAGTGCGTGTGGGGCTCGCCCTAGCAACGTATAGCCAAGACCCCATTGCCCATCGGCATGCTAACATGCTACTGTAGCTCTACTGCTGCGCTTTCCGTTGCCCGTAGTTACGCCTGCATGTGAAAAACTGAAAATTAACAGTTCGCAAGTCCAAGAAAAAGAAAATTCCTGGAGAAGGCCCTGCAGCTGCTGATCTGTCATAGTTAGCTATGGCACCTACTCATAGGTCCTCAGCACCTCGAATAAAATCATAGTCAGCCACACCCTTTTTTTATCATGAAAATATAGATTGTGAGAGATCAGATTAATGAGATTTTCTCCTCGATGCAAAATCAATTTATTGGGAAGAACATTTATATGTAGACGCAAGTACTACAAAATTCACATGAGTTTGAAGGCCGAGCTCTTTTACTTAATATGTCAACACGATCAACAGTACCACTTGGTGTGACACTAGACGGTGTTACACTTACATCAACTTTTGGCCGGTCTCCATCACGCTTTGCCCTTCTCTGCCGCCCATCTCTCCATGCATGCTGCCTCCACAACCCCCGGCGGCCGGCCCGGCCCTTGTAAGATCGACCGAATCCAAAAACGTGCTTTAATTAGATTGGCATCCATATGTACACGCTGGAGTGTTCCTAAGATGCATGCATGCATGTATACATCATATACTTATATTTCAAGTAATTTCTTTATTTCTAAATTTTTATCGTTGTCTTAGTTCAAATTTGTAGTAAAACAGCGACAAGAATTTAGAAACTGAGGCAGCAGGTAATTAACTTGGTCAAAGAAAGAAGCTGCATGCGGCGTGCGTGACAAAGGTGACCGATCTGATCAGGCGCGCGCGGCGTCGCTTTATTAAGCACACGCGGACTGAGAGCAACGCCTGTACGGCCGGCTCAATCATGGACAAGCAGCTGTAGTAGTAGCAATTAGCAGCCCAAAACATCGATGGCACAAATTAAGCGCACTGTGATATGTGAGAGGGATCGGAGAGAAGCATTGATCATTGATTAAGCTGTAAAGGCCGCGCCGTGATCTTGACAAAACAACGCAAACTACGTGTGTATATACACGTAAAGTGTGTAGTATTGCTAGTTTGCTACTATCCATAATGAAAAAAGTGTCACAGATTTATTGTACAAAGTTATACTCCCTTCAGTCTGAAATAAGAATTTATACAAATTCACGTCACTTATTTTGAAACGGGGGAGCACTAACTTAGATTTGTTGTACCCTACTATAGCACGGATCTGAACGGAAGAATAAAAGTTCTCGTCGATGCGTATACGTCTGTGCGTACTGTTCATAATTAACTTAGCTTATGTTGTGGGGTACAAGAGCTGCAAATGACCGATAAAGGACGGTTTGTTCTCTATAGCTAGGGTCGAGGATGGAAACAACTGAACAAGCATTAAATCTATTCGACATTTTATCCGCTCTGTAACCACACAATTAACTAGCTTGAAATGTTTGAAAGAGATTTACAACATATTATTGGAAAGTGAAATGAGCATGAAAACAAAAGGTTGTACGTACGTATCAAAGACAAGGCCTCAATTTGCAACTCATTTTAGATCCCCCGGCGGCATCTTCAATCCCTGTAACCGCTATAGCTGGAAAAACCCAAAGAAAAAAAAAAGGGTACGCATCACTGCGGTTGAACAGAGAAGCAGTAGCAATTTGTTGTGCTTCCTGTCCCGGCAGGATGGGCCCCACCGCGCAGTGACAGAAGGAGGTGAGGGCAATGCCAGCGGCTGAGACCTGAGACGTGGCAGCGTCAGCTGCAGCCCCTGTCTCTCTTGTTCCCTCGCCCATTAATTTCTCCCGCTTTCCAGGCTGCCCACGTCCTCTGAGGGGGCCCACGGAATTAAGTGGGGCCACATTTCAGGGACTGGTGGGTGTCGACACGCCGGTGCGCGAAGCCTGTACGCAAGACAAAACTGCGCGCTAGCTAGCTGCATTGCCGCAACCGGAATGGTATCTTCCGCTGCCCGGTTTCCACCCGTCCTAGCTCTCACGCACCACACTGCAGCCCGGGCCCAACCGGAGGACCACCTGTCGGTGACAAGCTTTTGGGACCACCTGTAGTCTGCAGGGAAATTAACTGGGCTCACCTCCCAACTCAGAAACTACCCTGTGATGACCCAAACTCTTTTCTTTTCCCTTTTCCTTTTGGCCTTGTATGACAGCCGTGGTTTCTTTCTTTCTTTTCGGTTCGTTCGGTGTAGTGGGGATGTACCAAGGCCTTGCCACTGAAAAGAAAAGGCTTATTCTTTTTTATTTTTTTGCTGGCGAAAGCCAAATTCAAGCAAAATGAACATGCACAGGCCATGAATTTAATCGGCCGGATACTTTTAGCAGGGTGCGACCCACGCCCTAATAAAACCTAGTATTGGCCAGCCACATCACATGTAGCTGAAACCTGCGTAGAGTACTACTCCCTCCGTCCAACAATACATGACATATTAAATTTTGGTTGACCACTCCGTGTGACTAATATGATCAAAATCATAACCATAAGAAAATGGAAAGCTAATGACGGAGGCAGCAGAGTTAATTTACAGACAGAAGCACGGACCGACGCGTGCATGCACGGCCAGAAAATGAAGGTCCGGTCAGGCCTACAACAAGGCAAAATTAGTGCAGACCCGTCACCTGGATGGGACGGCCGTCTAGGCATCTAGCCTAGTTCACCAGTGCTCCTGCAGCTAGCTTCCGTGCAATCAATCGATCGAATCCTGCCGGCCAAGAGAAGAAAATGAACGATCATGCAACACGTGTACACATGTTATCAGAATGCTGTAATTTCTGACCGCTTTGATTTTAATTAGCTCGATCACTGTTTGCTAGCGTATGTCCGCGTGCAGATCGATGTGGATCGCTCGGCCCGGCCGGAGCGATTGCTAGCTTCAGCCTTCGAGCCTCCTGATATTCTATTCAGAGAAGTTCCTCATACCCCAGCGGCTGTTGTCTGTTACTGCATTTCGTCGTACTCCTAGTAGGTCTGGTCAAAAAGAAGAGATGGATCGATGTGGAATGCTTCACTTGGTGGGGGCGTGGAAGATCGAGGAACTTTAACTAGCTAGCTCTTGGATAGAACGTGTCGCGGGTCAATTTTTCCGATGGATCGATGTGGTGGCGGGTGGACACCCAGGGAAAGCGATCGATTGATTAAGAGGGCATCTTCATTCAGATCCGTCAACTTCATGCAGATGTGTCTTCGTGTCATCAACATCCCGGCCACTCTCTGGTGCCTGGTCCAGCACGCGTCTATATGGTTGTTGCTCACCAGCTCATGCCGTACCTCTCGGTTACTAAATTCTTGTCGTGTTGTGGTGGTTTAGTTCAAATTTGTACGGAGTACTGAAAGGAGAGAGTGCTCCATTAGAGAGATCGATCCACGGGAAAACACGCAATTGATCTCTGCTTGCTAGTTGCTACTGTACCTTCTCCAATTCTTGCCGTAGAAGCCAATGCGACCTGCACATCGATTTTGGTCTGAACGAGTGCATGTTCAACAGCTTTTGCATGTGCATTTCTGGTCCAGATAGCAACCGTTTACACTCTACACGCTGGACTCGAGATGCTTCTCGACTCGTGTACGCGTCCACAGCTAGCTTTCCCCGCGGCGATAATCACTGCGTACCACTACATATTGGTAGTATTCGTATATATCTGTATATATATTCAGAGAGATGTAGCTTAATCAGCACCACGTCATACGTGTATGCGCTGGATGCATGGAAACATTATGGCGGCCGGTTACAGTGCTGCCTCTGCTACGTACTACATACTGCACGCTGCACACAGTGCTGCTGATGCAGTAAAGCTAAGCTAGCTGCATTTGGACATGGACCAGTGCTTGCGGTGTGTACGTAGTGCAGCCTTTTTCCATATATGTAATGGACGTCACGTACTCTACCAGCGGGTCCGGGGCCTAGCTGATGGGTGAGAGAAGAGTTCTTTTCTAGCTAGCCAGGGGCCTGCCTAGCTGGGGTGCATGGGGGTTCGAAGAACAAGAAAATTAAACTCGGGTGCAGTGCAGTGTATCGATGACTGCCACCCGCCCACGGATTCTCGGTGCCACCAAATTGCAGGGAAGCGAGACACTCTGCAGGCCCAATGCTGAGGCGAGGTTCGTAGCCCGATTTGTGTTGTGGCCCAATATGGGTCCCTACGAGGCCCATCGTGTGTGAATTATTGTTGGAGTATTTAGGAGTATTACAGTGGCAGCAACTGCCTGTTCCGATCCGTATATATAGCTTCTTATTAAGCACTGTTGGGTATCCAATCATCACATATACAGTTATGAATCCGGTAACTAGCTAGCTAGCTAGATACTACATACAGAGGCTAAAAGAATCCAAGCACAAAAGGAAAGTACCAGTACTATATATGTAAGAGAGGAAAAGGAGAAGAAAAAAGATGGGAGGAGCTAATTAAGCTAGCTAGCTAGCACGACAGAACGGACTACATACATTTGAACCAAGCCTTCAATCGATCAACTCTAATCTCAGCTGAATCAGGAGGCTACTCTGCAGTTGGTCCTGATGTTCCCGGCGTTCCCAGTGAGCACGCCAACATTCCCCATGGCGATCATGGCATTAGCAAAGTCGGTCTGGAACGTGTCAGGGCTGCTGGTGTAGGCGACCACCTGAGCGGACGCGTTCGGGTCGGCGAGCAGCGCCTGGTCGGAAGACAGCAGGCCCCGGTTAGCCACCAGATTGGCGTAATAATTCGTGTCGAAGGCGTTGGGCGTGACGGGGTCCATGGGCACGGCCTGCTGGGCCCCTTTCTGCGGGCACTGGGCCGTGAGGGCCGTCAGGTACTTGGGGTCCATGGTCGGGTCCTGGCCCCCGTTGGGGCCCGACGAGTAGAGCCTGCTGCTGAAGGAGCTGCACTGGGCCGCGCCCACCGTGTGCGCCCCCGACAGCGTCACCATCTGGGCCTTGGAGAGGCCCTTGGAGCCGAAGATCTGGGTCAGCTGGTTCACGTTGGCCGTGGGCGGTGGCAGGTTCCCGTTGGTTTCGCCGGCCGACGAGACGTTCCCGTCTCGTCGCCCCGCCGGCACCTGGTACGCGCTGCCTCCCACCTGCAACACACACAAACACAGCTCATAAGTTTCAGTGAATTAGAAAGTGAATATAGAGAGGAATTGCTTTGTTTCCGTTCGTTTTTGTGGTGAGCGCGGGCAATGGGCTCCATGCCATCCAACTGGGGAATGGAGACGGAATTCGTGGGTCATGGGGCATGTGCAGGCCACATGGGCGTGGGACGGATCCACGTCGTAACTGAACTAAACTATAGAAGTCGACCGGCCCTGAACGTATCTTGACGTGCGCCACTCGATGACCGGAATCCTGCTGATAGCTCTCTCGCCATTAACCCCCTTCTTTTGATTACTGGTAATTGATTTGGGGGCCGAACGAACGGCCGGTCGTCCTCACGAGTGTAGTTTCTGGTGGTGGCCTGTGTCTTTTTCCCATGAAGGGGAGGCCTTTATGTGCAGATGTGCTGTTTATTTAAGGGAAACGCCTGTATGTGCTGTTTCCAGCTCTGAGTGAGTCAGGCTTCACTATCACTCTCGCACTGGCAGTATTCGGTCATCATGACATGGAGTGTTCTGCTCAAGCTCATGCACTTTGATCAGTCGCAAGAGCTGCTGCCAAGTGCTCGGTGATCAACCATAATCAATCTTGATACTAACACGTTGACTTCTTTCAGTATCACTCACATAAAGCTGCAACGGTAGTATGACTAGCAGTGTACTCCACCCTATGACTAGCTAACACATTAATTTTCTGTTAACTACCGTTGTCGTGAGCAAGACTGACAGAGAAATTTAACTATTCTTGCCTCCATCGGGAAAGAGCAACAAACTCTAGAAGCACTCAAGTTCATCATTTGCTTCGGTGTGCGAGCTTCGTCCCCCTGCATGCGCTCAGTAACATGTGGATGCCATCTGGTTCACGATTTTTCTTGTTGCATAGTGATCGGTGCAAAGCTCGATCGGGGAATGATTTGGCCTTTAGCCCAACACTACACGTGCCAGAGCTCGATTCTACTGCTGGTAAAAACGAAAAGAACAAAAGGCCCAAGCTAGGTAAACTTTCTAACTGACTGAACCCCCTGCACCGTGCCACGATCGGACAGATCGGATCCTGTCCTTTGTATCGCCACATCTGAAAAAGAAGGCTCGGGAGAAAGCAAATTAACGAGGTTTCCTTTGTTTCTTGATCTTCTCGAAGCGGTGTGAGCGCGACACGGCCATGTGAGCCAGAGTACGCAGGATAGGATAGGAGACGCCGGTCTGATAGCTAGCTGTTGATGCACATACGGACACCGACCGCTTGGCCTGCCGTAACGGACTCCCGTGTGCCCAACGCAACGGGCCAGCCAGATGCGGTGCCAAAACGTTGCTTAGACAGGCATGCCCCGTGCGGTGCCCACCGGAACGCAGACTGAGCAAAGCAATGCCGGATTCGGCTGCCCGAACGAGACATTCATTTCTTTTCTTTGTCCAGGCATATCGTCGTTCGATGGAGGCAGGCGGCAGCATACTTATTACGGTACAAATGTGCCCTTTGGAAAGCAAAGGATGTTGTTCCTGCTGTTGGAGGAGATGAGAGGAGG
This sequence comes from Brachypodium distachyon, assembly GCF_000005505.3. NCBI lineage: Eukaryota > Viridiplantae > Streptophyta > Magnoliopsida > Poales > Poaceae > Brachypodium > Brachypodium distachyon. The sequence goes on along the minus strand of NC_016131.3, from coordinate 73,740,405 downwards.
AGTTGTAAAAGGCAGCCTTGCTTTTCTGAGAAAGGTCGAGGGAAAAGCTTGGTGCCATTCGGTAAAGGCATAATTAGGGAGATCGGTAGAGGCGCCCCCCATGTGTGTTAATATACTGTATTCCAGAAGATCACGTCCCTCTGCGCGTGATCCGAGAGCAAGTTCGCTCGACTCGGAGCTTGCAGATGGTAAGAATGGAGGGAAGTAACAGTGACATGTGAAATGGCAGGGGAAGGTGAGGTGTGTTTACCAGGGCGAGGGCGTCTCGGGCGGCGAAGGCGAGGATGTCGGCGCAGGAGACGACCCGGTAGCAGGCCTGCTCGAGCCGCGTCTTGGCCTTGTCGATCACGTCGAACCCCCGGAGGCTCGAGTTTGGCGGCGCGTCCTTCTCCGCCTTGTTCCCCGGCGTCGAGTCCAGCAGCACCGACGCGTCGCACCCCTGCAATCGCAATTGCAGTTTCAGTAAACGACTCAGCAGAGCAAAGAAGGTGATGATGATGAATGAATTCGTGATGATGTCAGATGAAATTAGCAATGAAACAACGCGCACGCATCATCACTGTCCTAGGCTCTACTACTACACCGTCACGTTTGGATGGCTGGACTGTACGGTGGAAGCTGTATCCTTCTTCTTTTCTTTTTTTTGTTTGGGAAAAGAAAGGAAACAGAGAGAGGAAAATGTGATTGTTGAGGTAACTTTTGGAACTGAACATGCACATGACAACGGCCTGTCAGACTGTCGCCATTCCTGGCTCCAAGGCTCCAAGCGCCCGGCCAGGTCCGTCCATGCGTGCAGAGCGCCATCTACCTCCCCACATCTACTACTGCCCGATTCCTTTCGTATCTGATGTAAAAGGCAGCAGATACGCGAGAACAGACCAAGAAACAGACGAAGCAGAAGGCAGAGAACAGACCAAGTATCAATCTATCTGTCTAATTGTCTATCCATCTACCTGCACACTCTTACGCCGAACTGGAAGCTGGTGGCCTCATTAATCAACGGATGATGAATTGGAGGACCTGAATTTGCTGGCTGCAGCATATATAGCAGTGTTCTTAGTACTGACCCTGACGAAGCAGTCGTGGAAGTGGAGCCGGAGGAGCCCCGCGGCCGTGCCGGGGCTGCCGGAGACGCCCTTGCTGACCTCCTCCTGCACGATGATCTCCGCCGCCGGGCACAGCGTGTCGTAGTACCCCACGGCCAGCTGCGCCATCGCCGGCCTCGCCGCCATCAGCACCAGCATCACAACCAACAGCCGCATTCGAATTGGAATTGGAATTCTCAATCCTCCTCTGGCCTGCGCTTCCATCTCTCTCTCCCTGCTTAACTAGCTCTGGATTTTTGGTCCAGAAAAACTAGCTCTGGATTGCCAATTCTCAGCTCTTGCTTAAGGGCTAATCTTGCGAGAGCTAGACGGTTTGAGGCTTGTTTCAGTGAGGAAGTGCTTCTTGGTTAAGAAGAAGGGTGGGGAGGAGAATATCAGGGTGTGGTTTATAGGGGGCTGGGGTGGCGTGGCGCGAGGCATGTGGGAGTCTGGGGCATGCTTAGTACTAGTGGAAGAGATCGAGATGGGGCCAAGCCAAGCGAGTCGCCCCCCTTTTGATCGAGCCAGTGTCATACTCTATCATTCAGCTAGCCGATAAATAAAAACTGAAAGGCGTGGGAAAGAAAGGAAGAAAGGAACGAATGTGATGTGCACGGGAGGAAAAGAGATTTGTGAGTGAAACGACACGAAATGCTTCTTGCTTTTCATTTGGGTTCTTGTCGATCTGTTGCAGGTTTAATTTTACTGGGGATCATCGAATTGATGGGCAATTTGGATTGCACAGAGTAATCAGATTGCAGTAGTAGTAATACTAGTCTAGTGAACAGAGTTCAGACATGCGACACGAAAACAGCCTGAAAGAGGGGGGTAATTAACATCAGGCTGAGCTGGCACATCTCGATGATTAGATGATTACTGTTGTCTGCTTTTGTCCGATTTATGGAGATTGGAACTTTCCTCTCTCTGCCGTGGATCGTGAGGCTCCGAAGGCGCCCATTTTGCATAACTGGGCCCAGTGATACTTCTGGCACATGAGCATCTGATGCTGTGCTGGAAATGGGTAATCAGTGTGATCTGACGGATGCAAAGCGGACGGTGGAGATTGGGCTCTACCAACAAGAGCAGTATATGTTCTTTTCTTCCATAACTTCGTGCTTGCGTGCTGAACCTGAACTTGGGGTGTGCCTTACCTTCAGCAAACACCTGATCGCCTGTAAGGCTGTATAATGGTACGTAGTACTGTGTGCTAAACAGAATGAGGTGTAAAACTTCACTCTATCATATCCAACTATATGTTCTTATCCACATCCAACTATATATCCAACTATACTGACTCTTCATTATTGCATTCCATGATTATTAAGCCACCCTTGTCCTCCTCCGATGTGCTACCACAGTGAGGTGTTGGGGGCAAGTCCAGTCTAGAATCAAGTGTTGGCTCACAGACAGTACTGGGTTGCTTCAGTTTGCAGCGCACTCCTCCATGCATTGCATCCACACTCAAGTGCCTAATTATGTGCCGTCATCGATGATCGATCGTCTCTTAATTAGTTAGTCAGGGGAAGATCAGATCGTTCTAGCAGCAGACAAACTCATTCCGGACTCGAGTGGCTTAAACGTTAAGGAGTGCCGCACTAGCCACTACTACTAGGTCTCTGCTGCTAGATCCGCGTGGAAGCTTTACCAAAAAGGAAGCATGGAAATTGGAAAGCAAAGGGGGCAGCTGGCTAGAGTATCGTTCGTGCAACTTCAGGGTAAAGTTACAGATCATCGTGATGAGAGTGGGGGCAGATCAGTGTGTCAAAGTCCAGTTTCAGTGATTGCAAATCTGTGTGTTCTCCAGTGCGAAAACGAATTAAGAAATGCACTGGCTTCCTACCACCAATCAGAGGTTCAGAACCATGTTGAGTACTAGTAGTAATTGGAAATGTGGTGCTGCCAGCCTGCACATGGTGCAGAACCATGTAAACCGTGCTAAGGAAAGCCCTGGCTATTTATAGCGGATCAATCAATCTGTCCTGCGCCGCTGTCTGTTTGACCGCAGCTGAATCAGGACCCATGTTCTTCAGAGCCGGCGTGCAAATTCTGCATGCGACCGACTGTTTGCGAGAAGAAAGAACGTGCCATGTGAGCCCTTGATTTGTGTTTACACCACGAGCATTTCGCCCCAATTTCAGGCCGCATGAGCCAAAAAAATTTCCCCTTATGCAGTAGCAGTACGCTTCACCAGTGATCAGTGCGGAGCTAATTAAATCTGCTCCGTACCAATAAAGTGGCAAAATAGCTCCATCTATCTTTGTACTCTGGCAGCCACTGACTCTCCCCAATTTTGTTTTTTTTGCCCGATCCGTTGCAAAGGTCGGTCTGCTTTTGTTGCATCGCGGCCTTTTTCGATCTTCTTTCCGGCCATCGTCGACTTTGTTACGGAGAAGGAAAAATATGCTGAAACTATAATGCATTGCTTATCAACTTCGTTGTCCGGCTGAATAAACAAGCTACCTGATGAATCTTTACGTCGACACGTGACAAAAGCTCGTACGCACCTCCTAGGCCACCCGCGCGTGACCGATCCATCCATCACCCAAACAAAGCAGCCATATAATAATAGAACCACACTTTGGCTAAAAAAAAGTTTGTGCTACAGCTTTGCCTTGCATAGTATATCATCGTTAGAAAAGAAGCTATAGATCATTGATATATTGGAGTATAGATTTCAGCGCAACGTACGTACTTAGTGCCAAAATGGGTGTGTAATTCCGTCGCATTTTCAGCATTTTGAAAGACATAGAAACAAAAAAGAAATAACTCGCAAAAAGAAAAAATGGTACTGTCTGTATGCTGTTATATCAGTTTACGACCCTGCAACTGGTGCGAATCTGGCCGTCACTGCCGGTGAGCACCCGGACGGCGCCCATCCTGACCATGGCGTCGGCGAACCTGGTGACAAACAAATACAGGTTCCCGGCATTCTGGGCCACGAGAGCCGCGGTGGCGTTGTCGGCCGTGAGGGCCTGGTCGGAGCCCAGCAGGCCGCGATGGGCCAGCAGCGCCTGGAAGTAGCCCGTGTCGAACGCGTTCTCGTCGACTGGGCCGCCGCCGCCGCCGAGGTCCATGGGCACCGTGTCGGCGCTCCCTGGCGGGCACCGCCGGGCCAGCTCCGTCGCCGTGGCGTCGTCCATGGCCGGGTCATGGCCCGTGTTATCGCTGTTGTTGTTGTCGCCCGAGTAGAGCCGCGCGCTGAATGAGCTGCAGTGCGTCACCCCGATCGTGTGCGCCCCTGAATGCAAAAAAAGAAGGAAAAAAAAGATTCAGAATCTGATTGGTTTAGTTGGGCTTTGGGCCGTTTTATATGATATGGGCTTTATAGGGTACCGGAGAGCGTGACCATGTCCTCCTGGGAGAGCCCGTTCCTGGCGAAGATTTGGGTCAGCTGGGCCACGTTTGCGGTGGGAGGTGGCAGGCTGGCCTGCGCGTCGGACGCCGACGACTCGTTGCCGTCCCTCCGCCCCGCCGGCACGCCGTACGGGCTGCCGCCGGTCTGCCATTGTCGATACGTAAGCAAATTAAAGAGACTACGGGACTTCGTTCGTTGCAGCGATTAATGGAGAGTCACGGGCGTACACGTACCAGCACGACGCTGTCTCTGGCGGCGAAGGCGAGGATGTCGGCGCAGGAGACGGTGCCGGCGCACGCGCTCTCCAGCCGCTTCTTGGCGCCGTCGATCACCTCGAACCCACGGAGCGTCCTGTTCGGCGCCGCGTCCTTCTCCGCCGCCGTGCTGCCGTTGCCCGCAATCGTGTCCAGCAGCACCGACGCGTCGCAGCCCTGCACATCATCAGCAGTAGCACATCTATCATCGCTGACATTTTGAGACAGACAGACAAGCCTGCGTTGCACTGGCATTGACATTGGCATTTCAAGGTGAAATGGAAGAGTAGAAAGTAGAAACCTTGACGAAGCAGTCGTGGAAGTGGAGGCGGAGGAGCCCGGCGGCGAGGCCGGGGTCGCCGGAGACGGCCCTGCCGACCTCGTCCCGCACGATGACCTCCGCCTGGGGGCAAGACTGCGCGTAGAACCCCAACTGCAGCTGCGTTGCTGGCGCCTGCGCCTGCGCGTCCCGACCGGCGCAGCATAGCCACAGCACCGCGGCAGCTAGTACTAGGACCGCCATGGCTTCTGTGTTTACCAAGACGAATCAAAGACAGAGCAAGACAAGTTTACATGAAGAGGAAATATATCCTGAGAGGTAGAAGAAGTAACAAGGTCTATGACTCTTAAATAGGGGAAACAGTGCATTTTGGAAATATAAGTAGCGATGTACTTATGCTGTCTTTGGAACCCGCGAGTAAAAATTTTCCGTGCCCTGACTCAAAATTTTCTAAATATGAATGTAGTGTCTAGATATATGTAATAATTCGACAACAATTTAGCGGTAGATCACAGTGACAGGCGCGCGTGGCGAAGACAGGATTAGCAGGCAGCTGCCATGTGCGGAGCTAGAAACACGGCCAAGATTTTGAGGCCTTGCACTTGGGACTAGCCATCTGTAGGTGCAGACATACGCACAGCTAGCCCGGCAAACCAGGCATGTTTCCTTTCTTTGCTGGTCTCTGCACGGTTTCCGAGGGATTTTGTAGTAGGAGTACTGGGGTCGAGTTTGATTTGGAGTCTTCAGCATCGACTCCGTGCCGCGTTTGCATTTGGGGACTACAAAAAAAAATACTGCTACTGGAGTTTGCTTGCGGATCCGGCAATGCGAGCATCTGCTGTCCGCTGTGACAACTACCGCCGAGGTGGTTTTTGCAGGGCATTTCACGGTTGTAGGATTTTTTTTGAAAAAAAATAGATAAAAAAATGGACTATTTGTATTACAGACGTGCTCCAAGTTTTGCTATTCAGATGGCATGTCTTCGTACGGCGTATTGTCACAGCATTGTGCATGCATGTGCGAGCTACACTATACCACTGTCTGTCAGCGTTTTTGGGGGGAAAAGGGAAAAGAAAATGGCTACATATAAGCGCCGCGGCGCGCATGTGAGTGGGCGACAATAGTCCACGGATGACAAAGACATGTTTGGTCGGAAAGATAGAACCAGATTATTATACAGCTGACAGTACGGACTTTCGATGACAAACTGCACAAAATACAGTCGAGGCAGAGGCCAGAGAGCACAGAATATTGTTCTCCCGTGCCAAATCACAGTATATTTCTGGAACAATGAGTATATTTCCAGATTGTAACCCTTTCTTCGTCCCTTTTTGTTTGGTTGGAAAATACTATTGTAACCCGTCAGATGATGCTGCTGCCACTAGAACTAGATCAGAGCCCAGACGACGACAACACAGATGTCAGCGGCAGTGACCGCCAAGAGAATGCACGAGCAGGAACCGCCTTCCCTCATCAGCCTGTTCAGAGACTTGAGCTTCTTCTGCGCATGCTGCACGCAAAAGCAGTTTATCTTGAGTTTAGACGTTTATTAGTCATCATTTCCTCCGTAACGAAATGAATAGAGGGTCAGAGTACAGGTTCAGAGTTCACAAGATTCAGAGGAGCAGGGTTCACTGGTTCAGAGAAAAGGATCGTTCCTCCCTTCCGAAGAAGAAAGATCAACGCTGGGTAATCTGTCCGAGGTGGCCCAATTAAGCTAAACCCAAAACATGTGGAGCTCAGCCGGCCACCAATGTCCAGATACGCATACTCCTGTTCAAGCCCGAGGAATACCGCGGATCTTTTCCCATAAAATCCTCGTACAGTCGTAGCCACGCGAGCTGACGAGGCGAGATGTAGTGTCGAACAGTGCTGTCTCCTTCCGGTCCTGTTCCAGAACGGCTTGAAGCCACAGAAGAAAACAATGCATCACTGTCTGCGTTGGAAAAATGATGGTTGCAGATGTACGTCCCTCCGACTCGCAGGATGATTCTGTTCCAAGAAATAGGTGCTACTACTCTTTCCTGCATGCCATCCGACCACAAATAGCTAGCATGGACGACGGACACAACCTAGCACGCACGCTAACTTAATTAGCTTCACTCACTGAGTGGGGGTGGGTGACTGTATACTGTACGTGACACTTGTGAGGGGGCAGGTTGTACGCAAAATTTTTGAGGCATCGCTTCTACTAGGTGATGCGGTTCCAACTCTGCTTTGACTTTGGTGGGCCCTTCGGCAGTTGGCTCACGGCTGCTACCTTCAGGCCTTGCCTCTGCCTCGTCCTGCGGCTGAGTCCATCCGGCGAGCACCTGGCCGCATGCCCGGCCACCGCGCGCCTTGTCTCCTCTCTGTACGTGCACGCGAGTCCAGCCGCCGCTCGCTTCGTCTCCTCTTCCAGGCGTCGACCGAAGCATCTCCTCCCCATCGCCACACCCGCATGCCTCTACTCCTCCCCATCCCCATCTCAGTCGGCTGTCGAGAGCCACAAATCAAGCTGGCCTGGCAAGCCACCCTCGAATTTGTTCCAGTGGAGAATGGATCTGGCGTTTTCCAAGAGATTCCGGGCTGGGGATATGGGTGATTTGGAGGCGGAGGAACAGAGGATTGAGGGGGATTGGGAATTTCGCGGGAGAGAACCAGAGCCAGATCGAGGAGGTTGGGGAAGACTTCGATCTGCAATTTTTTTTATTCGGATGGGTGGGCTCACGAACTGAGTCTAGAGCGAGCCCACGTTGGAGCACTTCTCGTTTCTTAGCACCCCATGGCCTGAGAGTTTTCTAGCAAAGCCCACGTTGCTCTTGCTCTAATTTGTTTCTGCCAATAAGTGGCGCGTGCCTTGGTTAGATATTTTGTGGCCAATATGCCAATAAGAATAGTATTAGTACAGTGTCCGTGCGTTGTCACGGCCTCTTAACACATGTGCACACGAAAATTCATGTTTATACAAAACATAACAATATAATTGGACATTCAATCAAAATGATCTCGGGGCCGATGCGGCCGTGGCCACGGACATGGCACCCAGTCCACACAGCCCGCCGGCCGTGGCTGGCGTCAGAGCACGCGGTGGTGCAGTGCACGAGGAACCGTGCGCCCTGGACCCCTTTGCTCGTCTCTTGCAATCGGGCGCCAACGCGTATCGAGAGCGGTCACCGCAGGGAGGTGCTGCGCGGGCAGTTGAGTCGTCGTGGGCGGCCCGGGAAGGCAGCGCCATGAGAATAGGAAAATGAAGGTTCGATGGAGTGTAAGGAGACACGGAAAATCAGAACATGCACGGAAATTGATGCACGGCGGACGACAACGAAGGAAACCTTCCTGCTTTTATTTTTAGGGATAGAATGAGTACCAGTCGTATGTCTTCGTTAGATATTTCGTAGCATTATGCTATGTTAGCTTGGCCTGACAATCCAATGATGTGTGTATAGTTCTGTGTAAAGTGACGAGCTTTGAATTTCTGTTCATTGTGTGATGCTCATTATGTGGCAGTGAGCAAATTTTGTTAATTTGTTGAATTGCATAGGAGAAATGTATATTTGGTCCCTCAATTGGCAGCAAAGTCTAGAAATGGTCTTTGAACATGAAATCGTATAAATTTGGTCCCTCGATTGATAAAACCGGAAACTTTTGGTCCCTATCTCAGATTTAACCGGTTTTGACTCCGTGTGGGGAGTTCTTCCTCTCGAATTTATCACCATGGTGTCAGGTTCCTCCTAGAATGACCATTGGACTAACAACTGTATATATTTGGTCCTGCATCGTGGCATCCGGCGTGGAAAACTTTAAGGGAAAACCGGTTCAACGTGAAGTCAAAACCGCTTGAATTCGGAAGATGGACTAAAAGTATTAAGTTTTGCCAATTGAGAGAGCAAATGTATACGCTTTCGAGTTGACGGACCATTTCATCGTTGATACCAATTAATCACCATTGACTATGCATATGCATATGTTATTATTATTTTAATCCAGTCAAATCACATAGCGTCTTAGTGGTGATTAGCGAGTAACAAAAGCCCAGACCCATAAGTGATGAAAAGACTTATCATCATTGATGACAGGTTAGTAACGAGTCATTCAACAATCAATGTTTAAGACTACTCGTCGGTACTAACATGTTCTACTAGTCTCTGACATGCTAGCGAGTAAATGTAGATACCTAAAAGTGTCTAGATACTAATATTTTGATATTTAATATGGGACGCTAGCTGCTCTCTCCGTTCATATTAAGGACTCAAATTTACTCAAATGTAGATACCTAAAAGTGTCTAGATACATGTAATATTGTAATATTTTGATATTTAATATGGGACGCTAGCTGCTCCCTCCGTTCATATTAAGTGACTCAAATTTACTCAAATGTAGATACCTAAAAGTGTCTAGATACATGTAATATTGTAATATTTCGATATTTAATATAGTACGGATGGAGTACTGGTTTTAACGGGAGAGGCGGTGGGGCCGGCTGTCTCAATATCTTATGCTGAACCTTATCGATGGGCTTTCCGTCCACTGGATCCTCGGATGCTCACGAGAGAGACGGAGCAACGACATTCGACGATATTTAGGCGAGAGACTGATGAGATCAAGGTGACGAGAGAGTTGCTGGAGACGAAAGGTCAAAAGGATTCCCTCCCTAGCTATGTCTCGATCGATATGCATGCAGCGCCCGAGAAGCAGAGCCTATATAGCGGCGAACATACCATATATGGTGTACACACTAGGATTAGGTTAATTAACCCAGAAAAGGACTGATTGTACGTGAGCCTACTTGACGAGAATAAGAGGCCCTCTAGAACCCAATAACGTCTCCATTAGCCTGAGGACCATCACTAGGCGATCTCCATCGGCCCAGTGGCCTGCAGCAGCAGCAGCAGCAGCTGAGTGGTACTGAAGATTATTGCTGGACAGTGACCGGGCAGCAATTAATCAGACGCACAGTACGCCAACCGGAGCTTGCCGGAAAATATCTAGGGTAATGGGGGTTGGCCGGGGACGAGGTGGACGCTTGTCGCCCACATCTTCTTGATTACACCTCTGTAGGCCTGATTACCCAAGCGTTGAATTGTCTCACCCTTTTTTTGCCTTTTGTGGTTACCAGCACTTGAAGCCAGTGTGCCCTCTTTTGGACGGGAAGGAACCATCATTCATCTACTAGCTAAGCTAGGTCACTCTACAGTACCACCATTAGTGGAGGATCGCCGGTGCTGAATGTCTTTTCTTGTTCTTTTTTTGTACGGAGTAGGTTAGATTAGATCTGCGCGCGTTTGATTGAGTCTAGCTAGTATCACGGGATGACATGATTCGATTCGTGTAAGGTTCCTCTATTTTATTATGCATGCCAAATCAGGCAGCTAATTCAATTTGGTCCATGTGTGCATCCATGGAGCCAAATTAATCAAGGTACATACATATACATACACACGTACATATGTCGTCGATCTCAGTAACAACTCCAGAGGTCGGCGTCGGCTCCGGCGTCTCGGCTTTCCCAGCACGCCCCGGCGTCCGGCGGCGGCTCCATGAGCAGCCCCCCCGCGAGTTCCGTGTAGTACATGTCTAGGTCCGTTTCGCCGCAGATGTCTTCGAGCTCGAACATGCCGTCGCTGCCCATTGCCGCAACCGGCACCTCAAAATCAAACATGAGCATTCCTCCATTGTTGTTGGCACGAGCTAATTGGGAGGACGTCGTCGCCCAGGAGACCGCAGCCTCATCGAGGTCGAGGACGGCGGCGGCGCCATTGGCGGCGGGCTCGCGGCGCTGGAAGTCGGCGACGGCCGCGACGGAGGCGCGCCGGACGCAGGAGAGGTCGGCGGCGGCCGGGAGCGCCATGATCGGCACGTCGAGGAGCCACTCGGAGTCCGGGAAGTTGAGGACGCGCGCGCCGGGCGCGGCGCGGAGCATGAGCATGGCGGCGTCGTGGGCGCGCGCGGCGCACTCGGCGCTGAAGTACGTGCCGAGCCAGAGCCGCTGGCCACGCTTCTTGTTGCAGGAGCCGGTGCCGGGCACGCGCACCTCGCACACCCAGCGCCCGGCGCGGCCGCGGCGCCGCACGCCGTGGTACACCGGGTGGCGCGTCTCCTTGAACTTGGTGCGCCCCGCTGGGCGCTTCGGCGGCGGCGGCGGCCATGGCGCCCCGGCCTGGCCGTTATGCGAGGAGGAAGAGGACGAGGAAGAAGAAGTGAAGCTCATCCACTGGCAAGAGCCGTCCATGGCTGTTGATTGCTTGCTGCCGGCGTGTGGTGTGTGAGGAGATCAGGACTGAGTACTGAGAGGAGATCGGTTGAGCTGAGCTTGAAGGGTTTATAGTGGTTGTGTGGTGTCATGTGGAGTATGCTCTTCTTATAGCTTTGCGTGACGCGTTGAAGGAGGATGCAGCCGGCCGGTGACAACTGACAAGGCAAGGCAGACGCGTGAGGTTCTGCAGCATTATTTACTTGAGCGAAGCCGTGTTTTTGGGCCTCCATGGGCTGGGCGAGTGGAGCCCAATCGCCACCCAAGCATAAGAGTGTCAAAACTTTCTCAAAGGATGTGTTTCGTTGCCCATGGCATACCCCGCTCAAAGAAAGAGACTGGAGATGACAGCCTAACGGTTACTCCCGATTCTAAATTCTTGTCATTTTTTTGTTCCAGCTGATCATCTGACAGATCCGGGCAGAAACGTTGTTCTTCATTGGGTGCACAATAGAAGTAGCTAGTTATAACGCAACGAGACATTCTAATACCAATATGGATTTCATGGTGCAAAGGAGTACCGAAATGAGGCCTCTATCTAAGCTTCAGCGCTAGCTAAAAGAATATTCTGCCCCATATACCGAAAAAAATATAACGATCATACCAGAAGTAGAACTTATTACGGTAATAGATATCTTTTGATTAGAGAATACAACAACCATCATACGAGAGCTTGGCATATGTTCTCGATCGTGGCCTTTGCTGGGGAGAAGAAAAACAAACGCTGGAAAACAAAACGAAGAGATTGTTCCGTGTTTTTGGGCCTCCATGGGCTGGGCGAGTACGTGGAACCCAACCACAAGCAGGAAGGTGCCGTTGCTCGAGTAGGAATAACGCTGCAGAACCTCACGCGCCTTTGCTTCGTCACCGGCTGGCCTATGCACCGCGCGCCCCCGACACCTCACTCTTCCCCGCGTCACGCAAAACTATAAGAAGAGCACGCTCCACACACACCGCACAACGACTGATCGCTCTGGCCGGAATTACTCGTCGCACATTAATTTAGTTTAAAGTCCGCCCGAAAATCAGAGTTCCTACCGATTTCGTACTGCTCGTCCCTCATCGGCGTCTTTGCATATTTAGGGCCTCCACAATGTGCCAAGCCAAATACGGCTGAGATTGTGCAGTTTGGCACCAATAACATATGAGCATTTTTTTTCCACAGCGTGTGCGCTGCTAAATTTTGCTTGTGTGGGTCCCATCTAGAAAATAAACAGTAGTACTGCTATTTGCTTTATCTCCAGCCACGATTCGTTTCACACCATGGCGAGAGAGAGTTCGTAGTGGCATCAGTCCTTCAACCCATTTTTTAATGTTTTGGCTCAATTTGGCACAGAATCATGTAATTGGTCCGGTTTCAAAATTTTAAGATTTGGCACTGGCCTCACAATGTTGAAAAGATGTGCCAAATGCCAAATAACAATTTGGCACCGCTATTTGGCATGGAGGCCCTTACGATGCGCTCGTACGCACAAACTAGGGAGCCCTAGCTGGCGTGCCGTACAACCTGCTCCCTCTCAAGTGTCACGTACAACACCGTACAGTCACATGCACAGTACATCGTCATTTTTCATCGCAGAAAATGATACCTCGTCATCTCACGTGGCCACAAGGATTTCGGAGAAAGATCCACAGGATCCTCTGTTCAAAAAACTAGATAATACCCGCGTGTTGCTGCGGGACTATTGTTTTCTATAAATAGTTTGGAAAAAGATGCACAAATTACATGAGAAATAGAAAAGTAAAAACCATCAAATTTATATGTACTCGTCTAGTCATATGCAAATGCCTGCACAAATACATTTTGGTACCAACATAAAACATAAATTTGAAAATGCAAAATAAATACACTTCGGTACAAATTTACAAAAAAATCAGCATTAAAATGGCATTCATATCTTTTTTTTCGAAAAGGAGGGAATACCCCCGGCCTCTGCATCAATCGATGCACACAGCCATATGGCATTCATATCCTATCAATGTATATGTGTATTCTAAATAAGAATAAACTGGATAAGAAAAATGGATCTTTTTATTTTTGAGAAAGTACCGATGTCAATACGGAGATGCAGTTTGGGCTAAAATTTTTAGGAAAAATGAATTCGTCGTATTCAATTTACGGAATCCAGCCTTGAGCTCAACAAACATAATCTCACGCTTCATAAATTTAAGAATAAAAAATAAACATAACATGTATGAATCAAACTTGTTGCGGTCAATATCGATATTGACAAATGAAAACTCAGATAAAGCAGCTTGCTAACCTCCGAGTCCTCCAAATATCATGGTTCTTAGCCACTCCTCAGGTCAGGTTATGACTTGGTTCTTCCACCATGCTCCTCGGAGGAAAACAAAGTAACAAACAATAAATGTACACTGCAGCGCTCACGGAGCACCTCGTCACTCTCGGTATCCACTTCTTAGATCCCCAACCATCTTTTGTACTCTGTGTAGTGTCAGCTGGCCACTTGCTGCGTGCGTGTTCTTGGACGCATTGAGACACATTTGGATAGAACAACCTACCTAGCTGTTGCTGTTGCAATCTTGAGCGGGGGGAGGAGAAGAAACAATGGCGCTCTGACTCTCCACGACGTTCTCCCTAGCTTCCACGAGGCTTTCTGGGCGTGCTGCCTCACGAACACCATTTAGCTGTTGACTGTTGTACCTGGGGAGGAGGACACCTGCCCGTATGCGGCGGCCTGCTAGGGCGGAGGCAACTGGCCCCACATCTGTGTCGGGGGAGGCGCCTGGTGCAGCGGAGGTGGCGCGTACCGCTGCAACGGTCTCCAATTCCTCTCCGAAGTTCCCCAATTTCAAATTTTTGAGCTCCGGCCGCCGTCCAAAATGCGGCCTCCTCGTCGTCGCTCGGAGCTTCCCTCTCCCATGCGAGCTCTCTCTCCCTCCCGATCTTTCTCGCAGGCCTCCAATATCTCTCCGAATGTCTCTAATTTCAAATTTTTAGTTAGCTCTGGTTAATTAACACCTTAATCCCCTTGTCAATGATTAGGCTAACTATTTTGCTTTGTTTGTTTTCTTGTGTATTGTGTTGTAGATCGAAGGACCTTTCTTGGATGTACGCCAAGGAAAGAATCAATGCTCGATGGATAACCAAATGGACGGTTTTTTTTGGAGTCGCGAAAGGTGATATGGAACGAAAAGGACTTGTGATGATGCGTTGTCCATGTCGCAAATGTGGAAACACATGCATGATGAAGCCTGAAGATGTTCAGATACACGTGCTGGCATCGGGTTTTGTGGAAGGTTATTCTCGCTGGACTTGTCACGGGGAGGATGCGGCTGATGTCGGTAGCGGTAGCGAAGATGATGATGTCCTGCGGTATGATCTGGCGAATGATTCCGAGGAAGAAACAAGGGTCGATGAGGAGGCTAATGTGGAAGGTGAAGGAGCTCCACGTGGCAGGATTGCCGAAATGCTAGATGACCCATACCTACGGGAGCAGCTGGAGGACCCCGAAGATGAGCAGAGTCTGCTCAGTTCAAAAAATTGTTGGAGGACGCAAACACACCCTTGTATGATGGAGCTAGCGAAGAAAACAACGTGCTCGAAGTGACGCTTGAACTTTTGAGGCTGAAGGCAGCATCATGCTGGTCAGACAAGGGCTTCACGGATTTGTTGAGTTATCTTGCTTCGGTTTTTCCACAGCAAAATAAGTTGCCCAAGAGCACATACAAGGCGAAGAAAATCACATGCCCGCTTGGATTAGATTGCGTGAAACATCATTCATGTCCAAACGACTGCATGGTATACATTGGAGAATACGAGAATCATGAGAGCTGGCACATATGCGGTGCATCGAGATACAAGAAGAAAAACGCCAGAGCTGGCGAAGACGATGGGGAAGAAGTGATGAAGGGCAGGCTGGCAAAGACTGTCTGGTATCTTAAGGCAGGTGGCCGAGTTGAGCGTTGGATGCAGAACGTTAAGGACGCGAGGTATCTCGTCTATCACGATCCGACGCAGGCTGCATTCGATCCTGACGGGCACTACCGTGTGGAGGAAGCTGGGGTCCTAAGACACCCTGCCGATGGGACTTAGTGGAGGAACTTCGACATGGCATTTCGTGATTTCGGGGCAGAGCCCAGAAACCTGAGGCTCGCTCTCAGCACTGACGGGATAAATCCTTTCGGAAACATGAACAACAAGCACAGCACCTGGCCAGTGATCTTGTTTGTCTACAAGCTTCCTCCATGGTTAATCATGAAGAGAAAGTACATCCACATGTGCATGCTCATACAGGGTCCAAAGCAGCCGGGAGCTGACCTAAATGTGTATCTGTAGCTAGTGAAGGATGAGCTGAAGCAGCTTTGGAACCCTGGCAGAGTGGTTTGGGACGCAAATAGGACGGAGTACTTCACGATGAGAGCATCGCTTCTGACCTGCGTGCATGAGTACCCCGCGAATGGAAATACTTCATGCCAGGTGACAGATGGCTACAAGGCCTGTACAAAGTGCGGGGGAAACACGACATCGGAGAAGTTGACCGCTTCATCCAAAATTGTTTACATGAGCCACCGAAAGTGGTTGGATGCTAAAGATCCTTGGAGGGATGACAAGGAAAGGTTCAATGGGAAGAAGGAGCACGGGACAGCGTCAAAGGAGAAGTCTGCTATGCAAATCCTCGAAATTGTGAACGATCTTGAAGTTGTCCCCGGAAAGATTGCTGCGAAGAAATATAAGGAATCTGAAGGCATCGTGTGGAAAAGGAGGTCCGTATTCTGGGACCTGGAGTGCTGGGCACATTTAGAATGCCACCACAGCATAGATGTCATGCACGTGGAGAAAATGTATGCGACAGCGTGCTGGGTTTGCTGATGAACATTCTAGAGAAGACGAAAAATGGACCCAATGCACGGAAGGACCTGGAACTCATGTCTACCAAAAAAGAGTTGTGGGGGCAAAGATCAAGTGTTGGCAGCCGACAAAAATGGTTTCGTGACGGTGACCATACGGTGCATTAACGTCCCATCGAACTACTCGTCGAGCATCAAGCATCTAGTTGACATGAAGAGTCACAAGCTATCTGGCATGAAGTCTCATGACAACCATGTCATACTCACTCAGTTACTTCCAGTCGCAATCAGAGGTATCATGGAGCCGCACGTAAGGGAGACAATCATAAAACTTTCTGACTTCTTTGACAGCATCTCGCAGAAGTCAATCAACGTTAGACGATGCTAGATACTGAAGGATAGTATGATACAGATTCCGTGCGAGCTCGAGATGTTCTTCCCTCCATCATTCTTCGATATCATGGTCCATCTAATGATCCACATATGCGATGAGATCTTGTCCCTAGGGCCCTCGTTCCTGCATAACATGTATGGCCCTGAACGATACAACGGGGTTCTGAAATGCTACGTTCGTAACAGATCGCGTCCGGAAGGTAACATCGTGGAAGGCTTTAGGGCAGAAGAGTGCATCGAGTTCTGCACGGATTGGTTGGCCGACCAGAAATCAATAGGTGTTTCCGAATCACAGCACAACGACAAGCTCGATGGCGAAGATGGCCTTGGACATACATACCTTAATGTCTATGGAAGAGGAACGGAAGCTGACTTTGAAAGAGCACATTTGGTTGTGTTGCAAACTGTTGATTGCTGCCGGCCTTATCAGGAAATGCACATGGAACAACTGCGAAATGAAAACCCTAAAAGAGGAGAAGTCTGGATCCACTGAGAGCACAATAAAACATTCGCAGCGTGGCTGAAGAATTATTGGTACGGCAGGGAGACGACCAATGTATCAGAAGAGACGGTTGCATGTTTGTCACGGGAACCTGCTTACCACGTCTCTACTTGGTAATCATATGCGATCAACGGTTATAACTTCTACACTGCGTCTCAGGACCGTAAAAGCACGTATCAAAATAGTGATGTAGTCATGACTTCTGAGACCGCGACCGACAACAACAGCAAAACCAAAGCGTTCTTTGGCGTTATCGAGGAGATCTGGGAATTGGAGTACTCGATCACAAAGATCCCAATGTTCCATGTAAGATCGACCAAAGGTGACAAAGAAGAAAGTCACAGGTTCACGATGATGGTGCTACCTCCTGAAATCCCTCGTGAACAAGTTGACATTAGAAAAATCCCGGCAAGAGAGGAACCATGGGTCTTTGCTAAACAATGCGAGTAGGTATTCTACATAGACGACCCGGAAAATAAAGGCCGTGTCGTAGTAAAAAGAGGAAAACGAAGCATTGTTGGAGTGGATGGAGTTACTTCACAAGATGACTACGAAGGTTTCCATGATCCGACGACCGCCACAGATGACGAAGAAGCGGAACACACGATATTAACGAGGAAAAGGAGAGGGAAAAGAAGAAGTGATGGGAGCGAGAGCGAGAAAATACCACAAACACCCTACCTCAGAAGCAGTTATGCGAGGAGTCAAGTTATGACTTACCGAAGAAAGGAGAAGCACTAGTAGTCACATTGTAAAATATACCCGTACTGAATTTTAATGCAAACTTTGTACTAAGTGAAATTACGTGTGATCGATGTACTTTTATGTATGTATGTTAGTACATGGCTTTGTCACTCCCAAAAAAAAACTAGACAAAATGCATGAATTTATTCATCAAACTTCAACATTTTGATTTCATCTATTGAATGTGACAAGTACATGTCCTAAAACACTCAAAAGGACAGGTTTTAAATTTTTTTAAACGTTCCTGTAATTTAAATTGGTACAAAGCTCAATAAGGATGGGAACACATCAGTAACGGTCGCATGGTTACACGCCCACTCATCAGTAACGGGCGAGTAACAAGGCGCCCGTTATTGATGTGTTGTTGGGCATTTCTCATAGGCACTCATCAGTGGCGGTCGCGTTGTATCCCGACCGTTACTGATGATTGAGGGAACATCAGTAACGGTCGCCGCCCTTATCCGCCCGTTATTGATGATAGTTGGCTATATAAAGGAACACTTAGAAAATTTTAGAGTCATTCGCCTGCGCGTCCTCCCCTAATCCGAGAGACCAGCAGTGGGCGCTTCCCTAACCCTAGCGAAGCGCTGCCGGATTTTCGCGCGCCGCCGCCGTCCACCCCGCGCTGTCCCGAGCCTGCCGACGGCCTCCTCGTCCTCGCCTCCGTGCCGTCTTCCTCCTCCGCCCCGAGCCCGTGCCTCCCCGTCCTCGCTCGGAGCCCGCCGCCGCCGGCCTCGTCGTCCTCGTCCCCGCCCGAGCGCCGCCACCCCGTGTCGTCCTCCTCCCCGACCCCACGTCCTCGTCCCCAAGCCCGAGCGCCGCCACCCCGCGTCGTCCTCTCCCGAGCGCCACCACCCCGTGCCATGCCGTCTCCCTCCTCCCCTAGCCACAGGTGCGTGCCTCTGCGTCCTTCACCTCTGCCTCCCTCCCTCTCCTCTGATTTAGCTTGATTTAGGGTTAGGGTTAAGATTAGGATTTGTTCCTGTTAATTTAGGGTTTGGATTTGTTGCTGTCAATTTAGGGTTAGGATTTGTTGCTGTTAATTTAGGGTTAGGATTTAGGATTTGTTGCTGTTAATTTAGGATTAACATTGTAGTTTGTAGTAGTAGATAATTTATATCAAATTAGATGTACATTTCCCAGCACACACCAGGGCATGTATACATTGTGAATTTGATATAGTATTGAGTTAGATGGGCACACATATTGTAATAGCTAATTTGTAACATGGATACATTTTATTTACCATTGTGAATTTGATATAGTATTGAGTTATAGAGCATTCTAGTGAGCACATTTTACATGATGTTTTATACATTGTAATATATAGCACACATGAGTATATGCATTTGATAATATATAGCACACATGAGTATATGCATTGTAGTTTTTTATACATGTAGTTTTTTATATGCTATACATGTAGTTTTTTAGATGCTATACATGTATTTTTTATATAGCGGTTTTCTATGCTATTTTGGAGAATTGAGTAATGAATTGTGGGCCCGACCATCATGTCGGGTCATTGGAGAAGGGGCCGGCCATCGTGCCGAGGGGGTACATATGCGGGTGGGTTTTTATGCAGGTTTCGAGCTCCTACTAGAGAAAATTTGCTAGTTTTTTAGCATAGGTCATGCTGAAATTTTCGGCCGATATATATTTGATGGTTTTGATGGCATAGGTATGAAATGGGCAAGAGTAGCCAGAAACCAGTTCTTGATCGGGAGGAGGTAGATCGTGTCGATGAAGAGTCTTCATCATGAGAGCAAATTGCCAGCTCTGGCTCAGGTAGCTCTCGTTCAGAAGAGCGCAACAACGAGCGACGGGTGGAAGAGAGTAACCCGC
This sequence comes from Brachypodium distachyon, assembly GCF_000005505.3. Classification (NCBI taxonomy): domain Eukaryota; kingdom Viridiplantae; phylum Streptophyta; class Magnoliopsida; order Poales; family Poaceae; genus Brachypodium; species Brachypodium distachyon. The sequence continues at coordinate 73,720,903 of NC_016131.3, read as the reverse complement.
AACCTTCTGAAACTCCTGCTAAGAAGCCAAGGAAGAAGACGCCGAGGGGGAGCCACAACTTGAAGGAGTTCTGCTACGTGGTCACCCGGCACTCTGAGAGAGGCCGCTCGGAGTCGCCTGAGAGGGCACAGAAGGCCTTCACAACGACCTGTGGAGACGTTGCACATAAGTATTGCAAGATCACCACGAGTGGAGTGACATCTCTGAAGTCGTTAGAAACACGTGCATCGCGGACGTTGCAAGGAGGTTCCAAGTCACTGACGAGTGGCGCGAGCGATTCCTAGCGGCCGTCAACATAGCAGTGCGCAATGGACTTGCTAATTGGAAAACCACCGCTAGAAAGTGGATGGACAAACCCTACGAGATCATGAAGAAGAAATGGCTGTCGGTAACTGATGAGGCCGAATGGGAAAAATTTAAGAAGGAATCATCTGACCCTGACTTCATTGCGAAGAGTGAACGTATGAGGGCGTTGCGCTTGAGGAAGCCCTTGAACCACATGCTAGGGAGTGCAGGGAAAGAGGGGAAGAAGAAGGTCTGGTGCAAGCAGGACCGAATTCTCGAGGCGGCAGGCAGGGTACCTCCAGTGCATGATATGCTGGAGGACCAACGTGCTAGAGAATATGCACGTCAGCACATGACACCCGAGGAGTGGGTGGGCATTGAGCCAATGCAGTCGCCTGTTAAAAAATTTACGGTAAGGGTTCATGTGCATTTATTTGTTTTCGACGTTAATTATGACACTCCTGATCCATATAGACTCACGTCCTGTCTTATATGATAACAGGAAAATGTCCACAAATGGGAGGAGAGCAAGAGGTCAGAAACCTCCGACAACTCCGTGCAGAGCAAGAGGTGGGAGTCGGCTGTGACCGCTGGCTTGCAAAAGGCGGAGCACACGAGCCGTGTTTTAGGGGAAGGCGAAGGGGCCTGCTGGGATGATTATTTCCCGCCTACTCCGAAGCGAAACAGGGTCCAGAAAAAGCTCCCCGCTTCTGCTGAAATAATAGAACAAGCTAAGGCGGAGGTGCGAGAGCAGGCATCTATCGTGTCTCAAGAGGTGTCGCGGGAATATGCAGTGCAAGCGTCCATCATTTGGTGTCGGCATTGGCCAAAGACCAGCCCGCCCTTGACGCCATACTCGGGGGAGGAGTGGAAGTTTTGAGGAACCTCCTTCCTCCTCTTCCTCCTCTTCTCCCGCGAAAGAGCACCCCGCTGAAGAGCAGCGCCGCCTCCGACACACGTATGGACGACGAAAACACCTACACCACAGGTTACAGCCCGGCTCCTAACATGGACAACCCCCCCCCCCCCCCCCCCGCTAGCCAACCGGACCCAAGCGAGGGCATCCGGGATAACGATCCGGGTCCGAGAGACAACATCCTTGTAAGCATCTTTTCAAACTCTTTTTCACTCCTTACCTTCATGAATAAAAATCTTACACACATATGTCTTCTTCTTGTTACGCGCAGGCACCGGTGAAGTGTCGTATCCACGTTGACAAGCCTGGGAAGTCTATAGGCGCCATTGGCCACCTGATGCCCAGACAATCACCGCCACTGGTGCACGGCATTCTTATGAACGACGCACAAGTGAGTGTGATGGTGGACTGTGTCGTCGAGGAGCATCAGGATTATGCTATCCCGCTACCTCCGGAGGAAGGCGTGGATATCCTAGGCGGTTGTCCAAACTACCGCATTATGTGGCCTAAGAGCTTGGTATCTCTCTACAACCAGCGCCGGTCCTCTATGACTCCATCTCCCTCCGCCCACAAAGGTACTTCTCATTCGCCGCCCGGCCTTTCCCCTAGGATACTTCCTCCTGTCGATGCCGGCGGAGATGAAGAGCGGGCAATGCCGATGCCTGCACAGCTCAAAGATAGCCAGACCACAGGGTCGGCACAGGCTGGAAGCGTCCCTCCTACCTTCTCTCTCTTGGGTGCCGCTGAGTCCATGGGTGGTCGCAAGATCGATGACAAGTACAAGGCAGAGGAGCAGAAGGCATGGGACAATAAGAGGAGGCGTAAAAAGAGGGGGCGTGGCGGCAAGACCATCAAGGAGTCCTCCAATGTCACTCAAGATGAGATGCACTATGTGCCTGACATAACTGGAGTCTGGGAGGACAATAGGCCTGACTTTCTCATGAAGAACCTCCGTCAAGGCCAGAGATTCGAAGACGGATCCTATTTCGTGGCTAGGAAGTTTGACCGGGTTCTTATTTACTATCCTGGAAGACCGATGGTCACCGAAGATTTCCTGCGTGCCGTGTCCAGAGAGATGCAAGAGCTTCATCAGTTCTACATGCAAGCATCAGCTGGTTCTCAACAGCATGCCCAACAGATTAATGTGAATCCCAAAAGACTATGTCTTCTTTGACCAAGAAATTGGGAACATTCAGGAACGTCCTATCACCTTTGGTGTGGAGTTCAACGTACTGTTCCACCTCTTCAACCGCCAAAAGCTTGATATCAACCTCTTAAGGCTGTGGTCTGACTACCCAATAAGAGAACTGCGACGAATGGAGGTCAAAAAAGTAACCATTCTAGACCCCGCGATGTTCAACTACGGTGACATCGGTATTGAGCCAGAAAAGGATGCCTCAAGAACCCTTACATCTAAATACTTGGTGGCATGTCTCGAGAAATACGCGGACCACGACTTTATCCTGTTTTTCCTTAATTTGGAGTAAGTTCAATTTTATATATGGAACCGTCTGTTTTTTCTAATTCAGTCTTTCTTATACACCCTTAGATACTAAAGTTTGTTTCTTTTGAAAACAGAGACCATTGGGTCACACTACTCATTTGTTTGCCTTGGTCCGTGGTGTACTACTTCGATTCACTACTTCCGAAGAAGGGTGTTCGAGGTAGGTTTTGGAAACCCATCAAATCACTTATTAACACTGCCTGGAAAGTAGCGACCAGGAGAAAACTAGCTGGTAAAGGCTATAAAGACGAGCCTCACCACAACCACAGGTTCCCTTGCCAGCAACAGCCGTCTGGCAGTGTGTTCTGTGGCTACTACTGCTGTCACATCCTTATGGAGAATGCCAGCATGTTCAAGCCTGGGTCAAAGGGGTCAGTTGCGGCGATGAAAGAGTACTAGCGGCCCCGAATGACAATGGGACACCGACCTAAATGGGTCGTGTATAACATTCAAAGGAGTTCGCCCATCTCATCAACAATGAGGTCATCAAGCATAGTGGGGACTTCTACGAACGCGTGGAACAAGTGGTGTCTAGGGTTCACCCACAACATTAGGACCTAGCTTGAAGTGAGATACATTTGTATTCTTTATATGCTTCTATGAAATTTTGACACTTTGTAATTATACTTCTATGAAATTTTGACACTTTGTAATCAATGTCGTGAAGTGAGAGACTTTTGTATTCTTTATATGCTTTAAATGATGCAGCTTCATATACATTTGTATGGTTTAAATGATGTGATGTGATGTGCTATGATGTGATGATGCGGCTTTATATGTACTTTTATGTGCTGTGCTGTATATACAATCTGTGCTGTGTTGTATATACAATTATGTGTATTTAATTTGTATTTTCTGTGGTTTTACTTTTTTTTTAAATACCGAAAATGTATTAGTGTCGGTCGCTCGACCGACATTGATGTGGCAACGCGACCGCCCTTACCATTACTGATGTTGATTTTTGACCGTTACTGATAAGCCTTTCTGTAGTTGTGGTAGGTTGAGGCAGTGGGGAAGATTGAGCCATTGAAGGCAGGTCTTTAAAAGGAAACACGCCTGTTCGGTTCCTTCGTCGATTCAGGAGAGTAACCGTCGTGACACGGAGTAGATGCAAGATGAACGTGGGAACTGGGAAGTAAAGGAACGTGGTTGAGAAGAAGAGGAAACCGCTTTCTTTCTTTTTTCTTTTTTGAGAAAAGAAGAGAAAACATCTACGTGGGAGAGAAGAGGAGGTGCACTGCTAAAGGCCCACGGGTTCTGGTGGACTTGGTCGGTTGGGAACTTGGACCGGGCGCTGGCAAAGTATGGAACGGGACGCGGTGGGCTGCGATCTGGATTCAATGTGGGCGATGGCGAAGCTTGGGTCACGGAATCGGGATCGTTCAATATCGTCGTCGATGGCGCAGGGAAAAATGGTGACGTGGCTTCATGAGAGGCTAGGAAAATCAGGCAGTGGGATATCGATGCAGAGGCCACAGAGAGCAGAGAGTATCGTTATACCGTGGCAGAGCACATTATATTCGTGGGATCATTTTTTCTTTCGACAATGAGCTCGAAGATACACTTGACACCGAGTATTTCCAGACTGTACATGTACATGGAAGCCCCTTTAATTCTTCGTGGCGCACGGTATATCAGTCAGATGATCGTGCCACTAAAACTGGATCAGAGCCCAGACGACGGCAACACAGATGACAGCGGCAATGACCGCCAAGAGAATGCACGAGCAGGAACCGCTTTCCCGCATCCGCCTGTTCAGAGACTTGAGCTTCTTCTGCGCACGCTGCATGCGAAAACATTGGATCCAACAGGTAACTAATTAGCTTAGGAGTTTATCTGAAATTTTGGTCATCGTTTTTGTCTCTAACCAAAGGAACGGGAGGTGTCGAGGGAAGTGAATTACCTGCAGTTGGTGGGCCGTCTCCTCAGTCCTGTCGTCCAAATCATCCTGCAGTCAATTAATGTCCACACAAAATGGTTTCAGTCAGAGCCAGCCAAGTCTAGTATATAGTATAATAAGATTACAAAAGAGATTGAAGCGAGAAAGAAAGGTTGATGGTTTACGATTAGCTTGGTGTGCAGGTCCAGCTCCTCGTTAATGGCCAGCGCGATGTGCTTGGTGCTGGCTATCGACTCCTCCAGCCTGTCCAAGCTCTCGTCTTGCTCTGCATCAACATCGTCGTAACCAAATCAGCAAATGAGTAATTTATTTGCTTACAATCAGTTAATGAGATCCTACTTTTCATGACGGTCCTCTGCAGCTCGACGATCTCACGGTCCTCCATGTTGGCCGTGCTGCTCACGTCGATCGCCGCGCACTTGTCCAAGTCGCTAGGCCCGAGCAGGTCGTTCCTGAACAAGATTCAGCCGACAGGGTTCAGAGTTCAGAAACTGCTAATTTTCAAGAAAAGGCAGGGTTCAGAGAAACTGCAAAGATGATCGATCATCGTCAGCAAACCTGTTGTTGGAGGAGTGCTTCATGGTGAAGGGCGCCGCCGCCTGCTTCACCTTGTCGCTCAGCGCCGAGAAGCTCTCCCCCAGCTTCCGCATCTCCTTCAAGCTTCTGCAATGCGCACACGCAAACCCTTAATTAGTTTCCTAAATTACTTTCGCTCACCAATTAGTAGTTGCGTCCAGAGCTCAAAATCAAACTTATGGCTGTTACTGTACGTAGCAGGTTGTATATGATGCGTACATGTGTTGCTTGCTTGAGAGCTGGGAGAAGTCCTCCTGCATCAAGCTCATGCGGGTCTCGAGGATGGCCACCTAGCGCCTGATCTCGGCCGTCCGGCGCTGCAGCTCCAGCCGCATCGACGGCGGGACGGCCTCCCTCCACCAGCCTCTCCGCCTCCTGGAACCGCTTCGTCCATTGCTCCAATGGGGACGACGTCACATGCCCTGCAACTCAAAAAAAGAATTAGCACACGAAAACAACTCAGAATTAGCACGACGAATCGATCGCAATGTGCTTTCTGTATCTCTGGACGAGATCGAAACTGCGAAAGAACTCGATGGGTTAGATTAACCTTTGGGCGGAAAGGTTGTCATCGGAAGAATCGGGTTCGACCTCTTGTTGTTGGACATGATGATCGGTTACGCTGCAGAATCAGGATGAATTACGGCAGCTAGCAGCAGGCTAATCGTTGAGTCTGTCCCGCGGTTTTTTTGCGGGGAATTAGCGCTTGAGTTCGTTCCGGCGCGGCTTGGAGATTATCGGGGAAGAAGCTTACGGGGATCTTATTGGGGAAGCACAGATGTCGCATATGTTGTTGCCTGCATGGACATGGACGGTGGTGTCTTTCTTTTTTGCTTTTGGCGTCCTATTCCGAGTCCAACCAAGAGCGGCGGCGGGCACGACGAGTAGGCTCCGGTTTCTTCAGGGCCTCATGGGGCGTCCCGGTTTGGATCCAACTGGACCCTCCGCACTACGGCCCATCTGGAGCGATTACGCACGGGATTGGGCCTCCATGACAAGATGTCTGAGTTAAGGAAGCCCAGCCCAATACTTTGCTCGCGGATAGATAAGGCCTTGGGCGGGCGACGGTCCCTCCCAATCTGCTCTGCCCCGGCTCTCTGCTCTGCTTCTCCCCTCCCTCCTTATCCTCCGCTCACACACAGCATGGTTAGCGAGCAGACGCCTGCGGCCATGGAGCCGGAGCTGGAGAGCGGCGACGCGACCACGCCCGTCGCCGTCGTAGACGTCAAGGCCGAGGACGACGGCGCGCCCGTCGTCGAGGACGTCAAGGAGGGCGGCGACGAAGACGACGAGGAAGAAGAGGAAGACGATGATGAAGAAGACGAGGAGGACGACGGTACTTGAATAACGCACACAGCAATTCCTTAATTACGCCTCTGGTTCCCTCCTCGTTTTATCTTCTGAAATGGTCTGCAGTATAGTTTGCAGCAACAAACTTAATTTAGTTACTGTAAATTGGTGTAGAGCTGTTAGCTGAGCTAGATTAATTTGTAGATACGGAGATATGGAGTAGTAGTCGCTGACTTGCAGTTTTTGTTGAATTTGATTTGGTGGCCCCGAACGACGGTGAATTAAGGCGAGCTAGGTGTGGCCGGGATCGAGGGGTCGAAGCAGAGCCGGAGCGAGAAGAAGAGCCGCAAGGCCATGATGAAGCTCGGGATGAAGCCCGTCACCGGGGTCACCAGGATTACCATCAAAAGAGCCAAGAACGTACGTTATTAACTAATCCAACAAATTCCACCGATTTGATTAGCTCGTAACTTACATTTATGTGTGAATCTATATTCTCTGTGTTGTGGTTCCAGATACTGTTCGTGGTGTCGAAGCCGGACGTGTTCAAGAGCCCGACGTCGGAGACGTACGTGATCTTCGGGGAGGCCAAGATCGAGGACCTGAGCTCGCAGCTGCAGGCGCAGGCGGCGCAGCAGTTCAGGATGCACGACCTCAGCAAGGCCATGGCCAAGCCGGACGGCGGCGCCGCCGCCTCCGGATCCGCGGCCGCCGAAGAGGAAGAGGAGGCCGTGGACGAGACGGGCATCGAGGCCCGCGACATCGACCTCGTCATGACGCAGGCCAGCGTCTCCCGCGCCAAGGCCGTCAGGGCGCTCCAGGCCCACGACGGCGACATCGTCAGCGCCATCATGGAGCTCACCGCCTAGGCGCCTAGTAATTTCGTCTTTCTTTCTGCCGCCATCATCGTGTGGTGTGTTTCTGCAATTCTGCCCCTGGATTGATTTGTGTCAAGTTCGTTCTTCATTTTGCGTTGGTTGCACCATGTTTTCAGCTTCCAGAATAGCGTTGCATTTTCAGTGGTCGGAGCATGGCTTTGTAAGTGGCGTCTTTCCATGGCCATTAAATTCAAATGCCACCAGCAATCGTTTTTCAAATATAATCCTTCTGTTTCTAACTGTTATCTGTACAATTGTGCATGCACTCACTCTGTTTTTAAATATCTGTACATGGAGTGCCTTTTCAAACCAAATAAGCTAGATAAACAAATTGATGCTTTGTAATTCTCATACAATTAATTTTGAGAAACTTTTCTAACTCATAAATATGGTTGGAAATGGGATTACTACATCCGACCAAAAAAAAATTCATACGTTCAATCATCAAACCAAAATAAATTCATAGATTTGAATCATCAAATGTTTCGTTTACACGATGTCCAATAGAATAAGAGGCCCCACCTATTCTATACCCTTTCTTCTTCCTATTTATCGCGACTCTGCCAGTAAATTTCTAAAAGTACCATCCAGCAGCGTCACCTAATCGGTCGTAAAAGTAAATCCTCTGCTCTCACTCATCGGCTCTGCTGACCATTTTATTTGCCGGAGCCGAAGAGCACTGAATGGGTAATGAATGTAATGTTTGTAAACAATGATGAATGCCTCAAACACCGCCATAATGATTACCAATAACAACGACATTTAGCTAGGGCTTTTTGCCGTCAGACTTGTCAGGGAAACTTCCATTCAGAAGCTCAAGGAGAAGAACGGCAGCAGAGTCCTTGGCCTTCTTCACACTAGGCATTGGCTCTCCAATGCATTCGTCGGTCCATCCACGATCAGATGTGTTCACCCTTACCGCGTAGACAAATCTTTTAGCATGAGCAGGGCCGCCCTCGTTTATGCACCTGTATTGTGGCATCGGCCACTGCCTTCTCAAGCAGATGTCGTTCAGGGTCTGCCTGGTGAACACATGAGCACCGTTCTTCTTATCGTCATCCTTTTCGGTCTCCTTGGCTTCTGCGCTTTCCTTCTCCTTCAGGACCACAAGTGCATTCCTCGCCGCCAACTTCTGTGCCATCTTCTTCTGCGGGTTCTGAGCTACACCAATCTGGATACCATCCACGAAGACTTCAACAGTAGCTACATTGCCTGCTCGGGATGCTTTGTATTCTAAGCCTTCAGCTTGCTGCTGGCAGCGTTCTTGGAGCTCCCTAATTGGATGCATGGGAAGGGTTTCTGGCGTTACCATAGGATCAAGAAGCGGTTGAAAAACCTGGTGCAAAATAGTGCAGTTTTTTTAGACGTCCTTCCAAATTAGATTGCTTCCGTGTGAAAAGAAGTTTTCTCTCAATCAAAATAAATAGTACCTTCCAGACTGCCGAGGTGTCATACCCACTATCGAGAAATATTGCACCAGCAATAGACTCAATAATGTCTCCAAGAACTTTAGGAGCCTTGCAGTCCCCAAGCCCAAAAGAATTGAAACCTGATTTTGAAATCTCTTCTCGGACATCCTTCACAAACTCCCGAATCTTCAGAAGATTGAAAGAAAAACAGTCAGCATCGCTTAAAGAGAATGCAAATTCAACCTAGAACTCAAGTTCTACCAACGTCTAGTTTCCTACTGCATAAATAATGACTGAACTACCTGTGTTTCCAGCGCAGATGACCCATGGCGAAGATGTACATGCAGCTTATGCTTAACTGCAACCCTTGCAAAGTTCTCATTATTAACAGCCGCAGCTCTCAAGTCGGTTAAGCGACCAGGAGGTAGATCAGTATATGTAAAAAACAAATGCTTTGTGATGAGATGATCCAACACAGCATCACCAACAAATTCCAACCGCTGGTAACAGGAAACACCAGAAGACGGCCTCGATGCATGCGTTATAGCCTCAACCAGAAAACCTTTATTCTGGAATTTGATACCCATGATGCTTTCTAAGGTGTCAAAGTTGATGCTTCTCATTATGCTATCAGGTATATTATATATCTTCGGAGGAGGGATCTCTTGAGGATCCAGCTCTGCATGAATCCCAATCCACTTCATCAGGTGGTTTGCAGCAATTTTCCCTCCTGCTACATAATAGACCCCAATAAGTGCTTCAACAACATCTGCTAAAGTTTTGCTTGAGAGAACACGATAGCAGCCAGAATCTCCATCAATTTCACCGTCTTCTTGGATGCTATCTGCGTAATCGTCATCAAAATCCTTCTGTACTTCATTACCAAGAACTGGTTCCTCACCAAAGATGGATGGTTCAGATTCTCTTGTCTCCTCGTCAAATACAGGTAGCACTCCTGGAGCTGCCCATCTTGATGGGGCAAAACGATCTGCTTGAATGTACGACTGAAGAGTTTTATTCAGAGCGAATTGGTACAGAACCATGTTACTAACCATCTGCTGCCGCATCCTCGTAAGCTGTCCCTCATGCTTCTGAGGATATTTTAGAAAAAGGAATCTACTCACAACCCATTTCAGGTATGCATCACCCAGTAGCTCTGCTCTTTCATAGCAAAACGTTTCCTGGCATGATGCAGCAGTCAAGGCTTCTAATATCTGCCATGAAACCAAACAAACTGTTATTATGAATCACAAGCGCAATTTCTTGTTTGTTTAAGAAAATCATTTTGCTCTTGTGTGACGAGTCAAATGGAATACAGGTGAGGTAATTAGTCTCTTGGGAGGAAATGGAAGGATATAATCACATATGTTATGGTACCCCTCAGAAGTTAGTATTGCAACAATAAACATTCAAATATGTACCCACCGTCTACATTAATCATCTTGAAATAACAATAAAGCCCTGCTGTAGTACCCATGTATCCCATCTCACCTTTGGTATCTCTAAATCATGTTTTATCAATTCTTATTGCAGGACCCAACAGAGGCAGATGCCATGGTAAAGCCATGACTATGGTGCCCCTAACTTACACTGTAGGGATGTATGTAATTTAGAAAGGAGAAGAAATGGAAGGATCTAATCTACCAAAGCATTATAACAGGAGGCGTTAAATATTTTTTTAAAGATGCAGGTTTGGTGCAATCAAGGATGTTGAGTGTACCTTCGTTGCGGGAACAGGATAATCAATTATTTCCTTCAACTGAACTGCAAGAAGCATGCTCTCAACCCTTCTCATTATTGAAGGCAACCTCTGAGCTCCACGAACAAGTGATCCAGGAAGAGGGTGCACAACGCACAGTTCAGGTGGTAGATACACATAGTATGTTTTGTCATGGTTCTCAGAAAAGTTGACACCTTCTTTAGCTGTAAAACAAACATTAATTTTAGTTGCAGCTACATGACCATAAGGTTTGCACACAGGTTTACTCAAACAGTAGCACAAATTACATGATAAAAAACATCCAATTTATGGTTTTGCCTTCAAAGTTTCTTTCAGAAATATATTTCAAGATTCATTCAGCATGTTCTGGATGGGACTGAGACATACCTTCAGAATGCTCAAATCTAGGAGACAGGAGATTCTTGCAGTACGAAACACCACGTGCACGTATAAGAGGTTGTTTCGTATACACTAGCTCCACGCCGTATCTGAGATCAAAGAGCACGATGAGTCCCGATAGCTGCTATAAAACTGCTTAGCCAGAAGGAAGATCAGCAACATAAAGCAGAATTATATGAAACTAAAAGGGTACTGATCTTGTTTATAGCATTAAAAGAATTGCTATCTTACTTCTGCTTGTAGTAATCAGCATACGAGCTATATTCCAAAGGCCCCAGGTAGCCTTCCTTCCTAGGAAATGAATTTTCTGCATTCATGTTATAACAAATAGAGTCCACATAGAACCTCTTTCCTGAGTGGGCAGCAGTGACAACCATTCCAGCAAGATCTTTAGCATCCCAGCATGAATCTGCCATGAACAACTTCCCGTGTTTCTGAGAGTCATTAAGAAACCCTCTGTCACGAGCAGGAACTAATCCAGATGCTTTGACAACATCAAACTCAGCAATGGCTCCTCTAATACCATAAGTCGGATGTGCCTTCTGTCCAAAAGTGGTTCCATTACGTAATTTCCCAAACCCATACTCTCTCCTATCTCCACCAAGTGTCCGCTCATTGGTGCCTAGGTAGACATCTGGGCGTGCCTTCTGAAGTGGATTATTCCAGGCATCAGTGTTCACAATGCTGTTGACTAAAGTCCAATCGATCTCTCTGAAAGCATCTGTACACTTCTCAGCTCCTACAGGGACAAAGAGGTACGCTTTTGCTGGATCCCAAGGTGTAGTTGAGGGATCGACATCAACATCAAGGACTATACTCATGAGCCTAACATGAAAGCTCTTCAGCAATACCAACTGGAATCACAAAAGTACGTGTATTAGCTACACCAATGTAAAACAGAGGGAATGAGTGTTTACTTTGCATGTGCCAAGCAGATCAACCTGTCTCTCTGTAATTTCAATTGGTCCATGGAATACAAGAGATGCCTTTGTTATCATTGTCTTGGCAACAAAGAGATCCATTGTCATCGATAAAACCTGAAAAATCAAAATGTTTGAAGAATTTAACATGCTATTCATGTTTCATGACATCCCACAGATGATGGAGCATACCTCTGCATCCAGCTCATTGCCAAAAACTATAGAAAAATTTGAAAGTTGTGCAAGGAAGGGGTCCTTAGATGTCCCCACATCCACACAGTTCACGTAATACATATACAACTTAATAAATTGAGAGCTTTGGCAGCAATCTCTTCCAGATAAAATCCATTCTCCCTGTCATAGCAAAAAAAAATGTGTTGGGAACCTCAGGTTGTGTAGGAAAGTGTAAATGCACCACCCAGAACAGTTCCCCTATTTATGCAGAGATAAGTGAGCAGGGGAGTGAATAACTCACTCTCAGAACTTCCGCAACACCTTCAGGATAAAACTCTCTATGCCGTGCTGTTCCAGGGACTGGATCACCTTCATCATTCTGTTCAGTCTTTTCTCCTTCCCCAATTCCTCTATCAGGTAAAAGCATATCTGTGAAGGCACTCATCTCATGTAGTTTCTTACAGGCAGCCAAACAAACAGCCTGCAGAGAAAGAACAAGTGTGATTCATGTAACTGATGGGCAAACGGGTCATAAATGACATCAAGGGGGCATGTCAGGTAGGGAACAGCCTTAAAATAGGGTGATGAGAACTTAAGTCCTGGCCACTATATGAACTCTGGCTGTTTTAGATCCAGGTGGATTATCCATTCACTAGATGGTAGCAGGCTATAAGAGTGAAGTGGGATTATTCAACAGGGATTTTCAAAAAATATTGGTGGCCTTTAGCTTTTCATGTAAACCATCTAGGTTGAACCAAATAGCTAAGGTTGCCATCTCTCATTATTTTAAGGCTAATTCTCATTTGATATGTCCCCTCTGACAACATCTAAGTAATTTTGTTCACAATGAAACCATCATTACTTGCTGTGCCAGACGAATCGAGCTGCATATAGGACCCTCAAGTTTCTCAAATGGTGCATTGCAGGGGAGTTGAAGTTTGCAAGAATATTCCACGGAACCCCCTGGTTTCTCATGTTTTTGCATAATAAATTCTGGACGAAGAATTGAGTACCTGCAAGTGGGAAACTCAGGATGCATATGTGACCTTGACACTCAAACAAAATACTGCAGTAAAAATTTAAAAGAATTATGTGCACCTGTCACTTGGAAGCTGTGAACAGTAAAAATGTATGAGTCCAACTGCAGAATTCAAGCTGACAACAGCACCTGTTGATTCCACCTGATACATCGAATCAGGAGATGTATGGATAGGATTTAACATAGGAATGCCATCAAGATGACTGAGATCAGTTCTTTCTATAGCTTCTTTTCTTAACGTCTCCTCACTATTTCGAGCATTCCTCAAGAAAGTTTCATGTGATAAATTTGCCCTGCAGCAATTAATTGATAAACCAATGGAGTTAAACGAGTATAAGCAAAATAATATTTCGGGTGTGGGTGGGTGGAGGAGGAGGGGGGGGGGGGGGGTTACCTTTCGACCATCAATATGTAGTCAGATCCAGGCTTCCTTGCACGACCCCGAGACTGTATGTAGGCCAAGACAGTCTTCGCAAGGTCAAAGCGAATGACAACATTGCACTGTCGAATATCAAGCCCTTCCTCTGCGACGCTAGTCGCAACTAACAATGTAATCTGCAAGCCGATTACAGAATCAGTTTTAAGACATCATCTAGTATCATGTATATCAGGCATAACTACTTAGCTCCAACATATACATGTAAAATCTATCACAAAGGAACCATGCAAGGTAAACACCTAGTTAGCATTAGACTTGCAACTAATAACATGATTACTACTGATTTGATGATTAAATTTAATTATCTTGTGAAGAGAAACATACACGGCCATCGCGAAATTTGGCAATTGTATCCTGCATTTGGCTTGTGCGCATCTCTTGATTGTTGTTATGGCCTATCAAGCTAGCGCATCGAATAAAGCTTAAAGATGGAAGCTCCGCAAACACCTAATAGATGGGAAAAGGAAAAAAGAATCAGATTTATAATGGAACCATATGAAATAAAGCTACACATCTGGGCAAGAACGAACAACTGTTCACCTTAGGAAGAACTAATGCCGTGACAACCCGCTCCACAAAGATGATAGCACGGAAATCCTCGGTATGCTGGTACTTGAGAAGGATTTTGATCAAAGCCTGCACCCTAGGGGTAACTTTCCCATCTGCCACGGCAGCTCCGATGACTTCATCTACATGTTCACCTACCGAAACAGCTAATAAGAAAAACAGCAATAGAAGAGAGAGTCAGATATCTTGTAAAATAATGGATGAAAGATAAGGATTGAAAAAATGGTGCCAAAATTATAGAATTAAACTGCATAGCAAAGGTTTAAAGGAATAAAAGAGTGGCATAAACTGGGGTGACGATAGCCGGAAGACACAGAATAGGGGCTTGGGAGTAGAACATACTTAAGGCCAGGATGAATGGGGGAGAGACTAGATCGATTATTAAAAATTCCATTGTTTGATTCCTGATTGATTCATATGCTGTCCCTTATATAAGAGAACCTACTTGACCTATAAGTAAAAATCTAAATGATAGAGTCAATCTCTACTCGAATCTTATCATATTACAATGCAAATAATAACTCCTTCCTATTTAAACAATACACCTTACTAATTAGAATATTACCCAATTTTATATCCACGCGAATAATAACAACCTGCCCCTTTACCAGAAGCTCGTCCTCGAGCTGCTCAATCAGAGGCCATGGTTGCAACCCAAGGTGGTTATAAGGCATGCACGGGTACCTAGATCATCGATTTGACCAACTAAACATGAGTTGTATGCCACACAAAATATACCATTAAAAACTATGGTATAATAAGTTTCTAACAGTATACGTTTTGTGACACAGAACTCATATTTTGTTGGGCAAATCAATGACCTAGGTACGGGCGTGTGCCTTATAAACCGAAAAGGAGGGAGTAGAATATTGCCTATATCATATATCTGTGCACATAATAGCTACTGGCCCCTTGACAAGCAGCTCATCCTCGAGCCACTCATGTGGAGGCCATGGTTGGCACCCAACGTGGTCTTCCTGCATAATCGAGCAAGTCGTCGCCCACCAAAACTCAGGTATTGTAATTTTCCTTCAAACTGACATGCAGCAAAAGAATTTAACTCAAATTTAGCGGCCTTGTGTAGTTGTGTGTGCATGGATTAATGCTGACTAGCACTTGTTCTGGTTTATTCCTTGCTGCCATGAAAATACAAGTATACAAGTTGCTTTGTGCACTGTTGGTCCTCCTGATTGGAAGAAATTGAAGCCTATTGGCCCAAGCAACCATGTGTTTAATTGGGCCAGAAGCACCATATTGAACTGCTCCACCTGCTGCATTTATAGGTTTTGGACGTTGCGTTTCCTGCTGTAGCTGCCGATGGGAACCAGCACCGCCTTTGTAACTAGATGAGATGCTGTCTCTTGTACTCGCTGTATCGACACTGTGGCACCTTTTATCTGATGTGCCGTTGCCGTTGCGCCTAGCTTTGTGTACAAGGTGGGTAACTACTGCGCCATGGAAGCTGGACAGCGTAAGAGATTGGAGAGGGAGACCAAATTTTATTAATTTCTCATTGCTTAATTCCTAATTGATATCCCTCTGTTCCTTTTTATAAGATGTTCTAGCTCTGTCCTAAGTCAAACTTCTTAAAGCTTGACCAAATTAATAAAAAAATCTACCAACATCTACAACCCTAAATTAGTTTATTAACTCCTTCGTGATATATATCTTCATACTCCCTCCGTCCCATATTAAGTGTCAAAATATTACATGTATCTAGACGTATTTTAGTATATAGATACGTCCATTTTTAGACAAATTTGAGTCACTTAATATGGGAAGGAGGGAGTGGTATACTTACTTCATATTGGTACACGTGATGCCGCTTATATAGTAGGGCTTACTTGACCCCTAAGTAGTAATCAGAAGAATACATATTCGATCTCTATCTCTAAATTTTATCTCTTTCCTATCTAAATAATAACGCTCCTTATTTAAGTAATATAGATTCGATCTCTATCTCTAAATTTTATCTCTTTCCTATCTAAATAATAACGCTCCTTATTTAAGTAATATACCTTATTTACTACTCCCTCCGGTCCATAATAAGTGTCTGAGATTTACTACAAAGTTAGTACAAAGTTGTACCGAGTCTGAGACACTTATTATGGATCGGAGGGAGTAGAATATTACCTAATCTTATACACATGCACATGACAGAGAGAGAACAAAATGGCTGCATGTCATGTTTTCAAAACTAACCATGGCTGTCAGGTAGCTCCCCATCCTCAAGTTCACTTGAGTTATGGTTTTCAGTACTATGCATCTCAACATCATTAGTCTCGCTTTTCATTGCAGCTCCTTCAGTCAACTGGCAGTGTAACAAATCAACAACCTTCTTTAAATAGGACTCCTGAAACTTTACATCAACCTGATAGTTTGCCCTTTCATCATTTTGTAACGCTGTCAAGAAGGACTGTGCAACCTGAAATCAGGTATATTCTGTTAGAACTTAGAAATATATGGCAATTAGCGATACACCATTGTTTAACATGGAAGTAAATACCTTGTAAGCACACCATTGTCCTAGTTCACCTAAACCATAATTTATAGCTCTCAACTTCTGGATCAAATTAGCTGCACCATCACTTTCTGTACGCTCAGAAACACCATAGACAAGGCGCAGCTCCTCTCTAGACCCAGCATCCCTTGCTCCCATAAACTGCCACCTGGTTCTCTTAGAGCTAGAGAGTGCCGCTTCTTCAACTGCAGCTTCCATTTGTTTGATCCGCTCGTGCAAGGAACAAAGAGTGGCTGCTTTGTCGTAATGGATAACAACTTCAAAAGGCATGGGGACATGTTTCTCAAGCTCCTTCCGATCTTTTATAGTACAAACTACAGAATCAAGTTTACTCTCAAGATTTCTTATCTTGATGGCACAATCCTCTTGGCTAGTGACTCCTGGCAACATAATAGCAGGATGAGAGGAAAAAAAGACACAAATCTAAACACGAAATAGTGAATAACAAAACAAAAATTGCAAGAGGTAGCAGGAGAAATAGAGCAGAGCAATACCCTTTAGGTTGACAGGAGAAGCTGTCATACCAAAAACAACTGGTCTCTTATCCTTTGGAGTCGTGTGATAAAATTCTGACATCACTAGAGAATAAGGATGTTTTTTCACTGCATGATGGCACTCGTCTAAAATTAAAAGATGTATCGCATCCATTTTAATAATACTGTGCCTGAGGATGTTTAACAAAATTTGAGCTGTCATAACTAGTACCTGCATGAAAGGGCTCTGTCTAATGTAAGTAAATCAGACATGGTGTTTAGTAAAATGCAGTTATTCAATTTGTAACTGTAAAGTGCAAAATCATTCCGACAGATGGGTGTGCACATGTGCAATCAGTTGAGAGGTCCTGACACGTGCAAATGCAATGTATCAAAGCATTGCAGGTAGTCCGTACCAAGGGCAATTTATATCAGGCAAGAAATATGACCATCACGCGTCTCTCCCCCATAAGAGACTAACCACACAAGACCACGTGTGTGGCGATTCCATAGTCCAAAACAATTCCCTCAATAGCTTATTTTTCTTTACCTCTTAAGCACTATCATATACTCCTACTATAATTGTTTCATGCATGGCTTCATTTATATACTTTGATAGCTACCATTGAGGTCAGAGTAAAAAAAATGAAGGTCATGATATAAATACACTGCACAAGACAAGTTGACAGTGATGTACACGTAAAACATTTGCCAAAATATACTATAGAAGATATTAAACATGACGTAATAAAATTATATCAATATCCATGCAATTGTTGTAACTCCGCATTTTTCTTAATATCTGACCAATTAATATGACATAGTTAAGTATAACTAGAGTAATCTTGCTGTAAAGAAATACTCCCTCCGTTCCATAATTCTTGTCTCAAATTTGCCCAAAAATGGATGTATCTATTCCTAAAAAGCATCTAGATACATGTAATATTTCGACAAGAATTATGGAACGGAGGGAGTAATTGATTTAAGGCAGCACATGTCTAGCAGAGAACTAGGCCTTGAGACATAGCATACAGCAATAAGAATAACAACAACAATGCGAAAGGCAATGAAAAGAAAGAATCACCTGTTTTGAATCAAACTCACGCTGCCACTTTCTAGCGTCCCAGAAATCCTGACCCATCTCTCCGCAGTAATGCCCAATCCGATAGCCAGTCCTCTCGCGTATCACTTCCGCTTGCTGCAATATCAGTAACACAATTACACCCACAGAACTTTGCAACCTTAAGCAATGGAAGCCTGCTCGTTTATTTGTACCTGGTACACAAGAGGCACCTTGGGAACCAAGAAGACAGCAAGCATCTTCTTGTTCTCCTTGAGCATTTTGTCACATATACTTTTGATGAGCAGCACAGCAATGAGAGTCTTCCCGGCGCCGGTCTCGAGAAAGGCTATGGTGTTCCTGCTCTTTGCTTGCTCAAGCACCTCCAACTGGTAATGCCTCGCCTGCTCCTCAGCGACAGGCTTCGCCCTCTGCGCTGCCCCCGCCCTATCCGCCTCTGCTTTCTTCTCCACAGAACCCCCGTCCTGTGTCCTGGCACGCTTTGCCTCGCGGTCAGACTCCTTCTCCCAAGTGCCCGGCCGGAACACCATCTTACCGCCGCGGTCACGCTCCCAAAATCCCCGAGCCTCGCGCCGGTGATGCTCGGAGCCAGAGTGGCCGTCGCGGTCGCGCTTGCGAGGCCTGTCGAAGTCGCGCCTCCCACGCCGATCCTCCAATCCACGCGAGGGCGGTGGTGGCATCGGCCGCCGCCGCCAATCAGGGCGCGGCCCGCTGGCGACCCCAGAGGCGAGGGGCGGACGCTTCTGGTCTCTCCGGTCCCCGCCATTCGCGGAACTGCCATTCGTGGAACTGCTGTGCGACTCCTTCTTCATCTCCTTCCTCGTCTCGGCGCCCTGGATCCTCTGCCCTGAGCCCACCACCTCCACGGCATTGTCGGCCACGGCCACAGCAGCCTCCTGCCCTTGCTCCACCGGCGGCTGCGGCGAGGGGTCCACAAGCGCTTGCTGCTGCTGCGGCGGCGGCGGCGCGGGGGTGCTCTCCGCGTTGATGCTCTCGAGTATCCGGTCGATCTCGGCGACGAAGCCGTCGTCGACGCCGCTGTCCATGGCGGGCATGAGGCCCGGGTCGAAGTCGGCGGACGCGGCGAAGTCGATGCCGCACAGCAGCGACGCCCCGTCCTCGCACGCGTCGTACCAGTAGGCCGCCGCCGCGTGCTCGCCGGCCCCGGCGCCGCCGCCTCCTCCAGCCATCTCGCTCCCCGCGCACAAAGCTGCAACCACACAGCACGCCGATAGTTACAGGCAACAACAACAACTCATCAGCAACCGCAACAGAATGATGAAATCAGAGCAGCAAACAACAACACAAACAGAAACAAAATCAGGGGAGAAGGTGGGAGGGAAACGAATGTTGCTACTACTTTCTGCGTCGCGCTGCGCTAGCGAAGCTGCCGGTCCGTCCGTCCGTCCGTCGGCGAGAGAGAGCGGAAGAGAAAGAGGCGGTGATAAACCGTACGAATCACGCAATCGAGAGGCGAGTGCTGCTGGGGGTGGATGGATGGATGGATGGATGGATGGATGGATGGAAAAGGGGGGGAGGATGCGATGCGATGCTCGGAGACGATTCCGATATGGGGTGGTCACGGCGCGATTCGATTCCAGATTCGACGGTGTATCAACGCTACTCTTTCTCTTCTCTCTCTCCGATCTCTCCCTCGGCGGCCTCCACTGCTTTCTCTCTCTCGTGCTGCTGCTCTCCGCTCCGATTCGAGCCGAGCAGCCAGAGAGGGGCTCTCGACAGAGCACGCAGAATCCCCATTAATCGACGCGTCCTCTGGCTGACACGTAGGGCCCGCGACGCAGTCCTCTGTCCTCTGCCTTTGCCTGCGCGGTGGACTGGGCCTACGGTGCACGAGGGGGCAACTCCTCCTGGACCGTGTCGCTTCTTACTCGTGGGGCCCGCTCGCCAGGGAAGGCATGGAAGACCTGAGCGGCGGATGATGATCGCGTGCGCCGGGAGGGTGGACCGGGTCGTACTACCTGCCGGCTGCCGGAGCGAGGTGACTCTTCCGCAGTCGCGTGTGCGTGTGTCAGAGCGACCGAGTGGGCGCGGCCTCGTACGGCGGGCCCACGTCTCGGTCTCGGCCGTCTGTGCGGCCCATATTTCTACCTCAGGACGGTACAGTAATAAATAACCATCGACTATTTTTTTTTTACTTATTCCAAAATACCGATTTGTGCACTTAGACCAAAACAGCTCTCGTTTCTAGTGCCTGATCACTCATATTAGGTTAATGATAAATGGATGTGAGCATGTATTGGCTGGATGCAGGTACCAAAAAAATATGAGATGTATTGAGGAATAAATGAAAAAAATCTATAAACGTTGTTGTATGTGGAATGGAGCGAGTACTTGCAAAATTATAATCATATTCTAAAAAAGGTAAATTACTCTTACTCTATTTTTTTTCATGTATTTACAACTGCCAACCGTTGCAGTAGGTGAGACATGAGACTCGTGTCAGTGTAAAAAGCGGGTCTGCGGTTTGCGGCTGGAAAAGATAAAAGCACGTACTTCTTCCATGGATAGGACAAGAGCCGAAATGATTCCGGGCTGTAGACAGACACGGATGCATGGCAAAAGTTGGCGACGACCAACAACGTGCATCAAGTTCCAAAGGCTGTTTGTACCCACGTACTCGACCATTTTTCACTCTCCGCGGAGATAAGGAGATGCTTTGCTGCTGCTGGTAGCACTAGTAACCGACTGAAGAACCTTTCTCAAGAAAAAGAAAAGGCTGACTGACGAACCTAGCCGCTTCCTGCTTGGCCAGGGGGAGGAAAAAAGATCAGGAAAAAACAGAATACGTCCAGGTTCGACCAACGCAAAAGTTCTTTTGAAAAAAAAACGGAACAAAAATCCTGCTCGATTTTCCCCGGAGTACTCCACTGCAGTGAGCAAAAGCTGCTGCGGGTGTCACTTACCCCTGGAGACGAACCTACCTCGATTTATGTTGGCTCGTCTCGTCCGCACCCACCCGATGCAGTGGAGTGAGTGATGGCTGGCTCAGGAATGCATCTCACTCTCTCTGACAGCACTGGCTCGAGTCAGTGAGTGAACCTACCTCGATTTATGGACGCCCCGACACGGTGATTCCCTTCTGAGCCGGGAATCCTGCGCCGTTGTTTCGTTGCTCGGGGAGCGTTCAAGGCGGTATGATACGTGTCGTGCGCCCAGACGGTGTTTCGTGGCGATTCTAGTTTAGCATGTCGCTGGCTACGAGGTTTTGCTCGTGTCATGTTTAGTTAACGTATAAGTGGTCATGTATAATAAGGTGGTCATAAGAATGTACTACTTTATTATGAGGAGGTCCACATTGTAGTCTCATATAATGTATAGGAGCACGTGCTGCAACTGGCTATTAGATAGTAGCCCACTTTTCTTCTACTTTTCTCTTTTCTCCAACTAAACAAAGATACAATATTTAAATTTTTAGAGGCTGGTTACATCACCTTATTATTCTTGCTCTTCGGGGGCGCTCGAGTCAATGGGCTTTCCGCAAATTTTTATGCGGATTCACACAGTCTGGCGGGTTCATTCTTCTTGTTTTGGGGAGATCAGAAGTTTGATTGTTGGAGAGAAAAATGATGCATGACATAACTGATTTGGTGAAATTAGATGGAGCCGATTTAGAAACGAGAGGAATTTTTTGTCCATGTAAAAATTCAAAGCGGTCTATTTTTAATACTGTTTCAAGGTATTTATTTTCAGACGGAGAAAGTATAATTTTACTGCTCTATTTCTCAAAAAACATTACACGAAACTCTGCCATGACAAATGTTAGCGTGTTTTAATCGTTCTAGGTCTTACACATTTGTTTCTTCTACAAACACTGGACTAGGAGCATGTTGAACATACATCCAAAACCCTTTTTCTGGAGCTAAGATAAACATGGAGATTCACATAAGGATTTGCCAATGAAATATTGTAGATTTTCTTAGTGCAACCTGCATGGCTATATGATTTAAACTGACTCCCAAGTTTCACTATCAGCGTTTCAAAAAAAAAGTTTCACTATCATGCTTGTAAGTATTGGTACACATATGAATATTAGTTCCAAGAAATCAAACTCGTGGTCCTCTCCTTTAAAGCCGTTGATTTCCATTCCTTCGAGACGAGTAAGGGAGACACTTTCGCTCCTCCAGTTCTTTGGCTCATCACATGGACAATTTTCTAAGCATGCTTTTTCAACTGAAACAAATAAAAAAAATGTTTAAGTGTAAGTATGGATGTGTTTGGTTTAAGCCCAAACCAACGCAATAAAATTTTGGCTAAGATTTTGGTTATCTGTGTTTCTTTTGCTAGTGTTGGCGAGAAAAATTAGCATTAGCTAGAGAGCATGAGTATATATCTCCGTCCAACAAAAGATTATGACAACTCAGCGTATAGATGCATTCAAATTTAGTCAAAGTTGAGACATCTTTTGTTGTACGGAGGAATAAATTCAAATTTAGTCAAAATTGAGACATTCTTTGTTGTACGGAGGAATACCAAAAATTTGGCAGGTTTGTTTTGGTCATCGTTCAAACGGTACGAGTACGAAAAAAGATATGAAAACATGTTGATCAAAGGTAACTTTGCACGTACAATACATGACCGTAGCGAAGAGTTACCTCCGACTTCTCGGATGTCTGTAGGGTGACCTTTAGGTTTTTTTTTACGGTTTTGCTATTTCTTAGGCGACTGGCCCGATGGATAAAAAAATCTTGATTAGATGGCTACAATTGTTGACTGAGAAATAACTATTTCTTAGACGACCGAGAAATAGACAACTTTTTTTTTATTGCGGAATGAACCTGAAGCGCCTGAAGTTGAGACGTAGGTCCAAAACAGAGAAGCTGGTAACCGGAAGTTTCTCCATCTCCCGTGCAAGGTTCAGTTTAGCATCCTCAGGATCCTGCAGAACAATTTGACAGGATACGACCCATAAAATTGAGCAGGACAGGGGACTTACGGAGACACACATGTCCAGGGAGAGGACGTGTCGGACCTGCAAGAGCAAACCATGCACATTGCTCACGTTTGTGAGTTGCTAGACACCAAATACAATACCGGACCCTGCATATATACGAGCGCCGCCATGAGACCTTCTCCAACAACGGTGCCGAGATTGACACGTCGAAGTCCTCATCGGCTTGGACTTCCATCGCCAATTGCTTAAGCTCGGGCGTCGCGATGTCGATTCCTGCGGCGAAAGCTAGCTTCTCCGCCAAGCAGGAAGAGCGTCATGCTCATCTCCTGGAAGAGAGGTGGATGTTGGGATGCTCAAATCCGTGTCGTTCCCAGTTCCTCGCAAAAGCTGCAGTCGCCGCGCCGAGGCACCGACCGTGTCAGAGATCAGAAAGCGGGGTGCATTCCAGCGACAGGACTGGCCCGTCCGGCCCGGCCCACACGACACCTGTCACGTCACAAGGAGTGTCCGACGTGGAAGCAACAGCTTGTACCACACGAAACCCATCCGCAGAGGAAACCGTATTTTAAAGCGACCTTCCCGCTCGAGTATAAGAGAAGCCAATACATTGCCCTCGTTCCCACTGACGTTTCGGTCCCACCGTGTTTGTGTCCGATGCGTCAGTGTGGCTGGGAGACGGGTCGAGGCCGAAGTGGTCTTGGGCGAGCGATTCCCGAAACCGTATCTTGTTTCGATTGATTGACATGTGGGGTTCGCCCAGTTAACTCGGCGGCAAAGTATCCTCTTGCCCCATCCAGGCCCCAGGCGGGCCCCCGGCAGTAGCACACCCTCCGTCGCCCCCCAGAAGGCCAGAACAACTCGCCGTACCGGAGACGAGGACTGCGGGCGCCGGCGAGGTCGGCAGAGGCAGGCGCGATGGAGGAGGAGAAGGAGCCGCCGTGGCGGGTGGTGGGGGAGTACGAGCTCCGGGAGATGGTGGGGAAGGGCACGTTCGCGGAGGTGTACCTCGCGGCGCACCTCCCCACCGGCGCGCGCGTGGCCGTCAAGGAGATCGACCGCCGCCGCCTCGACGACAACGTCCGCCGCGGCATCCTCCAGGAGAAGAGCATCCTCGGGGGCCTCTCCCACCCCAACATCCTCCGCCTCATCCACACCATCGAGGTAACCCCCCCCCCCCCCCCTCCCACCCAAACACCCAGCCATCCCCAATACTAATCGCGAACGATCCGTTGAACTTGGCCTTGTGGTCGGCGATTTCGCATTAGTGAGAATGCTTTGTGATTTCCGGCGCAGACGGAGGAGAAGCTGTTCCTGATACTGGAGTACTGCGACGGCGGCGACCTCGAGGCGTACAGGAAAACGCACGGGGTTCGCAACAGGTTGCCGGAGGCCACCGCGAGGGACTTCGCGCGGCAGCTCGGTATGTTCTCGATCAATCCCTGCGGAGTTCCCCCTTTTTTCTAATTTATCACTGCTAGGACTATGTTGTGATGCGCCTCTTCTCCGTTACGGCAGCCGAGGGGCTGAAGGTGCTGAGGGGTGAGAGGATCGTGCACCGGGACCTCAAACCCCAGGTTAGATCTCGCCGCTTTTTATTTGATTGGTTAGGGTTTAGGGGAATCTGTCGCTGATCTGGCCTGGTCTGCAAATTGTGATGTTTAAGATTGGGTACAAAGTACCAAACAAAGAGTAAAAGGTCCATTGAATTCAAACATTTCCAGCTGCTTGTGCAAAATGATTTCCATAATTATCAACTAAATTTACATTATTGATCGATTTCATTTCTAGCCCAAATCAATGCAAACTTACCATTAAGTGCCAAGCTACATAGAGGGATTGTTGTTCACTCATGCTACTCTTTGCAGTTCAGTCAACAAAATTAGGCATGTAAAATTTAGTATGATTGATATATTTTGCTTAGTTATTTCATTATATCTATATGATTTAGTTATACATTATTTTATCCATACTGATCAAGCTTTGAATCATGCAGAATCTCCTGCTATCAACTAATGGCGATGCAATTACATTGAAAATTGGTGATTTTGGGTTTGCTAGGTGAGTTCGCCATTTTCACCTCGCATATATACGACTATATTTTTTTCTACTCTGATTGAAATTATTGGGGAGATGGGGAGCAACACCTAAATATTTATAGTTTCTATCTGTTCTTAAGTTCCACAGTAGTATTTCCTCAGTGTCATGATTTTGTCATGTCCGTACTCATGCCCTGTATATATTGCTTCCTAAAACTTTACTCATTGTGAGTTTCTTTTTTTGCTGTGACTGAGCTTGATGCAAGTTAAAAATGCACAACTGAAAATTTATTGTGGGTTCAGATCTCTGATGCATGAAAATTTGGCAGCCACATTTTGTGGCACCCCATATTATATGGCCCCAGAAATCTGGCGAGGGGATAAATATGATGCAAAGGTATCTTCATAGCCTGCTTTAAATTCGTGGGTTTTATAATGACAGGCAATAATTTGTACCAGAAAAAACTTTACAGGCTGACTTGTGGAGTGTTGGAGTCATTCTTTTCCAGCTAGTAACGGGGGAGTTACCGTTTCTTGGGGATAATAGGCCCGAGGTTTGCTACTCTTATTGCACAACTATATGTATTTATATGACCATAATAATTATATAGCCTAACAATGTTGATTGCTCTTTGTTTTCTGAATACAGCTGCGCGAAAACGTCCTGACATCTACTGGCCTCAGTTTCCCTCCAGATATCGAAGCTGACTTACATCCCGATTTCATTGGTCTGTGCAGAAGACTCATATGCCTTGATCCAGGTAGGTCTGTCATTTCACCATGTATTGTTTCTGCAAAGCAGGCGTATGTTAACTAATTTATTCACTGCAGCAATCTTTTCAACTTTCGCTCGGGCTATTTTAATAGTTTGTAGGATATACCTTAATTTGATATAAGTAATCTATTGGAGAATGAGATTCCAGTTTGTTTTCAATTTTGCAGCAAAGAGGATGTCTTTTGAGGAATTCTTTGATCACAAGTTTTTGGCAACAGCAAGGTATTCCTACTCTGGCGACAAAGTTTTAAAATCACTATTCTGTCTGGCAGTGTTGAGTCATCTACTTCGTTTTCATAATTTGTTTCCATATTAAGTCGTGCAAACTTAACTTAGCAAACTCACCCGCTGTACATATGGGAAGCTGCCTCACATGCACCCCCAAAAGAGATGTATAAAATCAAAATAATGGTCGAACAGTCAAATTTCATAGTAAATCAACTAAAGTACACAATCATGCTTTTGTATTTTTGGTGCATCACATGTAGTGCATCCTGGAATTTGTCCTTAG
Organism: Brachypodium distachyon; assembly: GCF_000005505.3. Lineage (NCBI taxonomy): Eukaryota > Viridiplantae > Streptophyta > Magnoliopsida > Poales > Poaceae > Brachypodium > Brachypodium distachyon. The sequence continues at coordinate 73,694,578 of NC_016131.3, read as the reverse complement.
CTTGTCATAAATGGGGATACCTACTTAGTGTGCATTAATCCTGCAGTCTGTCTGAATGTCCCATACATTTTTTGAATAGTTACAAAACATAGTGCACTTGGCTTGATTGTGTCATATTTGTCTCATTTGTTGAATCTTGCTGGCCATGCCTTTTCAGGAAGAGTGAAATGATCAGTGAGCCCCACCAAGCTCTTGCTCTAACGGATACATGCCAGACGGTCTCTTCTGCTGTCATCAAAGTTAAGTCCGAAAGCGTGGATTCAAAAGGTATACTGCTCTGTCCAAAACTTGATGAACTGGATGTCATATTAGATGTCCTCTGCTTAGTTAGTAATTATAAATTTTGCAGTGTTTGATTCATGGGAGTGGATTGAACGAGAATATGTACTAGTTCATGCGAACACTACTTCAATGGAGATGATGTCTTCACTCGAGAAGCCAATGAAGGATCTCACAGGTGCAAGATCCCGCGGTTATGATAGGTCCACCAGCAAAGGGTTTGTTCAGAATCAAAACAGAGACTCACTCTGTAGAGTGGTTGCTGTGAAAAGCCATGGAGGTACTCCACTGTCCATTTCCCGTGAGTTATCTACTATGGAAGATCTGCGACGGAAGCCACTTGATTGTTACACAAGGCTTCACCTATTGAATCAGTATATTTTCGTTCTTACGGAACTTGCGCAGGAGAAGGTACTTCTACTGCTCGAGTTGGCAAATAGTATCATGTTCTTTCTGCATTCTGTCTAGTATGCAAGCTGGAACTCCTTTGCTTCAGATTTTCATCATGATCAATCAGCGGTTTGCCTTTGAGAATAATTAATTTACAGGGTAGATTTGATGCACATTTTTAACCATATGTTTTGTTACTCCACATGGTTCACTGAATTTTCTCATGCAAACTTCACAATAAGTGCACATTTTAGTGTTGATAGAATTGATTGTAGTTAATTGGAGTGCCAAGATTTCTCTACTCTGTCGCCGCGTTTTTGTCTCAAATCATGGTGTTGCTGATGGTTTTTTTTTCTTGTCAAATTTCTGATACGTGGAGTGTATTTGTTTGTGGTGCACTATCCTCTCAGTAATAATTTTGATGGTTGTAGCTATGATATTTGTCTCATAACATGTACTCCCTCCGTTCCATAGTGTCTTGGATTTAGTACAAAGTTACTGCGTCTTGGATTTAGTACAAAGTTAGTAACTTTGTACTATCCAAGACACTTATTATGGATCGGAGGGAGTACATGATAACCCCAACTTTATCTCAACATCACCTTTTCTGATAGGTATATTTGCTTTCCTGTGTTATATGCAGCTTTTTAAAGGGCTGGACCTGGAGGCACTATCACTTGAACTTGTAATACTAGCTATATGGAAAGAGGCACTTAATGCTTATAGCTTATTGAGGGATGATTCAGATGATGGAAGTTCTTCGACCTTTGCGTACAAGAATTTCATGCCTAAGACTGATAATCGTCTATCTCCGAGTTTAGCACAAGGATTGGATTTCACTAGACCGGCTTCTGTTCGTTACTGGGCTGAAAGTGGGTTCATCAGGGCATATGACCGTGCAGAGAATATATCACATAGGTTGCGGGAGAACAATGGTTAGAACATTCGCATATCCTTATCTTATATACTAGTAGTATAATATTGATTCTTATTATAACCATCGTCTGTTTCCAGATAACACTGAGATGCCAGATGCAATGGAGATCATATTCCAAACTGCTTTAGTATATGGGGAAAGTGGTGCTGTAAGTATCACTATCTGTGTTCCCTGTTTCTTAGAGTTTTTCAGTTTGTACAATTTGAAAATCGGATATGTATCACCTATAGGAATTTCTTTGTGAGAAACAGTATGAGGTGGTCAGTAAGAATGCCTTGATTTAACCCCAACAAAATAATCCAGTTAATGTTTGTCAGGAAAATTCTTCAACTTTATCGATGCTCACTGTTTGTTGCCTGGGCAGTTGGTTCTCCTATGTATTAATTATATCTGCTGGTAGTAAATTACCATATAAAAAGAAAGGCAATAAAGGGTTTCTATTGGGTTAAAAAGTTTCTGTCATCCTTTGAGCTGAGCTGAATACGCCTGTCATTGCCCTCAGACATGATACACAGAAACACGAACAGGTGGACTCAGTTTAGTGCCAAGGGCAAAAGGGACTTGTTACACCCTTCTTTCTTTATTGTTCTGTCAAAACTAAACTGCAGTTTCATAGTGTCCTTCAGCTGATAGATGACTATGCTTGGTGTTTCAGCAATAGCCATGCAAACAACATCAGCCATAAGTAGCAACCCCTGCTAGCTGAGCACAGTTTTCCCCATTTTTGAAGTTGTACATAACAATCTTATCAGATACTCCAGTGGGGTTGCTTTATTTCACATTTTCTGTGAACGTCACTTTTAAATCTGTACTTAAATTGCTACTCACTTATTGGTTTGATGTTTTTGATTGACCTATCTGCATTCATTTTCAGGCAAAGGAACTTTTGGGATGTCAAAATAGATCAATGGCACTATACTCAAAAGCAATCATCTTGTTCACCTTTATATTGCAGGAAGCATCTGCTTTGCCACTAAATCCACTCTTCTCCCTTTCGCCATTCAATCAGCAGCGCATCCATAGGTACATAGCTAATTTGAGGAGTCATCTCGGCAGTGCTCAGTTGACAGGACAACAGCACAGGTCCATCAAGGACTAACTTATACATGGGAAATTTCGATTCACACGATTGGAAAGATTAACTATTCGCATCCGAGCATCAGTCTCCGTCCCTCCAACCTTTTTGTCTAGGAGGCCTAAATTGCATAGGGGAACTTCTGCTACCATGAGATTGTGATGTTATATTTGCAGAACGCATGATCCATGTGCTCTTTCTTTTGTACATAACACTTCTAAGTTGTACAGTTATTTCCCATCAAGTAGAAATGACCTTATGGGTTTGTATATAAATATAACATGTGAAACTTGTAAATTGAAAAAGACTCCAGATCTTTCGTTCACTATATTGCCTCTTTGGTATCAAGAATTCGTATATAGAAGTGAGTTTTGTTTGAACTTCGATGTGGGAAAAGCATTTCCAAGAATAACGTACAATATTTCTTTATCAGATGACAATGTATTGCGAATACTGCTTCTCTGTTTTTCTATTTTGTTGGCCTCCTAGTACTTGTGGTGCCAGCCACCTTATAATGGTGAGCGCAGAGAAGATTTTTTTCAGTTCCACATCTGAAGCTATGTGATCAAGAAACTCTCATTCATCTCCGACCAATGCATCCACTAAAAAGCTTTTCTCATTGCAGCTTGTATGGTAGGGCTGATATGTGTTTGTTTTGTTCTGTTGAAGAGTTTTGTCATGTTCTGCATTCGGTGCAATTTTTCAGATGACAAAGGGGCAAACTGTTTTGCCTCAGACTCAGAAACAGGTTAGCAAACAGATCAATCATTTACATTATTCTTCATCCAGGTGTAATGTGGCATCCGCTAGTTTCGGTGCAGATTTGATCATTTGCCCTATTTTACTTTGGGCTGTGATGCCCCACCTCATGTCACTTACATGTGTGGTATGTGGCCACCTGTAAGTGAGATTGAGGCAGGGCAAATGATCAAAGTCCAAATAAACTGGGGTTAGAGCAGCTTCAGAGTTCTGGCTATTCATCAAGTAGAAGAAAAATGATCTGGTTTATAAGGAAGACCAGATCAAAAAACTCACAAACACACATGTGTACATAAAGAAACTAAAGAGTCACTTCATATGCTGTATTGGTTGGTTATCTGCAATACAGAAATACAATGTGAGCCTTCACTTGCATCACGCTCTGTTTTCATGGACTTTTAAGATCGGCATGTGAAACTCAGAGTTTGACGAGTAGCTGGTGCCACGATGTGATATGTACGAACAGGTAAACTGATGATTTGGACTAAATTGCCCAGACAGTTTTGCCCAAAATCATGCCTGGTGTTGGAGCGAGGATTTAGGTTGTGACCATTCTGTTTCATCTTAAATGTAATCGCCGCTATTTGTCATTGTGGACAGATGAGAGGAGACCTATCCACACTAAAGCCAGTTTTACCTGTTATACCATGGAATTCGGAAGCCTTTCTACGATGTACCAGGTAAGAACGACTGTATTGCACCTCAGGACTGAAACCACTCCAGCAGCATTTTTTCCCGAGCAGAATTTGTTACCGCCGTAATGCTGGAAAAAAGAGAGACCGTATAATCACTCTGCTTAGTTGTCAATCCTAAACTCTACTGAATCTTATACTGTATCAACAAAACTACTACAGACCTTTCTGAATATACGAGTGAGTCAGGACGGAGCCATGGGGTTAAAAGCTGAAAAAATCCGAGTCACTTGTGTGGCAGTGTTTGTGGCTGCAGTGGAGCGGCCATGGATAGATAGATAGATTAGTAGATAGCGTCATCGTCGGTGCCAGTCTATACTGACGACTACTGCGTTCCGGTGACGACTGTTGTTTTGGCGCGAAAATATGAAAGTAAATGGGGACGTATTAGGCTAGGCTGGCTGGCTGGCAGTGGTACCACACCTCAGGTGGGGCAAGAAAAAAGAGAAGAATATGATGCAGCGCTTTTCCCTGATGTAGCCATCCTGTTGGAGGCTTCATCCGCTAATTGGTTTTAGCCCTTGCGTTCATTCCACGGCCGTACAGAGATGATAAGCCTTTTCTCTTTTGTGTTTCTGTTGCCCTACAAACACTAGCAAGCAAGCTGGGTTGCACAATATTGCAAGGACCAAAAAGCAGCGCAAATATTGCAAGGACCAAAAAGCAATGGAGATCCGATCCGCCTCTGGGCCAGAGTTGTAGTGTTAGTAGGAGTAGTACCATTTGCATGCGCCAGGAGATTTCACCGGATCTGGCGCAATTAAAACCGGCCAGCCCTGTAGGCCTGTAATAAGTTAGGACCCTTTGGCTGGGCATTGGCACGGGTCGTCCGAAACCGAGACAAATGCCTCCCAATTATTTTCCCGGAGCCGTTGTTGCATTGCATTTCATCCTCCTCATCCACGATGCATCGCCCAAGGCTAGAGCAGCTAGCCCCGCCCGACGCCCGTCCTGCGGCCTCCAGCCTTTTTGACTGCGTGTCTGCTTTGCTTAGGGCACCGTGACAAGGAAGTGTGGACCGTGCAGCCGTCCGGAAGCCGCCAAGTCCAAGAGCTTGGCTCCATCCGTCAAAAATCAGGATGAAAATCAGTAAAGATGAGCCGGTGTCCGCTGTCAAAAAGAAAAAAGATGAGCAGATCCAAGTCGTATACTGTCTCTGCCCGTGGCCCCGTGCTCGCTTCTCAAATGTGCCATACGTACATGGCATGGCCAGACGCGACCGTCGCGTCGTCCCTTCCTCTGATCCTCTCTGCGTCGGTCCTTCCCAAAGAAACCAAAGAAAACAGAAGGCTCAGAACGATCATCTTCTTCTTACTCTTGCGTTCATCGGAAATTGTGCAATACGCACGAGCGGTCGTCGTCGATCGTCGGATGTATTTGTTGTGTTCCGTACTGGAGTACGGAGTACGGAGTACTCCAGTAGTACTGTAGCTCGCGTTCACGATGTACGGTACCTTGACTCCCAAACCCAAAATGAAGCTCGTACTGCGTGGGGGAAGCGTCGTAGGGCTGTAGTGCAGCTATAGTTGCATTGACTAAGCCTTGAAAAGTTTGTATAAATCCATGGGACCGGTCGTCGTTGACTGGAGCTGAAAGCTATGCCGTCGACGTACGTACGTCCTCTCTACTACGTACAGACTGAAGTCTTGGCGAGCGCGTTAGTATACCTTTCGGCTATCAGTATATACTCTCTCACACGGCGTAAAGCGCGCGATTACTTCTTTACTGAATGGCAAGAAGCAACAGCAGGTAGAAGCAAAACATAGTTATTTACAGGCCAAAACGCAGGAGATATTACCCGACAAGGAGTACACAGGTCATTTTGGACGGTTAGCCAAATCGCCAAAACGCAAAACCGGTGGTGCCGCGCGCCGCAGAGGGCTTAACTTAGAGCCAAATCATGGAATTGGCCTCTCCAGATTTTACACACCGTAAAATTCGGAAGCTGCTAGTAGAACGCTTGGAGACGGTAGCCTGTGTCACCTTATTTACGTGCCAGTCGTCTGCTGCCGTAGTGTTTTGAAAAACCTTTGAAAAAATGCCCTGTGCTAGCAGTACTGGTGTAAGAGGAGGCGGGGAAGGGAAGGGAGGAAAGCTATCCCGATAAAGCGCCGGCCGGCCCGCAGCGGGGGAACCTCGGGCAGCACGCGCCCATGCATGCATGGCCGGTCAAATACGCTTGCCGCGCAATTAATTGAAGGAAGGAGAAGCTCGAGTAGTACATGCTCCTGGCCGCGAAAGGAAATTACTCACACACAAAAGAAGAGCTTGCACGGGGGGTCGGTACAGCTCGTTCAGGGGTGGCTCCTGCACGCGCGCGGCGGGCCAACACTTGTTATCCCGGCGGAGTACGTCGAGGGAGGCAGGCGCTGCACTGCCGGCGCCCGACGAGGCCGCAGGCAAGCATGCATGCATGCTATGATGCGTCACATCACGTCACGTCGCCGCGCCAGCCGTATCGCCGCCAGCTGCAAGAGGGGCCCGGCGGTGGGTCGATTTCCCTCTGTTCCACGAATAAGCATTTCATGTAAATTTTTTCTTTGTCTTGCAATACACCTCATTTTTTCTCTAAAAAATAAAATTGAAACCACTTAAGTTTAGAAACGAAAAGAGTAAATAAGAAACAATTTTGCTATATCTAAATTGCCTAATTTTCATAAAAAAGATAAGTTGATTGATTAGCAATCGAATCTTACTTGTGCAACCAGGCGTCCACGACAAACCAAGCCGTACTGGCCAAGCGGGATTGGCCTGGCTTAACTTGCGCTAGCTCCTCATCCCGGCACACGCAAAACGCAAGGGTACGTGAGCGCCGCGCCACACGCATAACGCATTGCCATTCCGGCGGCGGACACATCCACTTCTCCAGGATGCGCTGGCTAGCACTGGCACGCAGGCACGGCGGAAAGAACGTGACAAGTCGACCCGTCTTATATTAATTTGCTTTGTTTCCATCCGCCTGACACGTTTTTCCGTGCGCCACAAAGTCTTCGCGCTTTCCGTTCCCGTGCTGCGCTCTCCGGCGCCCTGCCGCCCGGTCCAATGGTCCATATCCCCTGCATCGAGCCAAAACTCTCCTATATGTGCGTACGTACGTGCCACACACTGCAGAGTCGATGTCGAATCCATGCTCCGGTCCTGGCCGGCCAGGCACACGCAGCTATCACGAGAAGACTATGATGACGAGATCCATTGATCGGGCCGTGCCGTCGATCGGGCGCGGGTACTGATTAGCTACTAATTCGGGGAACACGGCCAAGGGAGACTTGAACGCTTCGTGTACTAATTCGTAACCCGTACTAGCTGCAACTTTCGTGTCTCGGCCGTACACGTACGCTACGTACACACGCACAACCGCAACGTAAACTTGCTATATATACCATCTTGTCTGGGTACGTGCTCATGCTCGTATAGTCGTGCATGCGTACACACATTTGCATGCACAAGCACAACCATTATGTATGTGCGCGTATTGTTCACTAATTGCTCATGCAAGTATATAAATGGAACTATGGAAGGAACCTAGCTAGCTAGCATGTGGCCATGTGGACAAAACGCATACCTCCGCCAAGACGAAAATGACAGTACGTACGTGGTACCAAAATGATGGACAAGATGGCATGCACGCACTTGATGCGTAGAGCCAAAACCTTGATTTACGAGCATGTTACGCGGATTTAAGGTTGGTAGTCATGCATGCATCGGTCGATCTATACGCCGATCCGGATATTTATGCAAGAAAAATACGAAACATGGAGCTAGCTATGTGGTCCGGCCGATCGATTATGACCGTCCATCATGCATGCACCCGTTGTACGTACGTACGTATGTATACACGTATGCTTCCACATGCCGTGTATATGGACCGTGCAGATGACGATGCTATACGTACATCGTACGCACTTCAATTCTGGCGCCACTCCAACTGCGTACGAGATAAAATCAGATCGCGCACACACGTACGCTAGAACACAAACGGTATTTTTTTGGGTGGTACCAACCCGACGGTGCTAGTCCTTGGAATTGTGCGTCGAATACAAGAGCTGAAAGGCCACAAATGGGGTTTACCAACTACTATACCACTAAGATAAGAAATAACATTTCTTTTCACTGTAACCAAGTAACTAAACCTCCTCCCGGTAATATTCTGCTCCGGCGACGAAGGCCGCAAATCGACCCCTCGGCTGCCTGCCGCTGTCGTCGCGCAGGACAAGTATTCTCTGCTAGCTGCGCCCAACACCGGCCACCAATAGCTCCAAATCTCTCCATACTCATCTCCTGCATTAGCTAGCTAGCAAACTGCACCGCCATCAATAATAATTCATTCACTTGTTACCCAGATCAATCAGTCGATGGAAATCCCCTTTCAAACGCCAGCCAATTCGTGATATCTCCCCGTTGTGACCCTACTACTCGGCAATCTCTCTCACAAGAGACAACTCCTCCGTCCCCTATCACACTCACTCCAGCCACTGAGGAGCCACCCAGCCTAGGTTGCCCACTGGTGCCCCCTGCTACTAGTAGCAGCAGCTGGGAGGGAAAGGGAGAGGGAGGGAGGAGGAGACCATATTTATTGCAACAGTATAGCTGCTCCTGCCGCTGCTCCACTTGCATTGGAGGAGCTAGGAGGAAGAAGAAGAGAAAGAGGAACAGTTGCTGTTGATAGCTCCTGCAAGCTTGCTGCCTCGGGGGCTCATTACTCATTGCCGCAGTTATTGCTACCCCTGTTTACACCACCACCACCTGCCTGAGCCTGAGACCGAGCCCGGCCACTCTATCTCTAATGGAGAGGATGCAGCTGCAAGGGCCCATCATCACCTCACTGGTAAGCTAAGCTCCGACCGGGCCGGCACTTCTCTTCGCAGTAATTGAGCAAACGTGCGGGTGCAGCTTCCATTCCCAGTCTCTGGATGCTCCAGCCGTGAATGCGATCAATGGACTGGGACTGGGAGTGAGCAATGCATGTGTGTGTATTAACTTCTCCCTGCTGCTCCCCTTCCCTTCCCCTTCTCTTCTTCCTTTGCGTTTAGTTTAGTTCCTCCTTTTGCTCCTCTTCCAATGTTAGCCAATGGCTAGCTTTAGCTCTACTAGCTCTGGCTGCTCTGTGCGCGCACGATCGCGCCATTCAATACTCCTTGTACTGCTGCTGTCTCTTTTAATGGCGCCCCCGTTTTTGCTGTCTCTTAACGTGCTGCTCTGCATTTGCTATGCCGGTCCTTGTTGCCCATGGCGCCGCGGCGACGATGGCGCTGATGGAACAGTGGGGGGAGCAGGCGGCAGCGACGGCCGCGGCGCAGGTGCCGTTCCTGGCGCTGCTCCAGGGCGCCATGGCGGAGGAGCAGGACGACGACAAGCGGCAGTACGCCGCCTTCGCGTGCCCCCGGACGGAGGACGCCGGCCTGCTCGAGAGCTGCGTCACTCATGCCACGGCGCCGGCGGCGAACGGTGGCGTGCCCGGGCAGCAGCGGCGGAGGAAGCGGCCAAGGGCGCGCCCGCGGGCGGCGCCGGCGCCGGAGGCGAAGAGGAAGAAGCCCGCGGAGGAGGCGGAGTGCCAGCGGATGACACACATCGCCGTGGAGCGCAACCGGCGCCGCCTCATGAACGACCACCTCGCCTCGCTCCGCTCCCTCATCCCCTCCGACTACATCCCACGCGTAAGCCACCCATGCCTCACACAAGAATTTATCAATTTAACCAGTCAATGCCGCAAGAAATCGAGAATTATAACTCGCAATCTTTACTAATTCGATGCGTGTGTCTGACTCTGTAGGGTGACCAGGCGACGGTGGTGGGGGGAGCGATCGACTACGTGAAGCAGCTGGAGCAGCAGCTGGTGGCGCTCCAGGCGGCGTCCGCGGCGGCGCGTCGAGGCTCCGTCTCAGTCTCCGGCGCCGTCGGGGTGGTGGTCGGGACGGCGGCGACGGCGGCGGCGGACGGCGTGTTCGTGGCGCCGCAGCACACGAGCTACTCGTCGCCCTCGGAGCAGGGAGCGGCGGGGGTGGACGTGGAGGCGATGGCGGCGGTGGGTGGCCACGTGCGGGTGCGCGTGGCGGGGCAGCGGTGGCCGGGGCGGCTGGTGCGCGCCGTCGCCGCCATGGAGGACCTCCGCCTCGCCGTGCTCCACCTCGCCGTCACCTCCGTCGGGCAAGACGCCGTCGTCTACTGCTTCAACCTCAAGGTACGAATTCGGCCGCCTTTAATTTGAATTTGAATTTGAACCTACGTACAACAGCTTAATTTTACGTCCTGTCGTGACTTGGTTTAATTAGCACATTGCTTTCTTGCTCTCCAGCGATTACTTTCACCAGTGTTTTATTTCTTCTTCTCTGCAGCGAAACAGTAGCGATTTTGTTCATGAGTAGCTAGCAGTATTTTACAAGGCCACTGTTTTGTTTTTTCAGCTTCAAAATGCACCAACACGATAAGAATATAAACTGCTTCTCTGTACACTAAAATTTCCGTTAAAATTTGCTCTAACTATTTCTCGTTAAAATTTGCAGTTTGCTGTAACATATAATAACATTCTAATAATTACTACTCGTTGAATTTCTTTATTCTGCGTCACCTAAAATTGCACATGACACCACTAGCTAGCTCAGTCTAAAGGACAGTTCAATTTCAGCTAATAATTCTTGCGTGTATCTTAAACATGGAGTGGAACGTAGTTGAGAATCTTACGTTAATTCAAGCTCTTAGAAAAGTGACTCGAGCGCGTTTTTCATTTGAAAGTCTGTCAATTTAGGATCCAATAGGCGGCCCTTTTTCTTGTAAAGTTTCTTAACCCCATGAAATTCAACATATTACCAGTATTACTACCATGGCAATCAGGCCAGGGTAGCATGATGCTGGCCGTTTTTGGGGTTTCATCACGATGGGGGTGACGTACAGGAGCACGTACTGGTAGTACCTGTGGAAAGCGAAGTTGCCGTTTTCCCTGCCGGAACGTAATCGTAAGTGCATGGAGAGATCTCGAGATGGGCACTGGCCGGCCTCTCTCGTACGATTCCGTTACACGGTTAGGTCGCTCTTGGGAGTATGCGTAGCTGGAGCGTTCGAATACGTACGATGAACACGCACTGGCTGGGCACTAGCTAGCTATACTCCGTCGATAGTACAGGACAGCTACGTGAGTCCAAGCCCCATCTTTTCCCCGCAATGTCTTCTTCGTCGTCGCCGTTCGTTTCGATTGAGCAAACAAACGAACAAAAACGCACCACCACCAACGGCAACCGCATGCATGCGCGATCTAACCGTACTTACTTACCCTTGATTCACTACAAATTGGCATGGGGTTCTAATTTCATTGGTGAACTGGTTGGCGATTGGTCCTGATAGTCTTGACTCTTGAGAGTAGTTGTTACAAACAAAAAATGATGTAAATTCTGATGGTGTTGTTGGGATTGTGTGTGCGTGTGACGTGCAGATTGAGGAAGGGTGCGAGGTGGCGACGGCGGACGAGGTGGCGGCGGTGGTGCACCAGATCTTCGCCTACGCCGCCGGCGTCGGCGTGTGCTAGCTGCTGACGATCGAGACTTGGTAGTGACCGGCCGGCGCATGCATGCAGGAGTATGGTCGAAGTCCAACAGATGATGAGCGGCACGTATGCATGGTAACGTACGTGCGACGACAAGTCAAAACTGGCAGAGGGTGACCATGCATGCATGCAAGAGGCCACGGAGGACGGCGACGCGGCCAGAGCCCGGGCCCATGAGCTGCGGACGAGACAGACCTCCTCCACTGCTAGCTTTTAGTCTCTGTAAACATGACGGCAGCTGTCATCTCTGACAGAGGCCGGCCGGGGAAGAAGGGCAACAGTGCAGCCATCTTCTCTCTCGTCTTGTTCAGTTGTTCCCTTTTTACTTTCTCAGTTCCTCTCCTCTTTTCTCGAGCCCTTGCAGTGTGTACGTTCAGTTTTACGTAACGTACGTACTTAGACACGTAACATAAATATCGCAAGTTCTCTCCTCTACTGCTAGCAACAGCTAGCTGCGTCCGGTGCTGTCGCTGCTGCTGTTTCTCTCTGGGAGGAGGGAGTGGCAGGCTTTGCCTCATCGGGTGTTGTTTCCATGTACGAGTAGGTGATACAGCTTTCGGCAGCAGCTGAGAGCGGGCGCTGTAGCTATCACTCTAGCTGTGCCTGTGCGGTGCCTACACGACACCACGCTCGGCTCTCGCTTCGGTTCGGAACTAGCTTCTCTGTTGCTGCTGCGCGTGGACCGAGGATGGAGCTAGCGGCCGGCTTCAGCACGTACTAGTAGTACACTTGTTCTCGCGGCGTGCCGTGCCACCCCACGCGTGTACTGCTTGTGGTACGTCTATATCTAGCCATAGCCTGTGCCGCGCCGGCCGCCGGGGTCTGGTCGTCAGGACTCTGGATCGATCATCATCAAAGCGAAAAGACCCGACCGCTGTAATGTTTTCACGCCCGCGCCGGCCTTGTCCGTGTGGGTTCAGCAGCACGTCCGTGGTTTCAGTACAGGGAAATGCGTAGCGGCACTTCCCGGGTCCCTCCTCGATCTTGTCCGCTGCATGCGGAAAGGAGGATCGTGAAATTTTTGTTTGTGCTGGGCGTTGTACCCACACTGACGAGCAAAGTCAAACGAGCACAGGCGTTTGAGCCGGGCGGCGTGACGTTAAAGCTAGCTAGCCTCCCTCCTGCTTCAGTTCCTCGTGTGACTGGGCCATAAGGCGGCCCGGAGGAAAGGAACGTGAAAGAAGATTATGATGAGCAAACGAGTGGGCTGGGCCGGATTGCCGGAAACCCATTGTCTCTCTCAACCTACTCGAAGAACTCGATCATCCCGCTCAAGGTCGAAACAGTTGCATTAGCGGTGCGGCTAATGGCATTGGATCCACCAGATTTCGCAGCGACGGGCGACGGCAGACGATGCTGCCCCGCCGGCGGCGGCCACAGCTTGAAGAACGGAAATCACGTTTCAAGGAGACGACGTAGGCCGGCCACGGGTTGTCCGGGATCGGGGAGAACAGTCGAGTCTGTCAGTCTGTCCCCGTGTCTTGATTCGGCGTGCGTCAGGAAGATCGGTCCATCTCCGCGTACAGTTCCTGAAGCAGCAGATGATATCTTGCCCGTGCACTTGCTCCTGCCGCCATTAAGACGGCTGCTCCAGAGTCCAGACATGGCTGACGCCTAGCTCTGCCCCTTTTCCTCTCTTCTCGAGATTAAAACGAAGAGAGAGATTACCGCTGCGATCGATCACCATGCGATGCGAGCAAACCTGCCTGTTCTCTGCCTCTGTACACACGCTTGGGCCAACGTTGGAACTTGGAACTCGGAAGGAAGTGTCACACCAATCACTTCCAGCCCAACACCGCCCAGATCAGATGCTTCAGACCTCCTTCTTTTGAGAAACAAGGAAATGTTTCAAGGTTCTCAGGGTTATGCAACTGCTTTGAAAGTTGAATGGCCTGAAAGGCCAGATAATGCTTACTGGAGTCTGGAGTAGAACTGCAATGCTGAAGAACTTGTGTGCCAAAAAATGGCATGTTTTTGGAAGAACACTAGAACAGCATGACAGAAAAAATACGATGAAGCCACGCAGATCTGCACACTGGGCTATACATATCCACTTGTGCAACATTGAAGAGCTTGTAGCATGCAAGCACATCTTTTTGGAGATGTAATAAATCGTATGGGTTTCTTCTTGTTCATTTTGTGGGCAACAGATTCAAAATGATGGAAATTTAGGACAAAACATATAGCAGCTGCACTCCAGGACACCGAATCAAATGATTACAGCTAGCCGACAACTGAAGGATATGACAACTGGTTGCTCTCAAACTGATGGGAGGAAAATTTGAAGGGCTACAGCAGATCGGCGAACAAAAAAGGAAACAAAATGTACAGGTGGACATTGCTAACGTGTTCTCTGGCTTGTCAGCAAAACAGACTAGAAGACCACCTTCTCCTTCTTCTGAAGGATTGGAGGGTCGACATCGATGCCCATATTAGCGGCAGTGCCCGCTATGATTCTCATCGCCGACTCGATGGTTTTGCAGTTCAAGTCCGGTAACTTCTCTTGGGCGATTGTGCGTACTTGATCCGCTGTTACTTTCCCGACCTTCTCTCGCTGAGGTTCTTTCGAACCTTTTTCGACACCTGAGAATTAGGATAGAAAAATGGAGATGAGACATTGTTTGCTTACTTAAATGTATTTGTCTGACAGGAGAGCTGCTTCAACATTCGAAAGAGTATTATTAGCTTTCTGACATAATGTTCTGTCTTTGGTTAACGTCTGCATGCAGAGTTGCAGACACACAAGAATACATCCTGTTTTTAGTCAATAATTTGCAAGCAACACATATTCATGATCAACGAGACCATGAGCTGCACATTAATTGATGAAAAAAAGGGAAATATCATGATAGAATCAAACCCCCAAGAATTACTAAGGAAGGTCAAGGTGTTGTGTTGATTTGACTGTATCAGGATTGTTCCTCAAGAACCAAAGTTCTAAGCAAAATCAACCAACTACCACTGCCAACTATAAACTGGATAGGTTTTCAAGCGTGCTGGCAGGGATTATGTCGATGCATGACAACTTAAATACCTAGCATAACTTTTATTATTTTAAGTGGTTCAGACCTAGAACAAGCTGTAAGTATACCAAGAATAGCATTTTGCCTGGTCTGCACTGACTTAGCCTAGAATTATACCCAGGACCAAGTAAGGGAAATAAAATTTGTTGACATGTACAGATTAAGTGCTATTTTTCACTTGATACAAAATCCAACAATGGCGCAATAGGAAATTGAATGACTTAGGAAGCCGTTTATTTATAATGCATTGAGATTTGAGATGCAAAGGTGTCGCGATTTCTAAATTTACCACACTCACCCAGCCAGCCACCTTCACGTAAAAAGCTATTAAAATACCATTTCTGCTTCCCCAATTGTTTCCACACACCGGCATTGTAGCACACAACCACAAGCTATGAACAATTCCACGCTAATTAATAGGGTAAATACCTGCAGCCTTGAGTAGCAGCACTGAGGCAGGAGGGGTCTTCAAGATGAAGGTGAAGCTCTTATCCTACAATACACAAACCAATTCCACACACATCATGAGAATTGAGAACTAATCCACATTCACCACTACACATACAGTTTAACGGTGTACGCTCACATCGAACACGGTGATCTCAACGGGGATGATGTAGCCGGCCTTCTCGGCCGTCTTGGCATTGTAGTCCTTGCAGAAGGCCATGATATTCACGCCCTTGGCACCGAGCGCGGGGCCGACGGGGGGCGCCGGCGTGGCCTTGCCGGCCTCCAGGGCCAGCTTTATCATGCCCACCACTGCAGAGCAAGAGGAACGCACGCGCTATTCAGCCAAAGCAGCACAATGGAGTATCCGCGTGAAGGTAGAGACGAGAGGGGACCTTTCTTGGCCTTGCCCCCGGGCTTGGGGGGCGCCATGGCCCTGACGACGAACACCCTCCGAGATGGGTTGGCCGTGGCCGTGGATGCGAGCGCTGCCGGCCGGAGGAAGGAGGAGGGGGCGCCGAGGAAGGAGGAGGTGAGCTTCTTGGCCGTCGGGGAAGGGAGCCCATGGAGGGATAAGGTTGTGGTGGCCATGGCTGCGAAGTTGTCCTCTGCTCTGCTCTGCCCTTTCCTATCTTCTAATCCGCAGCTTCTCCTGGTCTGGGACTCGGTTAGCGAAGGGGAAGGCCTTTTCAACATGAATCCGTTTCGTCTGAAGGATAGCGTGTTTGCTAAAATCCGCCTCCCTGCTCACAAAACGGGTTTCAAACTGCAATTCAGGATGTACATTTAATCATGCTTGCTAGGAAGACGCATTTGGGAGCGCGGGCCTCGGCACTTGCACAGGTTAGAAAAGGGATTGCCACCCGTAAAAAAAAAAGGATTGTCAAGCGGGAGCCAGGAATTTTTTTCCCACGCATGTGAATTTGGCTCTCAAATTTCCTCAGAAAAATACATTTTCTGAAGAAAGAAAACACACCTGATGGTTTCATATCACTCTCCACAATAGACTTTTTTTCCCTCTCTATGTAACACTGATTATAGGGTGACACATTTACACGGTCCAGGTTTTTTTTACTACTCACTCTAATCAATAATAAGTGTCTTGGATTGTAACTTTGTACTAAATCTAAGACACTTATTATGGATCCGAGGGAGTACAAAGATCAGAGTACATAGGCTGAAAAGATATACATACAAAGAGAAGTATTTAATTCTCAGACCACAATTTTCAAAGCAAAAAAGAAAGAAAGAAGAATCAATACACTCCATGTCCTCCTCAGTATTTACCGTTGACCTTGCCAGTCGCAGCTCCCGAAATCGAACAAGTCAACAAGAAAATCAGCACCTCAAGCACCCCTTATACTTTTGTCTCAATTTTGAAGGAATCGACGATTTTGTGTAGCCTGTCCTTCATCTTATCCCATCTCCTCTCGTTTGCCCCTGTCGCCAACGTGTAAAATTTGCCTGCAACATCCCGTGCACAGTGAGGACATAGTGGATAATAGTGACCACTGGCCAGTGACAACATTGATCAACTTCACAAATACAAGTCAGAGATCGTAGAAATTTTACAAGAGAAGCTGATGGAAGTTTGTCGAGGGTGTGCAACAAGACTAATATAACACTATAGACAGAGAAAGAAAAGGATGTCAGACAGATAGGAGCTGGTACCATTTGCAATGGTAATTGTACCAAGTGCATGTCTGGTGAAATTTGGAGCCTGAGCTGTGAACTCGAAAGTGTAGTAAGCTCTTCCATCAATATCATTCTGGGCAATGAAATGAACCTTGTGAGTTTAACAACAAAAGAGTACAAGAAATTCATTCGCAGAAGAGAATAACATATAATTGTATAAAATGGGGCTGGGGGCTCTCCCCTACTTTTCTAAAAAAAATAACATATAATTGTAAAGTAGCAAAATATATTTGAAAAACGACACTTGATTTGAATACCCTAACCGGAAAGAATTAAGTACTGGATAGTTTGTTCAAAGGATTGATAATTTGATGTTACAGCCAGACTCATTTCTAGAACACTGACATTGCAAAATTGTCACCATGATTTGCACGTATGCATGGTTCTTCAGAAACAGTAAGTATGACGAACAGCAGCAAATGTATAATTCATAGCAGTAACCTTTTATTAATAGAAAAGTGATATTTACAGTACAATTAAATAAAGATTGCTCAGTGAAGAAGTAGGCCAATGCAGATTCCTTTGCACTTTGGAGCTGGAAGTTCTATTGGGGAAACTCAACTTAGAAACACATTCTACTTCCCTTCCCTCTCACACACATTTTTATAAAAGGGCTGTTCTGTTGACAAATACATTTCTCGTAGTTCTGTAGTCTCAATTATCTAAAATGTAAATGTATATTTATGGGATGTCTATTTTGGAAGTGGCATATGTTATTCTTTCTTAAATATAAACTTTTTAACTATTAGATCAGAATATCCAATGTAATCCAAACACGAGAAAAAATACACTTGCATTTAACATAAAGCCAGCCAAATGTACGGCTAGCAAGCCTGGTGTATTTTACTCCAGGTTTACTACTAGTATTACTGTATTTTTCAGAGAAAGGTTGTGTAGCCTCATGGTTCAGTGTTAGCAGAAATTGTTCACTTGAGCAAGACTAGGGTGTTTTACAAGATTTGACCAAGCATTGGTGTGCATGAAACGGTGATAGAATATCATTTTAGGCATGCATTCTGTTGCATCTTTTTCAAAATTTAATTGGAAAAAAGGCACACCTCTTTTGCCTCGATTAACTTTGTCTTTTGCGTAGGTGGAGCTAGAACTTTTCGTATCAAAGCCTCAGCAACCTGGAAAAGACAGCATAAGTGGACCACATATAAACATGTATGTTCCCCAAGACCCAATTATAACTTCACAAGGTTCAAACTAAACTTATACTCAGAAGGAAATACCAGTAGACCTGATCTGGAGGCCCGAGGTCACGGATGTCCTCCTTCGTGGTCTGAATCATGTTGATGCTCACACTCTCCAAGGGCTCAATCACATCTTTGTACACCTTGTCTTGCCCTTGCACAGCCACTTCCTAGATGATTATCACCATCAAAGTTTGCGATCATGGATCAACTTAACCTTACTGACAACTATGTTTACCTGACCATCGAGTAGAGCACAGAATCAAACAGTTCCTTACCTGCCATCCAAACGGGTAGACGAAGGAGTAGCCAGCTTTCCTGTCGATCACAGGCAGGTACTCTGCTGCGACTATACCAGACCAAAATTGTTCTCAGAGATCGCACCCCACAAGTCATTTTGCTGTACTAGCTTTTTCATGGGCGCAGAGAGTCATTCTACGCTGATTGATAGATGCAAAGAAAAATTAAACTCACGTGCCGCCTGGTTAGGCCGCCGGGAGACGAAGGCGGCGGCCGCGGCAGCCCCAGCCACAAGCACCTGCCGCCGCGGGGAGCTCTCCACCGCCGCGGCGTCACCTGACAACATATATGGCACAACGACGTCACGCAGGGAGGAGGGGGCGACGAAATCGCCATAAATCGGAGGGGAGAAATGCGAAAGAAGCAAGCGGAAGGTCACCGACCGCTGGTGGCGGTAGGGGAGGCGGCGAGGGGCCTGACGGCGGCGCAATGCCGCTTCCGAAGCGACGACGGGGGATCCTGGCGTAGCCCGCGTGGCGGGAGCGAGGCCGCCGCTGTGGACACTGCTGTGCCTGTGGCGGCCATGGCTTGGGACGCGGATAGAGCGAGCGAGCGGGTGCGGACTGGATTACGCTTCTTCTGCTCCACACGAGAGGGCACGGGAAGAAGATGCCACTGCCACACAGGAAGAGTGTAGGGCGGTTGGGCCGACTGGGCACACCTTAAAACCCGGCCCATTTTGGCGATTTCAGTCATTTGGGCCCAACTGGAATTAGAACAATTTGAACTATAATATTAAAAAAAGAATAATTTGAATTATTATTACGGATAAAAACACGAATTTATTGCTTTTATGAAAAGGAAAAAAAGGAAATTCTTGACCTTAACATCCATCGATCAATGCACGCGCCAGATATTATTAATCCGTCCGGCCAATCACATACGTCACAAATCTCGTAACAACAGGATTAAAAAATTACAACTCATGCAACCTCAATACTATTGCTATGCTGCCACCCACATCGGCGGAATAATTCCAGTGCAAACATCTCCAAGAAGCTGCAATCAGCTCAATAAAAGCAGCCCAAAGCAGCTACTGTATTATTTTCTGTAGATTCACCTCATCTTTGATCGTCAATTTGGCATAAGGTCATGAGTGGAACCATAAAAGTTTTAGTTTATGTTTTGTTTTTTAGGTTTTGAGTTCTCGTTTTTCTGTCGCCACGGTGGCGACAGATCTAGAGACTCCATTTCAGAGAATCTCGATGCAACTTATAGTTTCAGTTTTTGTTTCAAAATTTTCAATCTTTTGTATTCTATTTATCGAATCAGTAAAATCAAACATTTCTTAAGAAAACATAGATAAAAAAGAACATGCATACATTATTATTTTCTGAAGAGAATAACAGAATCACCGGTCGCTTCATCGATCGATGCACAGACCATATTATTAAAGCGTCACAAGCACATAGGGCTCACAAATCTCGTAACAACAGGAATAAAAAATTACAACTCATGCAACCTGGAATATTGCTACGCTGCTGCCACCAACATCAGCTGAATAGTTCCAATGCAACCATCGCAACCACCTCCAAGAGGCTGCACCCAGTTGCTAAGGATTGCTGCGTCTCCACCTCACCGAGCTCGGGCTAGCTACAATAATAGTTCTCAAAAAAAAAAAAACTAGTAGCTACATGTAGTTCTTTAGATAACGGAAGGGACAAACTCTGCATCATCACCAGGCGATGCATATAACAGCCAAAGCTACAATCAGTTAGAGCACAAGTCTGCTGTGGAGGAGCTGCCACCATGATCAGTTGAGAGGGTTGTAACAGACAGCAACAGAGAGTACGTACTTGCGTGTGCACACCAAAACGAGACTGGAAACAGAAAAAACACGGAAGACCAAAAAGTGTCTGAATTTCTGCTGACCGTCTAATTAGCTAGGTTCTGAAGAGCTCCAGGCAGTGCTCCTGGTCCAGGTTCCGGCTCCAGAACTTCTTGTAGTACTCGTCGTACGTGTAGTTCCTGTAGACGGCCGGGGAGGCGTCGCCAACGAGCTTCTCGGCGGGGCCGAGGACGACGCTGTTGCAGGGGCACATGAAGGAGGCAATGGACATCCTTGGCCTGTCCGAGTTCACCACCGCCCGGTGCCACACGCTCTTGTATCTCCCGTTGCTCAGCGCCTGCATTTTGGAAGAATTGTTTTACTACTTGTTAGCAGCAAACTTCAGAGTTTCCAGTCTCCTGAATGAGTGAATTCAGAAAAAAAGAATATTTGATTTGCTTACAGGCATCTGGCTACTGTAGGCAAACATGTGTTGACAGTTGACAGAAAGTTTATATATACATTGATCATGTGTATTGTATGATACTCCACATGGATTGGCGAACTAATCATATGATCGCACATGCAGCTAGCCAGCATTTGCAACGAACCGGTTACCGGTGGGCTGTTCACGTGTCCTTCAATTTTTGTTTAGATTCTTCTTGTGGTCGGTCAAGTGCTTGTCTTATGTATGGATTGTAGTTTATAGTTCAGAACAGATCGAACAATATTATAACTGCATTTCTAAACAATTAGCAATGTGTTCTACAACTACAGGTCTGCTACCTACCACAAGATACAGTTCGAATTAGTAGTGTAATGGGATCTCTAGTGTAATCGACATTGGTTTTCTGAACTGAAATGATAGATATGCATGATCGTGCATCACCTGCAGCTGGTCGCCGAGATTGACCACCAGAGCGTTGGGCCGCGGGTTCACGGCGATCCATTGGCCATCCTTGAGGACCTGAAGCCCGGCGACCTGCTCGTCCATGAGCAGGATGGTGAGGGCGTTCGGGTCCGTGTGCGCCGGGAGCCCGTACGTCAGCTCCGGAGAAGGGCACTTTGGGTAGAAGTTCACCGCCATGTGCTGCTCCTGCTCGCCCAGGACCTTCTTCATGTAGTCCTCCTCCAGGCCTAGGCTCTCGGATATCGCCGCGTACAGCCTGAACCCGAGCTCCCGGATCTCCTTGCAATATGTGCTCATGACTTCCCTGCGTTCATCATCAGTAAAAACACCGGTTAACAACTCGGTGATAAAACTTTCCACATGTGGATATGACGCTCTCCCGGTCGGTTTCTTTTGTTAATCGTTATCAACAAAAATCTTACATGCAGATATATATCTTTTGCAACGATTAAGTACTAGTAGCATATCTGTCGAGTGAAAGTCAGACAAAAGGAATTGCAGTGTTATGGCCCGTGCTGCCTGCACCAGCAGCGATCTTGGTCCTGCATATGTTCCTTGGTCCTATCCATGCTCCAACTAATGAGATCTAGCGAAATACCGTCGTATGCCCACCACCACGTATTACCCCCGACCAAAGTTGCTGCTACGCTATGCTGTCCATGGATCCCCCAATGAGATGAGAGAAAGATTCGCACGGTGGCCGGATCATCGGCAGGTGAAGTGTTCACTCAAATCAGTGCTGCTGCTGTCCTGTCCTGTGATCGGACGACACCCCTCCAAAAACATGTCCTTGTGATCTCACCGTCTTTCTCGTCACTGAAATCACTCTCATCGCTTTGGCTGATGCTACAGCGCTTTTGCCCCGTTCATGGTAGATATCAAAAGAGGCATACGTACGCCCCAGGCTTGGCTCTCACGCCCTCGTGCTAGAGCTAGATCGTCCACCCAAATCATTTCTGCTGCTGCTGCTGCTGTCCTGTGAACCACACGTACCTCTCCAAACTCCTGTCCTTGTGAGTTCACCGTCTTTCCCCGTCAGTGCAATAGTGCATCACTCATCGTCCCGTTGCTGTCCTCTGGCCCTGGCTGATGCTACAGTGTCTGCTTTTTTGCCTCTTTCATGGCTAGATGTCTAAAGAGGCATACGTACGCTCAGGCTTAGATCTCACGCCTTTATGCTGGATCGTTCAACCAACAGCATCTAGAGGTGCGTGTGGAGTCAGTTTGGAGTGGACTACTGCTATGTTAGTCGCCGAACCCACTTATATTTGCTATACTGGTAGTAGTTTTCCGGGGAACGACGCCCCCTCCAAAATCCTGTCTTGTGATTTCACCGTCTTCAGTGCATCACTCATCGTCTCTCGTTGCTGTCCTCTCTGGCTTTGCCTGATGCTACAGCCTACAGCTGGTTGCTTTTGCCTCTTTCATGGCTCGATGTCTAGAGAGGCATACGTACCCTCAGGCTTAGCTCTCACGTCTCATGCTGGAGTAGATCATTTTTTCAAAACAGACCTCATGCAGCATTTAGCAGTGGTGTACCCAGCCCGGTGATTAGGTGAGGCACGCCAATGATATTTAAAATTCTTTTTTACTAGTAGAAATTATGTATAAAAAAAAAGAATCGTAGTGTTTATGGATCGGAGGGAGTAGTTTTTGTCCCAACCAGCATTAAGAACATAATATTTGTCACACCTGTTGAAATATAAATGGATTGCCCTCTTTCTTCCATCAGTTTTAGCTTTTGAGTGAACTGGTTCGTTTCATGTAACTCTTCATGGTATCAAAACCAATAGGTCTTGAGTTCGAGACCCGGCTGACGCAATTAAATTGAAGCCGCTTTTGGTCCGTCTTTAGGCAAGTATATTGCCCTACTTACCATCAGTTTGAGTTTTTGAGTGAACAAGTTCGGCGCATGACACTCTTTTAACACCCGATATTGAAAACCTGGGTCCACCACTGACATTCGGACATTTAGAGGTGTGTGTGGAATCAGTTTGGAGTGCGGACCACTGCTATGCTATTCGCCCAACCCACTTATATTTGCTAGTAATTTTCTTGGATCTGTACTTGTGCTTTTTCTGGATGCAGGAATCCCTGTCTGGTCCTATAAATGCTTTGCACAAATGGAGGCCCTTCCTGACTCTCTAGCACATGGAAGGGCCGTTCCAGGTACAGTGTGGTTAGTCCAGTACCAGTACAGCATCCTTCCAGTCTCACGATTCATCAGGAAAGAAGAAAAAGATTATGTTATGTTTCTTTCTTTGTCTCTTAATGGTTGATTCTTGGAAACGCCAGCAAATTTAGCTTTTGGCATCAGTTAGCAAAGACTTGGGAAAAGGTGTTCTTTCTTAGATTAAAAAAAAGGTTGCACCTACTGATGCTGATGCTGGAACGTGAGAGGACTCGGAAATAACATTTTGATTTTACCTTGGGCATCAGTGAACAACTTTCTAAAACTAGCGCCAAAGTGACCAGGGAACACATAGTAGTACGAGTAGCACTATAATTTTAAAAGCATTTGGTAAGTGTAGACTAATTTAACACGGTTGTGTAGGATTTGCACCGTCCACAGGAGCCCGCACGAGCTTAATTAGTCAATTCCCTGCTCTGTTTCTTTCAAAAGCGCAGGCTGAATTCAGCAAGATCCGTCATTTTCCAGCAACTTTCTCGGGAGTGAAAACAAACAAAGAATGTCCGGCCGCACGGATAGACTAGATCACTAGACGGATGGGATTACCTGAAGGCGGAGGGATTGGATGGCCAGTCCGGGACGAACTGCTCGAGCGGGTGGCAGTGGAGGCGGAGGTAGTCGCGCCAGTTGTGGACGGTCTCCTTGCGCACGTTGAAGCTTGTGGACAGCCGGATCTTCTTGGCCGGGTCGTCCGAGTAGAGCTTGGCCTTCTCCTCCGGCGACAGCCTGAAGAACTCGTGCGCCACCGCCATGGCCGCCTCCATCAGCTCCGCGGGAAGCCCATGGTTGAGCACCTACGTGAGTGGCGGAAAACAGAGTAATAATCAGAATCACACGACGCCTGCAGTGAACAAAGCTTGGAAAACAGAGCACCCATGACAGAAAACAGAGGATGTTTGAGTAAGGAACCTGGAAGAAGCCGTGGGAGCGGCAGGCGGCGCCGATCTGGGAGACGATGGCGGCGCGGTCGGGGTGGGCGAGGTCGACGACGGGGATGTGCGCGTCGGGGACGACCTCGTCGAGGCGGGGCCGCTCCGCCGCGTCCCGGACGTAGCTCTCCGGCAGCGTCTCGTGCGCGCACGTCGAGATGAGCTGCTCCGCCATGCCGATGCCGATGCCGCTTGATCGAGCAAGGAGCAGAGCAGAGCAAGAGCCGCTCTGAATTGAAGCTCAACTGAACAGGGGAACGAGGAAGACGAAGAAGGGATGGAGGGAGATTTATGGAGGATATGAAACGAAGCGCCTGGCTCACGCGGTTAAGCGCAGTTGACTCGATTGAGAGCTGCGGTCGTCACCCGGAGCCGACGTCATGCCTGGTGACGGCAGCTGAGACACTGGCCTGGCCGGGCGCGCACACACACGTCCGGACACACACGCAGAGACACTCGGCAGGCAGACCCCCAAGCGGCGCCACGCCTTTTCGTTCGCGGCGGGGGGCCTGGATGCTGGAGCCGAGAGCTCGCCGCGTGTGTGTGTCTGCTGTCTGCCTGGCTTGTTGTCCTCCCGTTTAGGCACCGAATTGGCCCAGCTTTTAGGCGCTACCGGACGGATGCACCGCTCTATTAAGCTTCATTAGCATCAGTGTTAGTGTGTGTGTCTATCTCTAATTCGTATGATTTTTAAGAAATGGAGTTTAATCGTAGTCAACGTTTCAGTTGGATTAAGATCTGAGAGTCATCTTCGTTTTCTCATCTTTCACTTGATACCGTTGGAGTAAGATCCAATGTGCAACACGTCGACTGATCTCTAAAAGGTGGAGGTCAAAATGATGCACGAAACCACATTATTAATTTATTATCAAGCCTGCCAAAATAAAATACATCACTGAAAAAACCAAAGTCACCAATCTATGCCACAACCTGATGAAGGGGAGGGCTGTTACGAGACCACATGCCTTGACCGCATACCATCACTTAACATCGAAATCCGGAAACCACACCAGGCACATCCGGTCAAGCAATGTTCATGCTCTAGAATCAGCTTCCACCTTCTTCCACCAACCCATCTTCAGAAGATGGATCGACGCATTGCAACTTGTCAAGCACGACGAGCAGGCACCATCACGAACCTTGCCGTCGCATGCCAACATGATCCATGAGCACCAAAACAGCGCCTCCAGGCAGGAACACGATGCCACAGCGCCGCCGCTGCTCATACCACAAAGCCGGACCTAGGGTTTTCCTGGAACTCGAGACAAGTGGATCTTGGGGCTGAATCGCTTGTCGCCATCTCGCTAACATGGTCAGGTGCACAAGATATTCTTGATGGATTACTTGCATGGTCTGTATACTAACAAGTTAGTTTCAGGTGTGTCCTTGCGAAATGGATCAATGAGCGAGCGTTATAGATTGGGCTGTGGATTCTCAAACTTAATGACACGTATAGATTGATGCCCGAGAGTGCTAAGCAATTTCCGTTATAACCCTTAAGGGCAGTCATGGCATCATTTTTAGAGGCGCGATTGCTGAAGAATGCTCCTAAAATGACAAATACTGGCTAAAAAAAAGATTTGCTTCAACGACCGTATGTGCATGCCCAAACTATTGCATCGTGTGGACTTGCTCGTGGAAATGCCTAACTTTGTTTTTGGCGAGGACTGATCAGGAGGTTCTCTGACTTGGGTAACACTATACCTTTCTTCTTTTGTCTACGCCTCGAAATTGGACGGCACATTATTTCCTTGCTCCCTTTTCTCTACTCCGCATGGTGACGTGTTCCGAAATATAGAACTTACGTCTGTACAACTAAGATAGTGGCACTACAAAAATACCCAAATTATTGCATCGAAGTATTTGATTTAAAACAAAACTAAAACATTTTATAATTTGAACAGAGGGAAAAGCAGTAGTTCAATCTGAATACCCATTACTACCAAGTATCGAGGGGCCTTACTGTGCGTGACTAGTAGAACTAGACCTAGAAACGGGCAGCCTGGCAAGACGGCCCGGCCCGAAGCCTGGTGTCCCGAGCTGGGGCCGGGTCTAAGATTTCCGCCTGAAGCCCGTCCCGAAAGACCGAAATGTATTAAAATGAATATTTTTCTAAATTATAGACATAAATAGTCATTTATTTATTAAAAAATAATTATTTTAATGCTAACATGGTCTTCTTCTGGGTTTTGGGCCGGGCTGGGCCAGGCTTGAGGTTTCTCCATCAGGCTTTATGAAGCCCAAACCCGGCCCTGTTCGGGGTTTGCCCATGTCTAGTACGAGCGCACTATATTTGATTTGCAAGTTGCAACACAAATTCAACAAACCGGCTATGCATGGCCAAACTGTTGTGTGGACTCGCTTCTATTGATCGATCGAGATGCCTAACTTTTTCTTGCCTTTTTCCTTTTTTTTGTGAGGACTTTTGCAGGAGGTTCTGACCCAGTAACCCTTTCTGCTTTCGTACGTCTTGGCCGGTTATTGGACGGCACTTAATTTATTTCCTTGCTCACTTAGGCCCCAGGTGTAATCGAGTACAAAAATAGTACTTTAATACAACCTTAGTAGGTGTGTAGCTAGCTTACATTCAAAAATTAACACCCAAAATGAATGACTAGTGCTTCTTTGCTTTCCGCCGAGATGGATGATGACGAGGAATTATTTGTACGTTCCCGTAGAGAAAGTGCACAACGAGGGAGAACAAACGGAGAATAGGTTTTGCCATCTGATAACACCTGATAATTACTTAGCACGAACATAAATGTACAAGCATTTTGAAATGGCAAGTGCTTAAGGGGGCAAGGAAACAAATGTCATCGGGAAGCTTAAGGGGGCTGCTGCTCGTTCTCCTTCCCACTGTCTACCCAGTATTCCATTTTTAGTCTACATTGCTAGTCGCCGTCGGCTAAATTAAGAGTTTTCGCCCTGTCAAAGCGGCTGCTTTTCAAACTTTGAATCGTACTCCTAAATTAGCCACTATGCTCTGCATGCACGTACTGGTCAAAATATTCTTCGTGTGGCTCTTCAGATTGAGACAGCATTGGCCTTGGCCAAGTCCAAGCAAAGCGCCAGCGCTGATATATTTTTCTGCTAACGGCAAACCACAATTCTTGATCTCCAAGCGTGAGCCCCCATTTGTCCTCACCATATGTTCATTTGAGAGGTTTTTGGACAAATGGGGGTGGATAAAATATCAATTTGTCCAATGGTAACCCTCGTTTATCACTTCATGAGTCTTTCACATGTGGGCCAAAAAGACAAGTGAACAAGATTTAGATGAGTTTTGCATAAATAGGGGTTTCCCATATTCTCCCCAAATTTGGAAAAAAAATAGAGGTGTGGATCACTTTTGGACAGATGAGGGTTCTCATTGATTTGTATATTTTGGTCATGTACCACGTATGAACAGATTTGGAAAAAAAGGAGGATCGGGGGTTGCCCTTGGAAGGGCCTATGTCAGAACATGATAACATGCACATGCATGATTATGTATTTGCTAACCGACTCCAAACGAAAGTATATAATTATACGTTTATAGAAGTTGGGTCTGATCCGTGTCGTTTTCGTTCAGGGTTGGCGACACGACACAGTCCAGTACGAACCAGCTCGATTGGAAAGAAAAAATGATACGTGGCAGCCTGTTCATTTGGGAAAAAAACTATAGCTACGTATGCAAGGTGCGTCAGACTTTATCATACCTGTCCACCGTGCATACTCCCATAAATTAGTATCCCACGCGGCCACGTCATCAACCACGTGCTGCATTTTCTGTTCTGTCGTGGCCTCTAGCATTGCGTGCCAGCTGGGAGTGCCCGCCATCATTTGCTCCTCTTCGTCAAATACTGCTAGTTGTTAGAGGACGACAAAGCTTGACTGTTGATTTTTTTTTACTGCCGGCGTTTTACTGTGATTATTTGGATTGCTATTTGGAGAATCAGATGTGTGAATTTGTCTTGAAAAGATGACAACAACCCATTAAAAGCTTTGAAAATATAAAATGTTTGCACTCAAACTTGTGTCTGACTCGTGATCAGTTTTCATTCTGACTTCATATCGGCGGTAACTTCAAAACTAAATCCACGCGGATATGTTTTACAAAAAGATCTTTTTTTTTAATGTTACTGGATGATGCACAAGTTACCGCGTGACAATTTTCTTATTCCCTCCGAATCATAATAAGTTTCTAGAATTTAGTGAGTACAAAGCTAGTACAACTTTGTACTAAATTCTCGACACTTACTAGCGAACAGAGAGAATACTACCTTTGCTTCCTAGCGCATGCAGCCAAGTAACCATCCCCTGGAACAAATAAAAATATAGGAAGAAAACGCTTCGCGGAAATGTCGCACGAGGTGACGGCGAAGGCGACTCGGACGATTCCGGCCAGATCTGATGAGGACTCTCCGTGCCGGGTTAGAACTGGGCAGGATCTCGAAGAAGGATTCCTCCCGTGTGGGGGGAGGGCTTGTCCCCTCGCGAAATACCTGTCGTGGAGGGGATGGATCTCGATGGCGGCGGGAATATGCGGAGACGGGCGCGGCGAGATGGGGCGCGAACAACGCCAGACTTTCAAGGCACAGATCCTGACGGTCATCGATGCCGGGGTGTGCCCGACGGAGGAGGATCTGCGGCAAGCCGACGACAAGGACCTCTTGCCGGAGGTGCAGTAAATGCGACAACGACTCTTCGCAATGATACGAGCCGGAATCACGGCGAGGAAGCACGCTACAAAGGTATCACAAACCGCTCCCTCCTGTGTTCAGATTAAAACTGCCGGTGATACTGCTGGTGCAAAAATAGGGAGCCAAGCTCCTCTAGGTGTAGGGACCTCTGAATGGGCCGGGGGCGAAGCCCTAGAACCAGAGATACTGCAACCAGGGGCCGTTAGTGGAGAAATCAGAAATCACTTGCCAAATGAGATCGCGGTACATATTTCTGCTGTTGATGGGGATCGCAGCCAGGGAAATTTGGTCAGGAGATAGCCGAGAAATCTGGGTTTGCAGCAGGATTACAGCAGATCAGAGGTTTATGGCATGAAAATGACTGAAACAGCAAGGCCTCCAATCACACAGACTGCTCGGGACAGGGATGTAGTTTGCCGATTTCAAACCAATTCAGCAGCTGGATCTCGGGAGGAAATCATGACGAGAGGTTGGAATGTGGAGGATTCTGATCACAGGTTCCGAAGGAAGAGGAAATTGGCCACCTATAATTTGGTGGATCGCCTTAATGCTACACCACTCTACTGTCACCGTGCGGACACAGTCCTGATACAACAGAGAAAATCTCCCGAACCGAAAGGTGACAGGTCTTTCCTGAAGGTTCCACCACTGAAGAAGTGCTTCCCCGAAGGCAGTAGCTTACTGAAGGAGTACAAAGAAGGAGAGGCAAAGCAGATGGCAGAAGCTTTCAGCAAGGTCCAGATACAGATCCTTGGAAAGAGGGGGGAAGTGCACGAAAAACATGGCAATACACCCAACCCCAATAATGTGTTGCATACGACTGAACCAGATAGAAAGAGGCGCAGAGCAGAAATGGAGAGAGAGCAAAACCTGAAGGAAGTGAACGCAGAGAATGAAGAAGAGCAGGGGGACGGGAAAAACACACAGGAGGCAACTGGCACAGGGGCCGCTGGTGAACTGACGAGGCCGCAGGCAGCGCCCCGTCAGGAGTAATGGCTCTCCTGTTCTGGAACTGCCGAGGGGTGGGGAACCCTCGGACAGTTCGTGACCTGCTGCACATCTCCCAAACGAATAAGTTTAAGTTTATTTTTCTTTGTGAGACATGACAGAATAAAGAGAAAGTTTGTAGAATCAGGAACCGTTTATGCCTTAAAGGTTTTGCAGGTTGTAGTAGTGCTGGTAATAGTGGAGGTCTTGCCCTATTTTGGCATGAACATGCTATTGTTGATGTCCAGGAAATAAATGAAAGATACATTGATGCGTATGTGAGAATGTCTTCCATTGATCCGATGTGGCGCCTCACCTGTGTCTACGGAGAGCCGAGAACTGAAAATTGCCAACGGATGTGGAACACTATTGTTGATCTGAAGAATCGCTCTAACTTGCCTTGGCTTGTCGTCGGAGATTTCAATGAAGTTCTGTGGCAGCATGAGCACATGTTTGAGACTAAGAGACCTGAACCGCAAATCAAGGCGTTCCGCGACACGCTGGAAAGCTGTGGGCTTGTTGATCTCGGCTTCACGGGTGTACCTTTCACTTTCAACAATAACCAGAGCTGCAGAAAGAACGTAAGGGTTTGCCTCGACAGAGCAGTGGCGACTGATAGTTGGAGAGACCTCTTTGCCGAAACCGAAATCAAGCATCTCACCTCACCTTGTTCTGATCATTGCCTGAATGGTTTGACTTTGATCAAAGAAACAAGCCAACCCACCGTTAGGAAAGTTCGACACTATGAAATTGTGTGGGAGAAGGCTCCCGAGCTTGAGGAGATTATTGCTAACACCTGGGTGTCTCTTGAACATAATGGTGACCTTGCCTCTATAAATTCTGGACTGAAAACCATGATGAACACACTATACCCATGGGGAAGAAAGAAATTTGGAAACATTGTCAAAGAGATTGAGAAAACCAGAAAAAGCACTGGAGATTGTTGTTGCCGCTAACGCTGACAGGAAAGAAATAAGATGACTCACAGACAAACACAACGACCTGCTGTATAAAGACGAGATGGTCTGGATCCAAAGATCTCGTATTGACTGGATTAAAGAGGGTGATCGCAACACCGGCTTCTTTCACAGTAGAGCAGTATGGCGGGCAAGAACAAACAAAATTAAGAAGCTAAAAAATACTGAAGGCGATTGGCAAACAGATCAGCAAAAGCTTGAAGATATGTCGAGGGATTACTTCAAGGATCCTTTTGCTGCAGACCCCAACATCACCCCGGACGAGATCGTCGATCTGTTTGAAACCAAGGTCACAAACATGATGAATGAACAACTGTGCGCTGAATTCAGTGATAATGAGATTGCGGACGCCCTGTTTCAGATCGGTTCGCTTAAAGCTCCCGGCCCGGATGGATTTCCGACCCGATTTTTCCAGAGAAATTGGGCTGCTCTGAAAGATAGTATCTACATTGTTGTGAAGAACTTTTTCGCAACTGGAATTATACCGGCTGGGGCAAATGACACCCTGATCGTTTTGATTCCAAATGGGGAGCAACCTAAAACCCTTAAGGACTTTCAACCCATAAGCCTTTGCACGGTTATTTACAAGATAGTGGCAAAATGCCTGGTCAATCGGTTGAGAATGCTTCTGGATGATATTATCACCCCAAGCCAATCCGCTTTCATTCCAGGATGTTTGATAACTGACAATGCTCTGATCGCCTTCGAATGCTTCCATGACATCGAACAAAACAACAAACCAAACAATGATCATTGTGGTTACAAGCTAGACCTGTCTAAAGCCTATGACAGAGTGGATTGGGGCTTTTTGGAAAAGATGCTTAGAAAGCTGGGCTTCGCGAAAAAATGGATCACCTGGATTATGTCCTTTCCTCGTGGCAGATCCGTTAGATATTCTGTCAAGTTCAACGGCTCTTGCGGCAGCCCCTTTCAACCAACGAGAGGTTTACGACAGGGAGACCCACTCTCCCCCTTTCTGTTCCTCTTTGTTGCGGACGGCTTGTCAATGTTGATGCACAAAGCCGCCGACGAGGGAAGGATTTCCCCACTCAAGATTTGCCGAAGAGGACCTGGCATCACACACCTTCTGTTTGCGGATGATAGTTTGTTGTTCTTTAAACCAGACGCTACTGAAGCCAATCAAATTAAACTGATTCTGAAACAGTACGAGAGAAGTACATGACAGCTCATAAATCCGGCTAAATGCTCCATGCTGTTGGGAGAGCACTGCCACCAGAACAAGCAGGCGGAGATTAGAAATCTGCTGGGGGTTGAACGTACTGAATTTGAGTCAAAATACTTGGGTCTTCCTACCCCATATGGAAGGATGAAGAAAGGGAAAATTCCAACCACTGCAAGACAAGCTTGTTAAAAGAATGACTCAATGGGGAGATAACCATCTTTCTAGCGGCGGCCGAGAGGTAATGATAAAAGCTATCGGTCAAGCACTCCCCACCTACGTGATGGGAGTTTTTAAACTGCCCATTGGCCTATGCAATGACCTCACTCAGATCATGAAAGATTACTGGGGGGGGGGGGGGGGAAAGGATGGCAAAAGGAAAATGGCGTGGATTGCTTGGGATTCCATGATGCGCCCCAAATCGCACGGTGGCATCGGCTTCAGAGACATGCAGCTTTTCAATCAAGCACTCCTTGCAAAGCAATCTTGGAGGCTGATACAGAACCCGGACAGCCTTTGTGCGAGAGTGCTCCGCACGAAATACTACCCTGAAGGAAATATTGCTGACACAGTTTTTACTGAAAATGCTTCCTCCTCATGGAAGGCAATTGAGTTTGGCCTTGAGCTCCTCAAGAAGAGGCTCATCTGGCGAGTTGGCGATGGAACAAAGATTAGAATTTGGCGTGATCCCTGGATCCCTCGTGACTTCATAAGGAAAGCAATCACACAACGAGGGAATTCCCGCCTAAAAAGGGTTTCTCACCTTTTGGAATCTAATGGTGAATGGGACATCACGCAGGTCAATCGGTGCTTCCTCCCCATTGACCGCGATGCTATTCTGAAAATCAAAACTTCTCCACGCTCCGGTGAGGACACCTTGGCCTGGCACCCGGATCGTCTGGGCGTTTTTTCTGTTAAGAGTGTGTATCATCTAGCTCTGCATTTAAAAATGATGGAGCAGAATTTAGGTGCTACGAGTAATTTGCCAGATGGTCGGAGGCCCATATGGAATAAGATTTGGAAAGCAAAAGTCCCCCACAAAGTCCAAATTTTCTCCTGGAAGGTCGCTAGAAATGCAATCTCTACAAAGGTAAATCTCAAGCACAGAAACATTGACACCCTCCCTACATGCCCTATCTGTGATTGCGAGGATGAAGACTGTTTCCACGCCCTTGTTAAGTGTCCCCATGGCAGATCACTATGGGGCGCCATGTGAGAGGATTGGGGACAGCCTGATCTGGAGAAATTTGTCTGGAATGAACCTGAATGGCTCCTCTCTGCCTTGGCAAAAATGACTGACATCCAGATCTTGGTTACTCTTATGACCATTTGGCGGGTTTGGCACGTTCACAACGAGATCACACATGACAAGCCGGGGACTACCATCGAAGCTTCTAGACGTTTCCTATCCAGCTACATCCAAACCTTACTGTTATGTGAACAGAACCCCAACGCTGATACCACTGCAGGAAAACATGCCGTTAATCTCTGTGGAAAACAGCCAAGACAATTGCAGAATAGCACTCCTGAAACTCCCTGGACTCCTCCTGAACCAGGGCGTACCAAACTTAATGTTGATGGCTCCTTTGCTGTGGACTCGGGGAAAGCTGGAGTTTGTTTCGTACTCAGAGATGACAGAGGAAGACCAATCATGGCGGCAAGCAGGTCGATCAAGCACTATAACGACCTCCTGGAAGTAATGTTAAAAACCCGCGCCGAAGGCCTGCAGGTGGCCATACAACACACTCAGCTGCCTATTGATGTTGAACTGGACTGCGCGGAGGCTGTTAAGATGCTAGGGAAAAAGGACACTTCTTGATCAGGCTATCGCGACCTCCTCCTGACGATCAAAGATCTTACTACTGCACACCGAGAGGTCACTGTCCGCAAGATTTCTCGCTACAAAAATGAAGCTAGTGATTTTTTGGCAAAACTTGGCAGATTGTCTGGCACTACAAATTGCTGGATGGGTGATTACCCAATCGAACTTGTAAATGTAATGAACAAGGATTGTAATCCTTTTGATTAATATATTACATTTACGTTGCAAAGAAAAAGTAACCATCCCCTGGGCATTTTACTTTATACACGCCGGGGGGCACCACGGCGCGTAAGATCGCATCCTAGCTCTATCCATCTTTTTGGCTCCATACGTGTATTTTACAAATTGACCAATTACTTTGACCAATTTTTATGATAAACTCTAAAATTATACTCTTCATTTGAAAATAAATGACTTGAATTTTTACAGATTTTTATGAAAATGTGACTGGTAAAATCTAGCTACACTCGAGATCATGACGCCTGCATGGTTATGCGGTGCCGACAAAAAGTCTAAGATTCGGTAACAACCTTTGAAGCTAGCTCACGTTTGTAAAAAAATCTGGTAAAAAGCTGAGAGTAAAGGAAACAAGGCAACTAGAGGGTCTAAAATGTCTACCTCCATCCACACTTTGTCGCAATCGTTCCGGTGCCGAACGCGCACACACCAAACGACAGGATCACTCAGACGACGACACTCTCGTCAAATCGATAACCTTCTTTAGCTTCTACCCCCTCCTCGATCAGACATCCTAGAGCTAGCGCCTAGAGTTTACTGTGTAAATAACGGCCGGATACTGCCACTGCACGTCTGCACGCACCGCCGGAGATAATTAAGAATAAGTCACGCACGCGCAAGGAGAGATTCCAACGTGCGATTTACGGCCCGTTGAGGACCTCAGATGCTCAGCTTATGCTGGCCGGCACCGCCCTGGAAAATCCACATATCACGTCCCGTTCCGTTCCTTTCCTTTCCTTTCCGTCCAGGACAATGGCGAACGATCTTGCAGAGATTCTGGTTTTCTTGGAGCTTTGTGGATCGAGTGGACTGGGTCTCAACTCTCATCACGAGCTCAGCTGCCTTTGTCATCCAAGTGACAGGGAACTGACGAGAAAAAATATACTCCTCTTAAATGACTCAAATTTGCTAAATATTAATACATTTATACTTAAAAAACGTTTAAATATATGTAATAAAAAATCATTTAATACGGGACGGAGAGAGCAGCACTAACAAGTGCTCGTAGCACTGACGTTTCACTGGTCAAGATGCGATGCATATTTAGTGGCAGCTGAGCCCGCTTTATTTGCACATACACTGAAAATGGAAGATGCAGATATATCTGGATCGACGAAGCAGCTAGAACGCTGACCGGATGCCGATTGCTATGAATTCCATCGGGGCATCGGGCCCATATCCTTGGAATACTATTAGCTAGCTGGAGCACTGCTCGTTTTTGGCAGGATGGATATACTTGGATGTACACGAACATGGGAATAATATGGGATGTGGTCGATTGGCATCTGTCACTTGTGCATGATACACGGCTCCACGTGTTATTGTGTGTGGCCGGGACCCCCTTAATAATGGATATGTATGTACGTTTTGTGACTTGTGCCATTGCCCATGCCGACGAGGATCGATGATATCTTCTACATTCAGGGGTTGATTTTCACGTGCAGGTACACGTCAAAAGGATCGGGATATATAGCAATCCTGGTCGCCGCAGGTAGGCGTCGATCTTTGACACCGTCAGGATGTTTACTTGCTGCCGACCTGGCTAGCTTTGACTGTCACTGCCAAGACGTACACAGTTGGTTTACGTCCACATCTTCTGGCCAAGGAAACAAGTTATATCCGCCGCGCGTTGCGGCGGAACTTTAGCCAGAACAGAAGTTAATTATGACGAAAGAAATGTAAAACGATGATGGATTAGTGTCTCCGAGAAAATCCTACACGCACGAATGCACTCCAAAGCTATGCCCATGTATTAGTATCAGTTTAGGATGACTTCCATGATGAAGTGGAAAAATGGAATGCGAGAAAAAATAGCTAGCATGATCGATTTGTATATGTACATAAGATTCAGAAAAAAAGAAGAAGTGGTCTAGATCAATTATGGCAAAATAGCTAGCATGATCAGTTGAGAATACGAGAAAAATCACGCAACTTAGATATAGCATAACCGTAATTTTTTATGGCTCCCTTATTTTTGTACGATGCCATCAAGACTCGGGAGCCATTTCAGCTCGCCACCAGGAGCAAGCTTTTACATACAATTGTTGGTTAGCTTGTGCCAAAAGCAATGGTAATTTTTTTTCTGCCAAGCACCCATCCTTGCTTGGCTAGGGTAGGATCACTTTTGTTGTGCATCCATACGCACCCACAAATCAGATACAGCAAAATTAAAACACATTAGATCTTGGTGGCATGATTTAGAAGAGCCGAAAACAAGATTACATAACTAGCTAAGGCACATCACCTAGCACACCATCTGATTTGAAGACAAGAGCGCCAAAGTCCAAGGTCAATAGGCGTGTCGCATTCTCAACAATGGACCCTTACTAATGGAGGTGAATGTGTTGGTGCCTCTCCTTCCATGCACCCAAGATTGTCAAGATTAGTGGCGGCTCTTGGCCATGCATGATAAATGTAGGCAGCTTCAATTCCACAAGCTCGTGTATTGACCTCTTGTCTGATTAAGTTAATTGAGAAACAATGAACCCCAATCGCTATTAAGTCCATTTTTGCCTTCAACATGAGAAATTTCTTGTATATTATCATCATCTTCTTCTTCATCCCATCATCCTAGTGTTTCGATCTCCTTATCTTCCTCTTTTGATTACTCGCCAAGTCCACGTCGGTCTAAATTTACCCATGAAGTTTTCCTTATGAAAATGGAGTGAGACATAGAACACCTCCTCAAAAACTCCCTAAAGTTGGTTATGTGATATGATCAAGCCCTCCGAAAACGTGTAATTTACCATGATATTATTTATTATAGTGTCTACGCTATACTTAGGCTGGCGACGATCTAATCGTGTTGCTATAGTCAAGCAACCCAAATGTGTGCGTGTGCGAGCGCGCGGCGTGAAAGAAGGGGTGATGGGTTGTTCAATTTCAGTCCTCGGGATTGATATTGCCTATATATTGTACATGTACACATCGGAGTTAAAATAAAAAACAGAACCTTCAATTTTTTTCCCTAGAACAATGTGAGTGCGTAGTGGTGTGAGGACGTAGCTTGTTGGTTAGAAATGGCTTGTACCACACGGAGAAAGCTCGACGTAGGTGTCACTGTTTGAGAAGTTTCCAGGTAACATCGAACCGACATAAACAACAAAATGGTTCTTACTTACTTTAATCCTTTAAGCTGCATACACCGCAAGTCAACATCTAGTTAATCACTCCATAAAGAAAAATCTGCCCTACGTACATCATGTAACAGAACTTGATCTTCGAAAGGCCAACAACAGTACAATCTAGAACAAATAAGACCGTTCTTCATC
Organism: Brachypodium distachyon; assembly: GCF_000005505.3. Classification (NCBI taxonomy): domain Eukaryota; kingdom Viridiplantae; phylum Streptophyta; class Magnoliopsida; order Poales; family Poaceae; genus Brachypodium; species Brachypodium distachyon. Next base: position 73,657,296 of record NC_016131.3, on the reverse strand, counting down.
CAAAACAATAATGCTAATCTTTAAACCTACACACATCAATTAAACCTTGTTTATTTCCTTCAGCTGAAAAACAAACTTGTCTAAATCACCCGGGACAATGGATCATTGGGGCATCTAGAGTTGAACCGAGTGTCTTATTAGTTAATTTCTGTCGTTGTTATTAGAGGACTTGTAGGTTAGCAGCAGGTCAAGCAAAGATAATCCCTGTTTACGTACGTGCGGTTGCGTGCCGATGAGCACATGGCCATGTATATATATTCTTCTTTCGATTCGTTCGCTTTCATTCACCGCTGGAATCATGTCCATGTTGCGTCACAAGATCAGAGCAAATTGGGGCGGTCGTCTCGCGTAATCAGCAGTGACATCAAAGGCGTACGCGAGGATGATGGAATATGCTTAATTAGTACTAGATTACTACTCCGTAGTATTTGCAACGGCTAGGACAGAAGAGGTTTAACACTAAAGGTCGGAGCCTAGTTGCAAGTATTCGTTCAATGTCTGATGACGATGGTATTGGGGGACTTTGATTAATTAGCAGAGTCGGTTCTTTTTTGACAGCGAGCAGAGGCGATTTTTCTTGAGTGACAGCTGCGCAGAGACCCTTTTTTAGGGAGTATATATTATGTCATGTGTCATGTCACCCGCTAGGCAGGCCCACGGCTGTTTTTTTTTTTTTGACTCCGGCTTGTGCTCGCCTTCTTCTTATTTGGGTGGTAAAGAAAACGCGGCCGGTTTGTTGGGCTATTACGAAGCGGGCCTTGTCACGAGACTCCCGTACAAATTCGGCCCAGCGTTCTACGCATGCCCCCCTGTCTGTCCTTTACTCACAGATCGGACTTCGGAGTACTCCGTCTGCAGCTCGACATGGAGCCGCAGAAGCCTTTTTTCTTTCACCAAAAAGGGACGAGTAGCAGACACAGCAGTGTCTGCAGAGGCGACCACGTCTCCAGGGCACGTCAGGAAAAACGAGACAGAAAGCAAAATGAAAGGCAACCAATGTTCTGCTCAAAAACATTTTTAATACGTGTCTTCTTTAGACATTTTATTACTTGAGGAATTTTGAATGATATTACAACATTTAATGGTTCTCGGACACATTCATTTTGAATAGGAGGAATCTTATTAGATTTTTCATGCATCTCACTATCCGCTTCCAAGTTCAAGTCATGCATGCTTTCTGCAATTTAGAAAGAAGTTGTTTTGACGATGAACACTTCAATGCAAGAGATGTGGCTTGTCGAGATATAAGTGATGCCTGTGTTTTCAAATCTGCATCCTCACTTCCTGGTTTTTGAATATAAAATCCCCTTTTAGCATATTTTGTCCCAATATATATTGCGATGGCAAATTGTATACTCCATTCATCTTATAGACTCTTAGAGCATGTTTGCACAATAAACCTGTAAGTTATAGTTGCCAATTTAAACAACCTATATTATAGGATACACAATACATTGAAAAACATGTAAGATAATACGGAGTAGTAAACATACCTATTAAAAGGGCATTTCTTTCCTAGTTAATTTTGGTGGTGATGACAACGTGTGTTATGCACTAATCGTGCGTTAAGTATTTTAGATTTGATATCAAATGGCGCAAAACGATTCGATGCCCTCAAGTTGGAAAAAGAAGAGTAGTGGAGTTTTAGCGGCTTTTTCGGTTATTGAGTCGTAGGAACTCCGTACTATTAAGAGGGAGTGCACATGGAAATGTAATGGGTAAATCGCTTTTCACGTACATAAACAAACATCTTGCATCCACATAAAACCTACCAAAAAGTGAGAGAGAACCAACTCTAGAGCCTAACTGGTGTGCATTTGCCTGCCCAGGTCCGGAAGTTCCGTTGGGGTTTCGGTACCCCGGAACTTCCGCCCAACCTCCAGACCAGATCCGCAACGCTACTGGAATCCATTGTGGATTTCCGGAAGTTGAACCAGAACAGGGCCGGAAATTCCTGTCACCCGGAACTTCCGGTGACCAGCGGAAGTTCCGCCCTTGGAACTCGCAGTGCATAACGGTTAGATTTTGGGGAGTACAAATAGATACCCCTTCGTCCCCAACGGGTTTTCTGCCTGAGCACGAAGCAAAGAACAGCCCCCTTTCTCCCAAGAACTCCCTAAGCTTCATTCTACTAGATCTCCCTCCATAAAGCTTCCCCCTTGTTGATTTTTTGAGGATTGTAGGAGAAGACCTAGATTTAGGGTTTCACCAAGTCAAAAAGTTGATTCCCCTTGTTTCTCTTGTGGATTTCATTTTTCTTGGGCATTTGGGAGCCCTAGACGAAAGCGGTTGCCTTGAGCTCTTCCCTTGGGGATTGTGGAGCTTGAGGATTGGATTGGGAGCTTCCAATTGAGTTGTGGAGCTAGCCCCAGTCAAGTTTGTAAAGGTTCGGTCTTCGCTTTCAAGGAAGCCATTAGTGGAGCTCACTCACCTTTGTGGTGCCGTGAGAGGAGAATAGAGTGAGCCTTTGTATCGTCTCTACCTTTGTGGTAGAGCACTTCTCCAAACGGAGACGTACACCTACCCCAATCAGTGGAATTCCGGTGAAATCTTCATCTCTCGTGTGGTATCCATTCTTGCCCTTTATATTCTTGTTATCTTATTGCTTCGGCTATTGCACTTCATCTTAGGGTTGCATTACCTTTAAAATTTTTAGTAAATCCTAGGTTAAGTGTTTGTATTTTTCTAGAAAAGAAAAAGAAAAAGATTAAAATTTGTTAGTCGCCTATTCACCCCCCCCTCCTGCCTCTAGCCGACCATACCGATCTTTCACCTATGCATTCAAACATCCGGCAAGAGCATGTAATGGTCAAATCTTTAGTATTCAATACTACTGTTGCTCCACGATCAGATTGCATATACTTAACAAAGAATGTCGAGTTTGTCCCCGCAGCTTCCAATAATGGAAAGAGTCACGGTATACCGCAGCCCACTTTGCCCTCAAAGCATACAGGTTTGCCATCCATGAGTTATTCTCAAGGTTGTATTTAGCCAACAATTCATGCCATTTCTTTGTGAAGTAAATCTCTTCCCTGTCTTCATAGATACATCTTTTGAAATCTGCCCAGAACTTGTTATCTGACTGGTTCTCTGACTTGTCCTCCGACGCATGAATTACATGACCAAGATGTTTAGCAGTATTTAAGCCAATATGCCACAAACAAAGGCGGTGGGTTGTATTCGGGAATACATAAGCAATTGCTGTTGCCATCGCCGCGTCTTGATCTGTGAAAATTGTGCTTGGGTGCTTTCTAGACATTGCTGTTAGAAAGGTCTCAAAGAGCCAAACGAATGATTCAATAGTCTCATTGAATGTAAGTGCACACCCAAAAATTATCGTTTGCTTGTGATGGTTGGTGCCAAGCATCGGAGCAAAAGGCATTTCAAACTTGTTAGTTTGAAATGTGGTGTCGAAAGACACAGCATCACCAAAGCATTTGTAATCCATGATAGACTGACCATCTGTCCAAAAGAAATTCCACTTGAACTGCATAAAAAAACGTAGGATCCTGTAACTGTTTATTTCTTAGATATTCAAATAATGTTTGTGCGTCATTGGCTTCTAAGTATTGCCTGCGCTCACGACCTATCTCATTATAGCAATCCATCTTAGAAAATAGTATTTTGTCTTCCCCTCCATAATGCTCCTTCATGAAATCAAAAACTTGGGCTGGCTTCATTCCAGCCCGCGGTATCTGCCCAATTAATTTCCTATCTGCCTCTATAATCTCTCGTTGGGACCTCAGCTTAAGTGACTTATTTGGACTAGCAAGATAATGGTTGTGATCTAATACGACTTTTTGCACTGTCCAAACCCTCTCTTTGCTGATACTAAACTGAACACGAGCATCACAACCGGTCCTTGTAATATCCTTTTGTGATGACTCATTTTCTCGATATCCTTGGCTACTACAAACTAGATGTTTCTGACATAAACTGCCATATGTGCGGTGCTTCGTCTTGCTCGTTCTAACACTGAACCTAACCTGTCCAGCATAGCTATTGTACATCTCATAAGCCTTTTCCTCGGATTCAAAAGTCATTCCAACTTTAGGTGTCACCAAATTTTGTCCAGATTTATCAACCACCTCCTATACATATGAATTGTCAATTAAAGGTGTACTATAACAAAAAAGAAATATTCTGCCAAGTTTGTTACTTATATTTTTTATACCTCATTAGGTACTTCATTCTCCACTGATCCAACATTGTGTTATTTGTTCTTCTTCTTCTCCATGATCGCAAATAACAGCATCATTCAAAGGTGGAGCATGTAATCTACATGAGGGAGCGATCAATGACTAATCGGCTGGCCGAACCTTGACATGGCGATGATCATGATCAAGCGAGGAGCAGCAGCAGCAGTTACCTGAGGACCGACGGCGGCGGAGCAGCGTGCGTGCGATCCAGTAGGGATTCCACCGACGTCACCGGGTAGGGCTTCGCCGCGCCGCCTTCTGCCCCGGCGATGTGAACTGCCGCTCGTTCAGCTCCACCGACGTCGCCATGGCCGTCGCCGGGTAGGGCTTCGCCGCCCCGCCGTTCCTCCATGGCTGACGATAGGAACTGGAAGATAGGGAAAACCACAATCCGATCCGCGGATGAGACGATAGGCGGCGGCAGAGGTGGGACGGTCTGTTCGTGCTGCGCAGGGACGCGGGCGATAGGGCAAACCATGATCCACGTCTGTTCCTGCTGGGCTCATTCCCGATCGAAGATATGGGATCAGACGCGGGCGAGCCGAGCGGGCGATGGCGAGCGCAGGAGTCCGGGCGTCCGGCTCGTTGGGGGAGCCGCGGGGCGCTGGCGCTTGCGGCCGTCCGATCGGACATGGCGTCCATCAGGGCGCGGAGCGCACCGGGGCTTGGGGGCTTGGGTGAGCGACGGGCTCACCCAATTTTTTTCTGAAAAGGGTCAGGTCACACCCCCCAACCCCCCTCCCCCCCCCCCCCCCCCCCCAACAGGAAGAGTTCAGAGAACATGAGAAGTCGCCAGAAGAAGCCGACACGTCGCTCCTCAGAGACACCCCAATCGCACGACACGTGTCCCCTAATCTCTTGCTCTCCTGCCTGCATCTCTATAAATAAACCCTCCCCTTCGCTTCGTCTTCAGTATCAGCATTCACCACAGACAGCAAAATGGATCGACAACAAGCAGCAACACAGTCAACACATGTATGTATAACTTCAGATCTCAGATTCGGATTTCGGCGGCAGTAACAGAGGAAGGAATTAAGGTTGGTTGGGGGTTTCTATCTTCTATCTGCTGTTCGGTGTTGCATCTGACTGATCGCATTCGCATCCAGCCGAGTCAAGATTCAAGAGCGATTTCTGCCGGGCAGTCCGATGAACAGCTCCGTCTCCACGTCCATGGCGTCCTTGTTCAGCTCCGGCTGAGCCTCAGGAGGGTTCTCCTCCTCCTCCTCCGCCGCCGCCGCCGCGGCGATCATGGGAGCAGAGGTCACCAGCGTAAGGTCGACCACATCCTTGCACTGCAAGAGCAGAAACGAGCGGTCAATCAATGGCGGCCAAATCAGGGTTTATGTCACATAACAAGAGGCATCACATGAGGATCGGCTGTGGCACGTTTTCAGAATTGCAAGTTTGGATGGAGAGTTTCATCGTTCATTTGGGCTGGGAAGTTTACTGTCTTTAGATTACCTTGGCCTGAAGATCTTCGTTTTCGCTGCCTTTGGTCACCTTGCCCCTTAGATCTTCGTTCTCCTTGCGCAACGTCATCTCCTGCTCGATCGACGGTTGATGTAAGAAACAAATGAACAGCACAATGTGAGGAACTGATGTGGGTGCCTCTGTGGTTTCAGGTTTCTATGAGGGATGACACAAGGTGCATGGTGAGGTTACCTTCTGTCTCAGCTTAGCGAGCTGATCTTCAAACACCTGAGTCTGGCATGTAAGATAAGCAGCACAGCATACAAAGTTGTGTAAGCTTTCTTTGTGTAGATATATTCATTTTTGCAACAAAAATAAAATGTATAGTAAGTTGGCAAATAGCTAACCTTCATTCTCCTGATGCTACGAAGGCTCTTTTCCATCTTGACCTCCAGACTATTCAGCTCTTCAAAAGAACAGTCGTCTTCCAACTTTTCACCCAAAAATTTCCTGCATATCAATAACAGAGAGTGTCCACTGAGTTTTTCGCAGGTGCATGGATAGCATTCTCTTGCAAGCTGAAATGGTTGGGGGTGAGAATTGCAAGCTGAAATAGTTACCTTCTGTAGGCTTCAAGAGCTTCCAGTTTCTGTGACAAGCCCTCAGCATCAGCTTTTATCTTCTGTAATTCAGATCATGCAGCCGTCGGAATTGCCCCGTTAAAATAATCACATGGTCACTATATATAATATCTCAAACATGCGATAACTGCTAGAATATGGTTTTCATTCAAGGTCTTATTATTTACTCATTCATTAATTTAACTCTACTAGCTATGTACGTACGGAGTAGTACTTAACTGAAACCTGGTGCTACAGTCCAGGATGGTTTTAGCATTTCAGTAGATGCCTAGTATAAAGTAAAAGGCTTATCGATGCATGCTAATTAGCTTAAACATTCAGTGAATGGACAGGAACTGCTCATGAAGCAACGCAAAAATCGCCAAAGTGAAACAATATATAATAAACCTGATATCAAGCAGAATTACCTCTATGTCTTGCTGTGCCGTTGGGCTGCTAGTTTTGTCCTTTGTGGATGCCTTATAACGTTCTAGTGTTTTCTGCATGCTGAATTGGAATTTAAAATGTAAAAATTATGTCATAATAATTAGAATTCGTTCATTTAGACAAGCAAACATCATCATATATTTCCAGTGTTATGAATATAGAGGAAGAAGTAGAAAGAATATATAGAAGGAAATGAACCTTTCTGCAACTCAGTGAGGTTTTTCCCTTATTCCATCTATCTTGCTAATGAAATAGACAAAATATACATATCAAGAAAACATAGTCGGGTTAGACACCAGATATTGGTATCAATATTACGCATGAGACTAGTATAGGACTGGTTGTGAAAGTGTCCATCTTGACTAACGCATTTTCGTGACTTTATATTACATGTTGGAACCAAGCTTGTGATATTTTATTTGCATTCTGCAGCATCTGGTCAGCAGGCACCGCACAACCTGTCCAACTGCTGGATAAGCTACAACATAAACTGAGAAAGAAGGAGCGCAATTCTACAACAAGAACAGTCTGGGCTGACTTCAGTGCTACTGCTAGAGTAGGTTCTAGGGCTACCCTGATGTCATTTCAGAATTATCTAATCAGTCCATTAAATAGTAGAATTATTCCTAGGCTCAGACTTCAGATAGACATTTGACAGTACTCAATATATATTTTATCAGATCATCAGATAGATAAAGTTTCAAGGCTAAATTTCAGAAAACAAGAATGACCTGCAAAGTGTAGTTTGAATTGCAGAGAAGAGAACTAGAACTACACATTTCCCTAACAATATTTTTTAAGAGGAAAAATTACAATAACAACAACAATTTGACATAGTCGTGCCTGAAAAAGAAAAGAAAAATTCAACGAGTTTCGCTTTGTCAAAAAAATATTATTAAATGTGCAGTTTTCGGAAAGTCAAAACTGAAAGGTATTCTTAGAAACAAATAACAGATTTTTTTTCCACAGGTGCTGAAAGTCAAATAGAGTTGCAATTGTTCTATGTCAAGGGCCCATATTTGTATTCTTCCTCTAAAGGATTCAATCTTTGACAAAGGTGTGATAGCACATGAGTGTGGGCGGGAATTTTGTGGATCTAGGATGCTTCAAGCCTTGGGGGAAGGGAGGCTTAAGACGACCTACAAAACCTAGTCACCGGGAGCTTTTAGATAAAATTTGCACCTCTAGGTTTTTTCAAACCCTTCAAATCCAATCGGTCAACTTGCACTTACAAATCCAAACCCTGCTCCAAAACTCCAGAATTCCATTCCTCCAGGCCACCTCTCGTCCAGCTTCTAGGCCATGGAGACGCATTTTGGTCAAGTCTGAACCAAAATGCTAACCTGTAGATTTTGCTATAGATTTTTTCCAGAACTGTTTGATTTTATGTATGTAAGAGCCTAATCTGAACCTTCCAAATTGCCTCCATGCTCATAAAATCTTGTTGTGTGATATTTGGTTTTGGCTTTTGGTGACAAGCATTGGGACTTAGCATTAATCCTTCTCGCAACCTTTTCGTCGAACACGTCTCTTAATAGAGTAACTACCATATCTTGAAAGCGATTATCATTACTAGGACAAGGAGAGATTAAATCTAAATTTAACCAAGTTGTCTTATTTTCTCTTTTTATTCAAGGGTGGTGGACAACCACATATATTTTCATCCTTGTGGGACTATGCCTAATCATCAAACCCGTAGAAAATTGTTATTCCCTTGATTGCTTGTCAATAATCATGGAAACCCATTTAAGGGGCTAGAAGCACTTTCACCAATAACGTTTGCTAACTAGAGAATATCATCGTGATCTTCCCTAACATTGGTGTTGATGATGAATTTATTGTTGATCTCATGAGTGACCAAGTGGTCGTGTTGAAAATAGATTAGCGGGGGGAGGGGGGAGGGGGGGGGGGCATGGCTCGATAAGATCACGATGGGAGATACTCCCTCCGTCCTACTATACCGGGCGTCTTATTTGAATCCTGGTGTCCTGGTTTACTAGGCGTGCATCTTCTTTTTCTAGTTGGGTGCCAAAAATACCCCCTCATCATCCAGCATGCATGTGTAGTTAAATCGATTGACCCTTCCCGAGGTGCTCTTGTCCTGGGTGTGGTGGCGCATGCAACGAAATCAGATTGGTGCGCAGGGAATAAAAAAACCCAGCAACACAGCAGAACAGAGCACAACCGGGGCACATGCAGGGGTACTTTCGTCCAAAGTTAGATCCATCAGGCCTGCCTTGGTACACGTGAAAAATCTAACACGCCCGGTATAGTAGGACGGAGGGAGTAGGTTTTACCTACCTTCAGGGCTTTGAGGTATGGTAATAGCCCTACACGTCCTGCCTTGTGTTATTAGCAAGAATGTTACAAGGATATGAGAGCTAAAGTGGATCTACTAATCTAGGTCTTGTGCGATATGAATCGTCGTCAATTCAACGAGAGCCACTAGGTCGTTTATATAGAGCCATCATCTTGATCTCCAAGCCTTGGACACCAGTGAACCGACAAAGAGAAGAGCTCCTAGGCTGGTAGAATCGCATGCTACGGATGCTAGTACTTAATAAGAGTGCAGCTAAACTAAAAACTCTATATCTAAATGTGTATCCACCTCTGAGCTTTGTTCAAATCATGCAATACGCGAGCAATGTAGTACAGTAATTGCTCAAAGAACAAAAACGAAATGCGCTCAAAGTAACATACAACCAACACATAGCTGAAGTTGCAAGCCAGTCTAAGATAACATCAAGGGCATGGGGCACTAGCCAAACACCAAATTAAGTTTGTCATCATCTTTGATTTCGTCATCACTGTGAACTGCAATGATGTGGCCCTCTGATTGAAGATCCAATTGTACTGCTAGCCAATGACCATTTGCATAGCGTTAGTAACATATCTAAACAATCTTCTCGCTAGGGCAATGATATCAAAGGCACTAGAGGCAACTGCACAATCGACCCAATTTTCTTCCCAAAAGATATGCTGCGACCATCTTCAACTTGAACCATACCAACGGCATTAAAGATAGCACACTCAATTGATCAGTTTATTTTTTGACCAATATTTTTTAGGGATCCTTTTTTTTATTGGGACCCCTCGGTGTACATGAGAATAGCTAGTGTGAATAAGACTAGACCCGAGCCTATTTGGGGACGAAGCACAACAAGTGTATCAAAATCAACCATCGGGCATAGGTTAGGTGACAAGACAAATATTCCTTGAACTAAACAACGACAATAATCTAGGAACGGGGGGAGTAACACATATATGAAACAATCAAAATCAACCCTCAGGCATAGTTAGGTGATCAGACAAAGAACACATATATGGAACATCCACTTGTCAAGCCCACATGGACACATGATCCTCACGGTTATAGGGCACTTGGGTTAAGCACACAGACATGTGGTGTGTGTATTGGTTCGGTATAAGTAGGCAACAAGGTATGTTGACTATCAATTAAGTCAATGTGCTTAATGCAACTGAGTTCAACACTTACAATATAGTAATACATGGAGCATAGAATGACCTTGTTATGTATCATTGTAGACTTGCGAGTTTGGACAATGATATTTTTAACTAATTTTGGTATGGGTTATTGAATGAGGTGTAATCCGTTTGAGAGGCGTGGATTCCCTCATTCACGCATATGATATGGTCCATGCTAACGAGCAATATTCCTTGAGATAGTTAGGCGTTCTCTTGCTTACCATGAAATCCTTTAATGACTACATGATCTACTAGGAAGATTTAGGGCCCACCTTGATAGATGTGATCTGTGTATTCCAAGAGGCATGTTGGTTCCAAGTGACCCATGGGTGCCTTCTATAATTAAGCTAAAGCCAGGCAAATTTGACCCATCTTGTCCTTGTATTGAGCATAAGACACAACCAATCCAATATGGTGTATGTACTAATTGATCCATGAGGTTGGTAGGGTCTTGGTTCATGATTCGTGCATGGTATTTAATTAAGATGGAATACAAATACTAATATCCTTCTAGTTCAAGCAGAAGAGCCATCAAACCAAGGGTGAATCCAGACAAGCTCGTGGATTTGTGGACCTTCTTGATGGGCATGAAAATATGTGAGCTTCATGTTGATTGCCTTAGTTCTTCCACGTCATATTTCTTCACCTTCTCGTTTCGGTCCCATTCGTCAGGTGGATTTCCACGCGTGAAATATCCATTTTATTTGAAGCCAAAACTCAGCATTACAAGTTTACAACATGTACCAACACTATATGCATCAACTTTTGCTAAGACGGTAAGCTCCTATTATATGCCTCGACATGGTGGGTATTGTCAACTGGGGCAGGGGGTCCTTTGGTGGCAGGTGTACATTAGACCTACCCCAAGAGGCCCACTTGTAGGGAATGGGGCCATTAATATGGTTGTGTAGTCTCTCCTCACTAGGGGGGAGAGGGAGATGTCCGTATACACTCTAGAGCCAAATGCATATTAGCCCCTCATTGTGTGGTTTAATCCAAGATGGAATAACAGGATGAAAAATAGAAACATTAAATATATAATATATATCTCAGTGACAAAAATAGAAATATGTTTTTCTCCTCATGTACAATTTTGGTCTACCCAAAATAAGAAACAAATGCACCTATATATATATATCTTTGTCGCTTGGCATTAGATCTACTCATGATTCGTGACATATTCATGCGGAACAAGAAACACCCTTTCTATTTCCTACATGCAAAAGGGAAAGGATTTTTCTTTTGTTATTGCATGCTTGAAGTCAACACACATATACTAGCTTTTTACTCTGTATTTTTTGAATCGAGAGCACTATAGATTATCATTTTTACACTAGTTGTACATGAACATTTCGTGCATAGCCCAATTTTTTACGTTGCAAATTCCAGAACATGCCTAATTAGGGAGATTATACTAAAGTTGAACTATCCAAACTCGCCCTCCATTTTAGTAGTTTACAAGGTCTATCTCTAAAATCTTGTAATTCAGCATACAAGGTTATTCTCTCCTCCCACCAACTCTCATCTCAGAACAACTAATACATGTTCTTTTATGTTTTTGATCAACCGATGCATGAAAGTGATTGATAGTTAACCCATGAGAATCAATGCTTGGTCCAACACTTTATTAGGTCATATTTTGTTGTAGTGATTTTAGAGATAGCAGTTGTTTTGTGCCGGACTCTGTTTGCACATGGACTGCAAAATCTGAATATTAATCTGATATTCAACTGTCACCCTATATATGACCATGGTCTTGACTTATCTGAATGATATTTTGGCTCGGTGGTGTGGCCGGATCATGCATGAATACAACGTGATACATATACTTTTGAAAACATATATCCTGACCGATAGACAAATATAATGCATGACCACAAAATGTCAGCTAATGAAATATTGGAAATCACCTTTTTATTTCATTTCTTCCAAAAAAGGCTGCATAATTTAAAATCGGAACAAATATTGAGGAACTTGCTTGGCAACCTAATTAGTCTTCTGTCTGCAATCTATTTGTACGTACAAGACCACACAGCAAGTTCACAGTACACTGCCCAGAAAATCTAATGACGCTTCTAGTCCTGTAAAGCTCATTTCTACGAAATTCAAAATCTGATTCTATTTTTTTATTAATCTGAGGGAAATATTAGGTTTAATTAATTACTATTCCGTAGGAGATGTAGTAGACTATAAACTTAGTACAGCAAATGCACAACTAAAATATACCGGTGGAGCATGTTTCACAGTAAAAAAGGTACTCTCTCTACAGTTGATAAGTAGTACAACATGGAACACCATATCGCATGCATCGATTCCATTTCAGGACAGCAAATTAATGCACAGATGAACAGCCACGCACCAAAAACAAGGGCAAACAATATTCAGACAAGCGTTTAGTGTGTGCGCTAAACAATTCTGGCTAGCCAGGAGTAAAAAATTTCCTTTTTTGCCGTCTTTTCCTATTGGCTAGGTCTATTAATTAAAAAATGACTAGGCCAATAGAGCTATGAGTTGCCTACATGTACTAAAGGCTGAGACAGCTTTGAAGTTTAGCCCAAATGGTAGCAATACCAGTACGCAGGAAATAGTAGGAAAATCATAATGGTACTACTGGCAAGTCGATCGCAAGAAGCGAGGCAAGATTCTCGAAGAGATATGGAGTGTGGGAAAACTTGAAAAAAAAATCAGCCAAGTGGATGGGCACGAAGGTAGAGAGAAGGGGCATCTCCACAGTACTACACTACAGAGAGGCTTCTTTCCCCTCATTGGCGAGCCACGGGCACAGGAGTTGGCGCAAGCAGCTAGCGGTGCACGCAAAGATCCATCAGATTTCGCAGGCTTTCTTTTCTGATAAACAAATTGGATTCCCACGCCCCAAGCTAGCCCCCAACCCGCATTCCCCCCACCAGCAGCAAGCAAAGAATAGTAAAGAAAGACAAAGAGCAATTATGAGATTAAGTAAAGCAGGAGATGAGAGATGGTTTTTTTTACCTGGCGCTGGCGAACTCGTAGAGGCGGCCGCTGGGGGAGAAGACGATGAGGGCGACCTCAACATCGCAGAGGACGGAGAGCTCGTGCGCCTTCTTGCGCAGCCCGCCGCGGCGCTTGGAGAAGGTCACCTGCCGGCTCGCCCGGTTCTCAATCCGCTTCAGCTGCGTCTTCCCCCGCACCATCTTCGTCGACCGATCCCAAATAGATCCTCTCCGATCGAGCCGGCCTGCCTGCATCCAACCAAGAACACACCACGGGTGAGGGAAACAGAAAGGGGAGAGGAGTCAGTAGCAAGTCTTATCCAATTGGGGCGGCGCGGGCAAGGCGAAAAAGTGGAAACGCGAGGAAGGGGAAGAAGAAGACGGGATCTATCTCTCCAGGACGGCAAAGGGAGACTCATAAAAAATGGCAAGGGGGGGAAGAGGGAGATCCTGGTGCTGTAGGGCGCTCTCTCTCGGCCGTAGCCGCTCCTTCCTTCTTTGCCCACCCAGGCACCCCACCCCTTCTCTCTCTCTACTCCTCGGCTTTCCTTTTTGGTCCTTGGTAGTGTTGCCGCGGACTGGCCCATAGAGCGGGAGGCCAGGGGGCAGGCAAGGCAATGCAACGAGAGGAAGAGGAGGACGCAAAGAAAGAAAGCAAGAAAAATGGATTTTTGCCGTTCTATGGGCGGAGCAACAAACTGCAAGACTTCCCATACGGGGAAATGGATTTTATCCCCGGAAGCGGAAAACCCCACCCGCGTCTATTGGCTAGCTCAGGCTGCTGGGTCCCTCCCTTTTTGGGAAAGCAAACCCACGAGGCGCTTTTGCGGAAAACCTCCCTGGAAAACGCGCCATTCGCGCTCTGTCCACGGCGTTTAGGAAGATGGGGGTACTCTTGGTGTTGGGTCTCTTGACAACTGACCGCTCGTTCTATATCTCCCATTCCGTATTGTTAGTTGTCACTACAACCTTTTTCTTTCTTTCTCCGGACAGGAAAATCAAAACCTCCCGATTTACGATTTATATGCACCTAGTCAAATTTTATTTGAAAAAAATGGTACCCTCAAACATCAACTTATAAGCTAAATACACAAGGTTTCAATTCCTCGAAAAAATAAAACACAAAACTACGTCGTCAATGTTCCAAATCTGCGCCTCCAGAAAAGAGATTATGCACATAAGTCCACATTGCCGTACCTAGTCAGTGAAGGGCCTATCTTGGATTTCCACCATGGATACTAGGCCCAACCAAATCAAGGGCAAATCATCGGCAGAAAGACAAAACCTTCACCAAGGAAATCGCTGATATGTAAAACAACCATGTTTGATGCGACCCCACGAATTAATCCTACATATACCTAGGACCTGGAGACGGATGGCCTTCCCTCGATGTGCTGATCGATTAACCTTGGATCTGACAACATCGGGTTTTCAAAGAGGAAAAAACAAGTGTTCGATTTAAGGACCGCAAGAAGCGCTTCACACAATAGGCATGACAAATACTAGACATGATTTTGCCCTTGCCCGTCGAGATCTTGCGTGTGCTAGCTAGGGCATGCGACTGATGGGTTTCGAATGTTGAATTCGCAGGGTTGTCGTCACGGGTGTTGGCTCGTAATGTCATGGATCGTACATAGACAAATCGAATTGACAACAGAGAAAGGAGTTTGATGTGAAAATGATACCTCTTACGGCGATGGCGATGGCTTGATCTCTAGAGGAGGAGGCGGCGGCGGGGGTGGATTTGCAATTCGGGAGGTGGGTGGGGGTATATATAGCGATCCTTGAAGGGAATAGGTTTTAGGTTTTATATACTAGGGCTAAAGTTTACAGTGGGTTGTCGTGGGCCATGATAGCGGGAGTGACTAATTATTGGGTCTTAGTGGGAAGGGGCCCATATGCACAAACATGATTTGCAGTTGGGCTCGTAATATAGTGGAGTTGCGTTCCCGGAATTTTAGGTTAAGGGCCACTTTGGACCATAGAAATTTCAGAGGAAAATGGAATCCAAAGAAAATATCTTATACGGAGTACATGTTATGTGGATTGTAGTATCAAAGAAAATTCATATATCAGGATTATTTTTAAATTTTTTGGAGAAATCCAAACACGAGGTCCAACTTCGTGGAGAAAGTCATTTGAAAGTTTCAGTGACTTTTTTTTCCAACTCTTTCCTCTTTTACTCACATAAAGCACCACCTAATTTTGAAATTCCTTTGTTGCATTCAAACGCCTATTTTTAAAATATTCACTTCTCATGACAATTTGATCCTACGTCGTTTCATTCCTTGCATTTCATAAACACCTCATATTTTGTCATATTTATTCCATAAAACATCTCATTTTTCATTTATTCCCGCTCCCGGCCAATAACTGGCATATTTATTTACTTCGAAATCAGCTTGTTGGTCAGACACTAAGAACGAGAGCTCATCTTGGTTGAAGTGCACAGATTTATATGAGCTATTTTTTGAATGTATGGAGTACCTGGTAGGTGCTTGCATTTACATATACTACCTTCGATCCATATTAATTGTCAAAATATTATATGTATGTATACGCTTTTAGGCATAGATACAATCATAATCGGGCATGAGACAATTAATATGAATCGGAGGGAGTATTAAACAAAGACTAGTCCTCCCGTGACCTGTCGACGACCACTGATGGACCACCGTACCCTCACCGATCTACAAAACGGGTGATGGGGGCAGGCCTTCGGAATGGTCGTACGTAATTTAGTCTTGCAAACAACATTAAGAGAAAGCTGAGCCACCAATGTTCCATTTGTGGAAAACCACTTTGATCACCGGCGCCCGTGGAGGTCACGCCAACGCCGGTTGCCCCCGCTTCACTGACTAGTTTCTCGTCCGCCTCCAGCGAGGACCCGTTGGCAGAGCTGATGGCGTCAGAACAGTTCGAGGACCTATGCTGGCCCTTGCGCGGCATGGATCCGATGGCCGCCGAGTTCGACACCTACTGCACCAAGGTGGTGGCCTCTCCACTCTCCTTCCCGGCAAGCTCGGACGCGGCGCCCGTGTCGGAGAAGCCCAGCCTGGGTTCTTCTGCGACTTTTAGCCCCTCCCCTCTCGGGCTCCCATCTCCTGCCGGTGGCGGACGCGCTCCTGCCACCAACGACGCGCCCATCCACGCCTCCACCGACATGATCGGCCCCGACCTCACCGCCCCCGCCGCGCCTGACGATGTTGCAGCCACCAACGGGGTGATCCGCGCCCTCTTCGCCGTGCCTCCCTCCTCCCTGCTTGGTGCTTCACCGCCGCCGCACCCGCGGCCTGCCAAGGAGTTGTCCGCGGCTACCCCGCGCCGTAGCCCTCGTCAAGCGGGGAAATCTTCCTCCACGCAGGTGGCCCAACGCGCCACGATCCGCCTCGCCAAGGAGCTTGCCGTGCTTGACGCCGACGACCCGCGCCCCGACACCGCCGCCGCTGCTCTGCTCCAGCGCTTCAAGGAGCCACTCTCCACTGTCGATGTGGACGGCCTCGCCGTTCTTACCAAGATCGACTGCGAAGCGCTCCACCGCCCTGCACCTCAGGCCTCCACCACCAGCGTCGCCTCGCAGGCGACTTAGTTCCCCCATGTTATGCTTTTTTAGTTCAGTTAAGCGGTGGCCGGTCCTATTTTGGTTCTGTATTTGTGGTAGTTGTGTCAGGGCTCGCGGTTTAGTTCTCGGACGACGATCTGTTTGGGGTTATTGGTTGTTGATCGTCTCTGCCCCTTGTATGATCGGCCGGTGTACTTGCAACTTTGTTGTTCATCAACGCTTCTTAGAGTTATTTTGTGTTTTAAATGATTGAAGCCTTCTGCCCGATTGTCTGCTGGAACGTACGTGGTCTAAATAATCCTGCTCGTCGCACTGGCGTCTGCGAGCTGGCCTGTGCTGCCAAGGCCGGCATTCTCTGTGTCCAGGAAACTAAGCTGTCCACGCTCGACACTGCGCTGGCCTGCGAGATTGCCAGTCCCTCCCGCCAATCCTTTCTGTGCCTTCCGGCCGATGGCACAAGAGGCGGTGTAGCTCTGTTCTGGAACTCCGACATGGTCGCCATCTCCAACCCCCGGATTCTCTCCTTCTCTATTACTGTAGTCGTCACCATTGTCAACTCTGGTCTTGCGTTTCTCCTCACCACCGTCTACGGCCCCGCGGAAGATGCTCGCAAGCCTGCTTTCCTTCAAGAGATGGCCTCCATCTCCCCTCGCCTTGGCGAACCCTGGCTCATTACGGGCGACTTCAACCTCATCTACGAAGCCAGAGATAAGAGCAATCTCAACCTCTGCCGTCGCCTCATGGGCCAATTTCGTGCTGCCATCGATCTGGCCGAGCTCTTCGAATTAGGGTGCGCTAATCGCAATTTCTCCTGGTCCAACGAACAGCAATAGCCTAGGCTCGTCAAGCTTGATCGTTTCTTCTGCAATTCCACTTGGGACGCGCTTTTTCCCCCCTGTGCCGTTCACGCTTTGTCGACGTCGCACTCCGACCACTGCCCTCTTCTCTTGGGCGGGTTCCGCCTGCCGCCGCGCAAAGCTCGCTTTTGTTTTGAGAACTTTGGCCTAGATACCCGGGTTTTTCCGATACTGTGGTTGGGGCCTGGAACCAGGAGTTGCTCTCCGTCAACCCTCTCCGTCGTCTTCACGTCAAGTTCGGCCGCGCCGCTCGTGGCCTTCGCCGCTGGAGCAAAGGAATTTTTAGCGACTCCCGTTTTCAGCTTCACCTTGCTTTGGAAATTGTGCTGCGACTCGACATCGCCCAGGAAGGTCGGCTCCTCTCTACCTTAGAATTTCAGCTCCGTCGCGCCCTCAAAGCTAGGATCCTCGGACTCCCCGCGATCGAGCGCTCCCATCGTCGGCAGTCCTCCTGCCAGGTCTGGCTCAAAGACGGCGATGCTAACACTAGGTTCTTCCACGTCAGGGAAAACTCTAGGCGCCGAAAAAGTTTCCTCCACCAGATCGTCACCGACTCAGGCGTGCATGTGGCGCACGATGACAAGGCACAGGCTCTCCTTCAACATTTCTCTGCTGTTTTCAGTTCATCCGCTCCGTGCTCCCGTGTGCTTGCCTGGCCGGAGCTGAACCTGTCGGTCCTCCCGCCGGCCGGCCTCGACCTCCCTTTCTCTTTGGATGAGATTTGGGATGCCATTCAGGACCACCTACCGAAAAAGCGCCTGGACCTGACGGTTTCACCGCGTCTTCTACCGCTCCTGCTGGCTGATTATTAGGCTCGACATTCTTGCTGCCTTCAACCACCTTCATCGTCTTGCCAGCAGAAACTTCTCTGCGCTCAACTCCGCCTTCATTTTCTTGCTGCCCAAGAAATCCCAAATCAACATCGTCCACGACCTGCGGCCGATTAGCCTTATACACTCGTTCACCAAGCTCTTCTCCAAGGTCCTCGCCCGCCGCCTGTCTCAAGTCCCGCTGTATACACGACAACTTCCTGTTTGTCAGGAACGCGGCTCGCGCCCTCCATCGTCAGAAAAAGCTTGCCCTGCTGATGAAGTTAGATTTCGCCAAAGCCTTCGATTCCATGTCATGGGAATATCTCCTAGAGCTCCTCCAACGTCTAGGGTTCCCGGCTCGATGGTGTGACTGGATTGTGCTACTCCTTTCCACTGCATCTTCCTCCGTTCTTCTTAATGGAACCGTTGGCAACTCAATTCCCCACCGTCGTGGCCTGCGTCAGGGAGACCCGCTATCACCGCTCCTTTTCATCATCGCCATAGTTCCGCTGCAGCGCCTCCTTCTCCGCGGCACTGAGCTCGGCGGCCTTTCCCCTCTGCCCCTGCGGGAAGCTACTCCACACGGCAGCCTCTATGCCAACGGCGCCGTCATTTTCCTGAATCCAGTGCGTGCTGACATGCTCTTCGTGCTGAATTTGCTCCATGAGTTTGGACTTGCCATGGGTCTGCGCATCAACCCCGAAAAGTGCGAGGTGGCCACGATTCGCTGCAACGACACCGACCTCGACGACGTTCTCCTCCCTTTTAAGGGAATCCGGGTTGACTTCCCTCTTTGCTACCTGGGCCTTCCCCTCTCTCTCGGACGGCTTAAGAGCGCTCACTTGCAGCACATCCTAGACCGTGCTCGTGCCCGTTTGGCTGGGTGGCGGGGTCAATGGATCAGCGCGGGTGGACGACGCACGCTCACCAACGCTGTGCTTAGCGCTCTCCCGGTGTTTGCCATGACCGCGTAAAGCTTCCCAGGAACTTCATCACCACGCTCAACAAAATCCAGCTTCTGGCACTCCAACTGGCTTGGTGGGCGACCTCTTCAGTTCGCCTTCCCACGTCTGCATGCCATCTCCCGCCGCAAGAATATTTCGGTCGCCCAAGCTATCACTGATCATCGTTGGGTTCGCGACTTGCGCCATGATCTATCTCCTGACGTGCTTCTCGAGTTCATCCCTGCATGGCGGGAACTTCACACGATTCATCTCCAGCCCGAGACTCCGGATTCCATTCGTTGGATCCTTACCACAGACAGCTCGTACTCATCTAGCTCCGCCTATAGGCTACACTTTATTGGATCCACGCTCTCGTCTCTTCCCCAGGCCGTTTGGCGCGTGTGGGCGCCTCCGAAACACAAGTTCTTTGCTTGGCTCATGTTCCAGGACCGCCTTTGGTGCGCAGATCGGCTTCAACGGCGGGGATTGGCCAAACTGCTACTTTTGTCCGCTTTGCTGCCACAACCTGGAAACCTCCCCACCTCTTCATGGAGTGCCCTTATTCCAGCCTGCTGTGGTGCGAGTTTGCGCTCTGGCCGAACTGCCGTGCCCTCGCGGCCGTCATTCATGGGGCCGTCTCGATCCAAGACTTCCATGACCGCCTCATGCAAAATTGCAATACCAACCTGCAAAAAGGCCTTGGCTCCCTCTTCATCCTCGTGTGTCGCTCCATCTGGCGAGAACGAAACTCGAGAGTTTTCCACTACAAGGTCACCGACATGCGCCAGATCGCCATCTTCATCAAGGATGAAGCTCAGGAACGGGCTTTTGCGGACGCCAAGGGGAAGAGGATTTGGAACTGTTCCGCAATGCGTCCTATAGCTTAGTGAGAATGGGGTATCACAATTACTGTTTGACGTACGATGGAGATCTCCAAGGGGAAGAGGATCGGCCAATTACTGCGCCACTCCGTTGATGATTCTACGGTTTGGACAGGGAGTATTCGCAAAAGGTACTGATCGAAGGACGTTCCGGGTCAAGCGGCGCCATTTCCTTCCCCGTCGCGGTCCTCCCGTCAATGCTACACGCACCAAACGATCCGGGGGAAGTGCCTCGAGGGGAGCACTGAAATCTGGCCAATCCGGAGCGAGCGGGGCCTACGGGATTGTACGAGGCTGGGAAGCCCGTCGGTGTCCTCGGACCCAAGACTGTACGGAATCATTCACTCGGAGAGAGACACTTCGGCCGGTCCGTGTGCGTGGCTCCAGCATGGGCCGCAGCCGCTGTTAATGAAGCTTTTTTCTTTCACGTGCCAAGAGCCCAGGAGTATACACCAGGCCCGAACGGGCCGCATATGCTACAGAGCAGCAGGGCCTTCTTTGCACCGAACGGCCTGGTATTGCTTGAAAGCCCAGCACAGCGGGCCAATTTTGTTTTGCGAGTAACGGTGGGCCTTTTCGTAGCCCCAACTAGGCTGCAGCATTTCACAAGTAAAAGCCCTGGGCACATTTTCCTTGGATGTCTTTGAGCCCTTTAAGCACTATATAGCCTCTTCGTATTTGCCTTTTCCCTCGGCCCTCACGTCGGTCCAATTTCGCTTGCTCCTCGCTCCCAAACAACGCAATTGAGCCACCCAAATCCTACGAGTATCCAATTCCCGGGCCATTTGCAAAGCAAAAGAACGAAAAGAGGAGCACCCGAGATCTCATCTCAATCTGATCCTTCATTCCCATGGGTGTTTTGTTCCCTTGTGAAACAGCTGGACCGCACCACCCTAACGTTGACCCGCACGAAAGCGACCGCCCAACAACCATCGTCGCCTCGCCCGTCACGAATCAGATGCTCCAAAGGATCCAAAATATATGAATCGCAAAAAGGAAAAGACTTGACAAGTCAAGAGGAAAAAAAGATACTAGTGGCAAAATTCCAAACGTACTTCTCCGAAGGAAAGGAGCCGCATGGTCCCTGCCGTTCAGCCTGATGATAGTGGGGCCGCTGACACGCTGGCCCACATTAAAAAAATACTACTCCATTCAGTATATTTCATTGTCCTTTACAGCAAAAAAAAAATGGAATTCTTAGTGCAACTAGTCCGGCTACATCATTTTAATTTCCAGATAAATACTCAAGATTTTCCTTAAGTTTACACACCAGAGTACTATGTAATCTATAGTATTTTTTTTTACGGTTTTGCTATTGATAAGTCGCCTGTATTTATTTTAGTTAGATACCAATCGACGTGTTATCCATCGGATATTAATCCAACGATATCAAGTGAGACGAGAGAACGTAGATGACCCTTAAGTCTTAATGAAACGTCAACTGTTATTCAAGGCTCATTTCTTAAAAAAATGACTTAAAAATAGCCACACCCATTTGTTTTATGCCACTGGAATTTACAAATACGGTAAGCAGCATATTAATTTAACAAAGCGGCTAGTTTTATATAAACACGTACCAATATGATTTTTCTTTATTCCGCTACTAAAAAAATGAAAAGTAGGAGACCGAGGAGATCGCACAAAAAGAGGGCGGATTTAAAAAAAAATTAGAAAGAAGGCGAGATTAAATAGAACCAACGACCGACCGAAGCCTGCTTGACTTTACTCCCTGCAGTCTGCCCCCAAATCCCCCACTCTCCAAACCCCAGCCAGAGCCGAACGGGAGCCGCCGCCAGCCGCCATGTCCGGAGGAATCGCGCGCGGCCGCCTCGCCGAGGAGCGCAAGGCGTGGCGTAAGAACCACCCGCACGTCCGTGCCTCTCGATCTCGCACCCCTTTCTCGCTGTTCCTCTCTGATGCGTGTCAGGTCGCCGGTTGGTGTTTCTGATCTGTTGCGTTTTTCTTCTTCTTTGATTGTATAGGGTTTCGTCGCCAAGCCGGAGACGCTGGGCGATGGGACGGTGAACCTCATGGTCTGGCACTGCACCATCCCCGGCAAGCAAGGGGTAAGCGACTGAGTGACACGAAGTACTGAAATTATTGTTTCTAGGCCCGTCGTTTGATTCTGAATCAGGGTGGTCTGGTGTTCCCTGGTGGATATTCACTGTCTGGTCAGATCCGGGTTGAGATTAGGGCCTGCCGTGGTTTGCGTTCTGTAACTGTTGATGCCTTCTTAAGTGGAGACTCTGCAGTAGTTTTACTTTATCGAATAGGTTCTCTGGTGTTATTTCTTACAGTCGATTAGGATTCAGTAGTCTGCTTGGTCCTTCAGGCATTTTTCAATTGCCTCAGTTTAGATGTGGTTTCGTTGTATTTCACCATGGGCAAAAAGATGGCTCTTTTAGGGCGAGCATGACTGTCGGCATCTAATCTAGCTGCCACAGTCAATCAAGTTGGATGCTTGGTTGATACGTAATGTGTACATGGTTAATCTGGATGCTTCAAAAGGATTGTTCATCAGAACAATTACTGTTATACCCTGGGTTAAGCAGGACATGGATAAATGATCAATGAAAAGTTTTGCTGATCTTGGTAGCATATCTCCAGTAACTGTACTGATAGTTTCATAACCTACAACCCAGAGTTCTTGAAAACCAGCTTCTCATCAGAACTGTAATTCTCTGATGGCAATGTGTTCTGACTATACACTGGGCTAGAATTCCTTAAAACTTGAAAAAAAAATTGGTTTAGCCTCAAATTTTTTGGTTCAGTTCAGTACCTTTGAAAGATTACAGACTAACTCAATTACCACCCTGTCACCTCTTCCATTATCTGCTCCATCTGCCATCTCTTTTTTTTCTCGTGTGGCGTCTCTGTTTTCTCCTTCTCCGATTATTCTGGATGGGCATTTGATGATGGTAGACAACCTTTCTAGCGACATCAAATGACAAAAGGCAAAGAGAACCTTGAGGGTTCTCCAAAGAACAGCACCGGCAATGCTGCCCATTTTGCTGCAACCACACCATGCCTCCTCACAGGCCTAAGCAGCACAGCCACACCACTGCTGTGCCCGACACGCGCCACCGATGCCATCAATTTGCTTTACACAGGTGAGGGGCGGCAGCAAATGGACTATGCCACCCAACCCTTCTCTTCTTCAACCTGCTCCAGCACGGCAACGCCAGATCCAGATCGCACAGTTTTGCACCGGACCAATTCATCTACCGTCTCGCTTAATGTGTGCACCCACCACCCGTTGAATGGCGGCGACACGATGCCGCCTCTTCATCAGTCACCATGCTGCCTTGCCACTTCCCTCGCCACCACTACCATCGGATTCATCTACCTGAGTCCGCTCCTACCCACTTTGGCTTTCTTCCTGAGATCACTAACATCTCAAATGGCTGCAGCATGCTCCTCCTCTGTTTCTCAGTGGAGGGATGAAGCTAACAGAAGGAAACAGGATACTATTGGAAGTAATGGCGTATTCTCTTGATGCATAGCCGAACAAGATTATCTTGATGCTCTTTTTTTATAAAGAGATGATCTTTTAATACTCCCTCCGACCCATATTACTTGTCGAAATATTACATGTATCTAGACGCTTTTTAAACATAGACACATCCATATTTGGACAAATTTGAGACAAGTAATATGGGTCAGAGGGAGTAGTACACATCCAGTTTCTTTGTTAAAACATGTCCATGGTTTAGCGAGACACAATAAATTATGTAAAAAGCATGTTTCTTCTCTGTTAATGATCTAAGTTGTTTGCCTCGCGTGATTTCTGTGTTGTCAAGCACTCAAGCTTGTCATATAACTCATAACCTTCAACCACATATTAAATTTGCTGCTTCGCTTTTTACACGAAGATCTTAACAGTACCATTAACTGGTTCGCATCTTTTATTTTGGCAGACTGATTGGGAAGGTGGATATTTCCCTCTCACCCTTAATTTCAGTGAGGATTACCCTAGCAAACCTCCCAAGTGCAAGTTCCCACAGGCTTTTTTCCACCCGAATGTCTATCCTTCAGGGACGGTCTGTCTTTCCATACTCAACGAAGACAGTGTAAGCTAGCCAACCATCTGTGAGACTTCATTTGGTGCCAGACTCGATATATGTGTCTTACTGTTTTGATTCTGCTCTGTCAGGGTTGGAGACCAGCCATTACTGTGAAGCAGATTCTTGTTGGAATCCAGGACTTGCTGGATCAGCCAAATCCTGCTGACCCTGCTCAAACAGATGGTTACCACCTCTTTATTCAGGTTGGTCCTGGCTAATGTTTCGTGGATCTAACTATCTGTTCATCTTGCACCTCACTGCTTACAGTTCAGATCTTTACTCCTGTATTGGTAACACAACTTGGTATGCAGGATCCTACGGAATACAAGAGGCGTATCCGGCTGCAGGCCAAGCAGTATCCTCCGCTGGTCTGATGGCATTGGCTTCTTACTGATCCATGCTGCACATCCGCATAGTCCTTGCTAGATCTCAAATGAATGCCTCTGCAAATATGGAACTAAATCAAGTATAACCTGGAGAAAGGTGCTTTGAGAAGTATTATCGTCATTGTGGACCAATTGTGTGATTCAGTGTCCATTTGGTTGTAAGGGGATTCCTTAACCGTTCGAGTGCTTGTTTTCTGGGTTAATGTCAAACTTAAGTTTGTCCAGCCATCTCCAGAGAATTGTTGTCTGTGTGTTATTCGACAATTCTAAATGCGAAGAAACAAATTTGTTCACCACAATGCTTGCCTATATTTCTGCTGCTCCCATTCTGTATCCTTGGCTGGTTTAGATGCGTATACTGAATGCACCTGATGTGCCCTGTTTTCCTGGAAGCTGCACTGTGCCTTTGTGAAAGCTGTACACTGCTGCTGCCTGGTTTATCTGTTCTCCTATCTGTTCTCCTGTTCGGTACTTCCTCCGATCCATATTAATCTTCTCAAATTTGTCCAAATATGAATGTATCTGTGTCTAAAAAGCGTCTAGATACATGTAATATTTCGTCGACAATTAATATGGATCGGAGTGATTATATATTATAGATGACCATGATTATGTGAAAAAAAATTCGACGCAATGATTATGGGCAATCATCTCTCCCTTTCCTGGTCAATTTTTATCGTGTAATGTGGTTAATAATGGCCGAACGATGCATCATTTTGGTGCTGCTGTCTACCATTTCATGGTCGATGTGTAAAAAGCACAACAATGTGCAGATGCTATGAAACAAAGTTGTACAGAAGAGTAGGAATAAGGGCATCACAATTCACTGGCCGTAGATGATTTATATGATCCATCCCTGGCAAATCAATAGTTTTGAAAATACTTCTCTTTGCTACCAGCAAGGCTTTTTTACGAAACTCAATGAACGGCCCTGATCTCCATCTCCTGAAGTGGACGACCCTGATCGCTTGTCCTGCTAGACTTCTCTCCAGCAAAGACAAGCAAGCAGCATAAAAGCAGCGCTTGTTTCTTCGGCGGCGGCGCCAAGGCGACTCTCGAAAGGATTAGGGTTTAAGCCATGGCGGCCGAGGAGGAGCAGACCCCGCGAGCCCAAGCCAACCCCGACAAGAGCAAGAAGCGGAAGAAGCCCAAGAAGGACAAGTGGGGGCAGCCTATCTCCGCCGCCGCCGCCCACGAGCCTGCGGTCGAGCAGCAGCAGGAGCAGGAGACGCGGGAGGAGCCTGCCGCAGCGGCGGTGGCGGCGGGGGAGGAGGAGGAGGGGGGCGTGGAGAGCTATGAGTGCGGCAAGGTGGTGGCCAGCGGCATGCCGTACACGACCACCGAGGCCGAGATCCGGGAGCTGTTCGAGCGGTTCGGCCCCATCCGCTCGCTGCAGCTCTCCCACTTCCCGGACTCCGGCAACTTCAGTGGCCTCGCATTCGTCACCTTCGAGGTTGATACCAAACTAACGCTGCTATTCTGTCTCGTCTCTTATATTCTTCTGATAATTTAAGCATTCGTATGCGGCAATTTGCTTATTTGGTTTTGACCTGAATCAACAGCTGTGATGATAAAATAGGAACTTGCACTGAAGGGGGCTACGCAGCGAAACATGTTTTATGCAGCGTGGCATGTTCCTGACTAGTTCATGCAGATTATAACGGTGTAGTTTTTATTCTTTTAGGCCGTCTTCCATGCCTGATCCTCATTCTAAGTTACTGTCTAGGTTTGCACGATACATCACTATATATCATGACCAATTGGATACTTTCCTCTGCTAAACTTTTCGCTATAGGATAGTCTGAACAATTGTTGTGCCTGTAGGTTTTCGTCCCATAGTATTCAGGTCAAGACTGTTTGATTACAGTGGGTTTCCTACAGATGCACGAACTAGCTAGTTTCCCGCTTTGTTCTGGTGATGTAACAGACATTGTCATTTCTGTTTTGATGAAATGGAAAATGGGACTAGCACGGTTCGAAAAATATAATGACCATTTGGGACGGATAAAGTCAAGAATTTACTATGAGGTTTAAATTTGGGATTTTCTTACATCATAGGTCTGCTATTTCCTCATGTCATGGAGCAGATGTGCTATTGCTGCTCTCTCTGAAAATTATCGAATTGAAACTTATAACTAGATCCTCTCTAGTTTGATTGGACAGTGCTGATTTTGTTCTACTATGTTGTTTCAGTCAGACGAAGTTGCCATGAAATCTCTTGAGCTCGATGGACACAAACTGTAAGCTTGAGCATGTCTATTTGTTTGTGTTGGTCTCACTAGCAGCGCGCTCAGGCGGATTCCCTTCTTACTGATACATGCATTGCTTGTACAGTGGTTACAGATTTATGAGGGTTGAAAGATGCAGGATAACTGCTAGCTCGAAGAGGCCAAAGAAGTCAGAGTTCCAAACTGATCCTGAGAAGCCTGATGGCTGCCTCTCAGCCTATGTTGGTAATCTCTCTTGGAACGTGACAGAGAAGGACTTGAGAGATTTCTTCAAATCATCAAGAATCGCGTCCGTAAGATTTGCCATCGACAAGAGGACCGGAGATTCCCGTGGTTTCGGTCATATTGACTTTGAGGACGACGAATCACTCGAGAAAGCTGTAGGGATGAATCAGTCTGAACTGCGGGGAAGACCTGTGAAGATTGCATATGCCATCAGTAACAGGGGCTGAAGGCAAGTGATCTCAACATTTAGCAGTAATGCGCTTCACTGCTATGGTTTTGCTCCCTCGTTCTATACCTTCCGCTGTTTGGACGATATGGGTTCTAGAGACAAATCGTGTGGTGATGTTTGTTTCACCAGGTATTCACTGAATGTAATTCTTGTGTAACAAATACTTGGTGTCTACACCTTGACCTTCTCTGTTCACTACAATTCATCTCTAGAAATTTTTGCTGGTACATCTTTCTGCTCAGTACAGTTAAGATGACTTTGCTCGGTACAGTTAAGATGACTTCGCTCGGTGATGTTTGTTTGCCCAATTCAAGTAGATGCTGAGGAAGCAGTTCCAAACTGAAGAGTGAAATTGTTTGTACCTGTTCCAAATGCCCAAAGAAACAGCATCCGGCGGAGGGTCCAGACGAAACCGCTGCGAGCGAGGTACTAGCCGCTAAAGAATTGGTGATGGGGGAGGGTACTTCCATCCATTATGCATATGGCACTGTCTCTCATCTCAGCGATAAAATGGTGGGTGAGCTCATCATTGTTCTTTATTACATCCAGGATGTGAAGACAATACTACCAACTGCAATTCATCCTCCAATTCAGTGTAACTACTCCCTCCGATCCTAAATTGGTGAACTAAAACCAAGACAACAATTTAGGATCGGAGATCCTGGTACTTTACTTTGCCGGGTTGAAGGGCAGGAGAGCGCGCTTGTGACTCTTGGCGTCGTCGATCACCATTCCCTCTGTTGCCGTCGCTCTTCTGGGAGGTCAGCTACTTCCTGTTCCTCACCTCGACCCCTCACCACATTTTCGCAGCAGAGCCCGTCGTGCGCCTGCGAGGCTGCGACGCCGACGAAAGCGGCAAGGAGGAGGCTGCAGGTCCTTGTGGTTGATTGTTTCATGGTTCAGGTGGAGAAGGTTTCGCAGCTTTGAGATCGATTAACCATGGCTGAAGATGTATGGTGCATGTACGAATCCGCACATGGATGCTACCTTAAATGCGTGTTAAATTACATATCAGAAAATAAAAATGATGCTGATTTAGTATCCGATGTAGGGTACGTGCAGGAATCCATATTCTCAGAATTAGAAAGCTGAATGCATACTTATCTGAATATTGTGTATATGGCCAGTACATTAGTATCCAACAGAAACATCCCCAACTCATAGCAAAATCCTAGCATGACGTTTTCTTTTACGGTTTAGCTATATCATCACACCCATGAATAAAGTGTATGAGCTCTACAAGGATTTGAATCCGAAACCTCTTTTACTTCCTACCTTTGTGCACTAGCAATAGGAATAGCATGTGACTGTGTTACAACAGCAAAGATAAAGTTCTGATCTGGGGAAAAAAGAAAGCTGTATTTTAACCTTTTTATTTCCTTTGCCTTCTTTTATTTTGTTAGATTTAAAAATTTGTGTAATCAGGTAATTGGGAAAAAAACAGCCTGAAGTTTATTATTTAGTTATTGCACAATTTTGGTTTAGAAATATCCGCTTGAATCATGGGAAACCAGTCAAGGCCAGGCTGAGAGAGATGAGATGGTGTGTGGGTGTTCCAAATGTCCAAGGAAACAGCAGCCGGCCTGGACGGGGTCCAGACGAGGACTAAAAACATGGGAGGGAGACTAAATTGTGTACTAGTAGTAACTCCGGAGGGAGATCTAGATCGATCATCCGAAGCTCATGAAATGTCTTGCTTTCAAGCGTTTACTGGTGTCTTCCGTAACACGCAAACAAACTGACGTCCTGATCTGATCTCGCGGCGAAAGAGTGGGCGATCGAGCTCATGATTACCCGTGATTAAAAAAGGGTAAAGCTGAAGCTCAGATTGTTCCAGGTTTCGCTCTGCAGGTGCAGGTGCATTCACTTGACTTGAACTAGATCGAGACAAGACAAGGGCATGTGGGCAGGGAAGCAAGTTGCCCGTGACCTTCATTTACTTGCCTCCCGCACGACACATGCCTGTAGCAGTATAGCTAGCATGTTCTTTCTTGCTACGAAGGAGTACCCCGTAGTATTGTTTACGCGAGGAATTAATGGTTCCTTTTTTGCCATTTAGACAAAAACGTACGTATAGGCTGGCAAAGCTTTGAGCATCTCCGGTACTGGCCCTAAACAAGGCCTCTAGGAATGCAATAGGAGCCAGTTTCCATAGATAGGGTCTTGAGACCTCCATTTCACAGCCCCGTATCATGTTTTCTACTGTACTGTTTCATGGCGTACACGTAATAATGCATGTTTCCAACGCACATACTTTGTACTGTGACGGAGGCTCTGTTGAGGAAGAGATCGATCCACGCGAGCCGGCAGCTGTAGGAATGATCAATTCGACCGTGCCAGATGCCCAGATCTAGCTAGCTACACTTGGTTTCTTTATTCCACGACGTACGTAGGCGCAGCATATGACGTACGTGACGAGCAAAGCGACACGCGCGGCCCCAGATGGGCGATCGATCACCACGGCAGATCCTGCTGCGGCGTGCCGGGATCGATCGCGCTGGCCTTGGAAATTGGAACCCCCGACCGATCTAGATCGGAAAGAGAAGAAGATGATGACTGACTGGCGGTGATCATCGTATCGTATAGCCCAGGCAGCCAACCAACAACTGCGTGCGATGCGCACGACGGCCGAACATGCCCTCATCTGTGCAGGTGATGATCGGTAGTAGAAGAGTGAAGGAACGTAACATGGGTGCGTGCGTGCGTGCGTGCGAGTTATAACTGACGTGCTTTCCCTTAGCTGGCTGGGACAACAAATACTTGGTCAGATGCTCGGTAAAAAAAAACAATATACGTTCTGAAAGGTAGGCAAATTTTATATCACATATACAACATCGTAATATAGTAATTTCTTATCAAGACTTGGCTTAACATTTGATACGGAGGAAGTACTCAATAATAGCTAAATACTAGAACTCTCACCTTCCGGCTCTATCTTCCCCACAAAGACAACATTACATCCATTCTAAAATGACACTTTCTCTATCCGGAAATAAGTGACTTGGGACGGAGCGAGTATGCCTTTTTTCTTTCTTGCATTCCATCTTAGATTCTCTCCAACCATCTGTTACTCTTTCCATGAAACCACTCCGCCATGCGCCCACATATAATTCTCATCCCAATGCATCCTCCTTTTGCCATATATGATGGTAATTGTCTTCCGGCGGTAGCAACTCAATAGTGTGCCATTTACTTGTTGGACAAGCGCATCGATTGGGACAATTAGCAGTTGTCCTCCTCTTTCTCTTGTCCTTCCTCTCCAGGTGGCCAATCGTTCGACTGTCGTCGTAAGATCAACGAGTGTCCAAACGTTTGGGCTAAGATTTTCTTTTTCCGCATAAAACAAAGATCAAAACAATGAACACTATAGCCTCCACATGGCGTTTAACATCAGCAAGTGTCCAAATTTATGTAAATATAAAGATCAAATTAATGTACCCTAAAACCTTCACATGTTCAACCGATTAGCGCCACTTGTGGTGATGATCAGAAACACAAACACGTGTAGAGTAGCTCCTTTTTTCTCAACCGTAGCGGTTTCCTATCTCAGTTCTTTTTATTATTTCTTTGTCTGTTTCGCAGGATTTCTTTTAGAAACAACAAGTTCTAGGTGACCCACAGGGCAGAATCATAAACGGAAACAACAAACAGAGTAATAAGTAAACAAAGCCAGGGAAAAAAAAGCGTGGGAAGCAGAGGAGGGAGGAGAGAGAGAAAGCGCGGGGGCGCGAGCGCAACAGCAACAGCAAGCGGCGCAACGCATCAACCCACGCCCCAGACCACCCTTCTTCTTCCCCTCCCGATCCCCAAATCCCTCCTCCGCCATGGAGCACCACCAGCAGCAGCCGCCGCCGCCGTCGCCGATGGAGAACAACTCCAAGCCCCCCACCCCGTCATCGACGCCCACATCGCACCTCTCCACGGCGCCGTCCTCCGGCCTCCCCTCGGTCCCCCCGCCGCGCCCGTCGCCGTCCTCCTCCTCGGCACCCACCACCCCCGGCTCGCGCACCATCTACAGTGACCGCTTCATCCCCAGCCGCACTGGATCCAACCTCGCGCTCTTCGACCTCGCCGCCGCCCCCTCGCCCTCCTCCTCCCAGCAGGCCGCCGCGTCCTCTTCTGGATCTGCCGCGCCCGCCGCGTCGCCCTACTGCACGCTCCTCCGCGCCGCGCTGTTCGGGCCCGACACCCCCGACCGGGTGACCTCGTCGGCCGCCGCGTGCTCGTCCTCCTCGCCTGCCGGGGCGTCGCCGGTCGGATCCCCGGGGAGCGGGAACATATTCAGGTTCAAGGCGGAGGTCCCCCGGAACGCCAAGCGGGCCCTCTTCGCCGGCGGGGACGACGAGGACCTTCTGTTCCCCGGCGTGTTCAAGGCGAAGGGCACTGGCCCAAGGAAGATCCCTAGGTCCCCTTATAAGGTTAGCCTTCGGATTTGATGGTTTCTTGATCTTGATTTGACTCCCTGGCGAGTTCCTCTGTTTCTCGATCGACCATCTTTTGCTTCTCTCGGTGCGAAAGATTTGATCTTTCCTCTTCTCCGGCTCCTCTGTTCTAAGAATCTGTAGAATTATTCTTTTTAGATAAAAAGTAGAATTATTCTCAGGCACGAAAAGTCGGATTTTGAAGGCTCTGTACTGAAAATACTCCCATCTTACGGGAAATTTCCTGCTCTTGCTTTCTAGGTGCTGGATGCGCCGGCATTGCAGGACGATTTCTACCTGAACCTCGTGGATTGGTCTTCGCATAATGTCCTCACCGTGGGATTAGGGAACTGCGTGTACTTGTGGAATGCATGCAGCAGCAAGGTGAGCAACCAATTTTATCCTTGCAGCATTTCTTCTCTGAGACTAGAAGAGAGTCACTGAACCAATTTAGCACTGTGCAGGTCACCAAGCTCTGCGATTTGGGGGTGGACGACACGGTCTGTTCGGTGGGTTGGGCGCAGCGCGGGACTCACCTAGCTGTAGGAACTAACCAAGGCAAAGTTCAGGTTACCTCTTGCTACCATCTTGAATGATTAATGACATGTATCCATCAAAGTTGCTTCAACCCTTATTTTTACCAAAAGCATCAATTAAGACGCAAGACAGCACAGTTGTACACTGAATTTTGAGAAATGTTGAAATTTCCATTACTACCACTGGCTCAGCAGCAAGCCTTTCATTGTCGTACTTCCATGGATTAGTCTATGATAGTCTTTCCTCTTGTTGAACTAATTTATTTTAAAAAAGCTCATTACCAACGTGTGATGGATAAAATGAAATTCCGTGGATAACCTGAATTTGTCAACACCATCTTCACTTCGATGTTCAGAGATCAATTTTGTCCAGTTTAGCTGATATCTCAGTTCACATATTGTTCTGGTGGTAAATATGACTATTTATGTATTCCTGTTGTTGTTTCGTATTGGTAGGAAAATTGTATATTTTAAGGGGGTCTGTAATTCTGACTGTCGTCTTGTGTTTTATCTTTTATAGATATGGGATGCATCACGATGCAAGAGAATCAGAACCATGGAAAGCCATCGCATGCGAGTGGGTGCTCTTGCCTGGAACTCTTCATTGCTTTCTTCTGGCAGTCGCGACAAGAACATCCTTCACCACGATATCCGTGCTCCGGATGACTACGTTAGCAAACTTACTGGGCATAAATCGGAGGTAATATTTTTTTAACTGTCCATATAGTATGGCAATGTTATGTACGTCATTGCGAGCTTTTGCCAGTTTTTCCAATGCATGAATTATCCTATGGATGCTCCATTTTGCAACTCGAAGTAATGCATTTTTACAAATTCCCAAACTTCTCAGGTCTGTGGGCTAAAGTGGTCTTATGATAACCGTCAGCTCGCTTCTGGTGGTAACGACAACAGAGTAAGATTCCTGTCCACAAGTTTCCATCACAAAGAAGTCCATGCCATATGGAGTTCATGATATTTTTGTTTGCTCATATTGTTTTCCTTCTCTAGCTTTTTGTATGGAATCAACATTCAGTACAGCCAGTACTGAAGTATACGGAGCACACAGCAGCTGTCAAAGCCATTGCTTGGTCACCTCATCTCCATGGGCTTCTTGCATCTGGTGGAGGAACTGCAGATAGATGCATACGTTTTTGGAATACGACCACAAATACACACTTGAGTTTCATGGACACAGGAAGTCAGGTACTTTGCTACTTATCTCAGTCTTCGACTTTACCTGAAGCCCTTGTTTATGTTTGTGAACACAAGTTGTTTTTGTTTATGAGCATGTACTGCCATATTTAAGTATTACGCTATCAACTATTAAGATTAATAACTCTCTGAAGCTTTGTGCACCGTTACTGATAGAAGAGTATACCATTAGTTTCCCCGCTAAAATCAGAAAAGATCTTGTCTGGCTGAGCTTTACTTACAAAAACAGGAAGTATTTACACACATACAACCCTACAAGTTCTCCACTATCATCCTCTTAAAAACTTGCAAAATATATAACACCCTGCTCTTGGAGTTTAGAAGAAAGCTTTTTGGGTATTTTAATTCCAAGTTTTCTCTAGCCATGGAGCTTATATTGTTTCAATTGTTCATGTTTGAGATCTTCACAGATATCACTTGTTGTGAATGGATATATGATTTCTTATATAGAATATCGGAAAGGGTAGAGTTAAACATGCTGTATTTTTTATGTACTGATGATACTAAATGTCTTAAACAGGTCTGTAACCTTGTGTGGTCAAAGAATGTTAATGAGCTTGTTAGCACCCATGGATACTCTCAGAATCAAATAATTGTTTGGCGATACCCAACAATGGCAAAGGTATGCTGCAAGCTTCTTTTTTTATAAGAGTATGCTGCAAGCTTGTGTAGCTCAGTTACATCATACATTTTCTCTGTACTAATTGTGTTCATTCTCCCTATTTGTAGCTTGCTACATTGACAGGCCATACATACAGAGTATTATATTTAGCCATCTCCCCTGATGGACAGGTGAATTTTCTCTTTTGTCTTGGGTTCTTGACTTCTTTTTTTCGTTCTGTACTAATGTTTGAGGTACCTAGTGTGATTTGGCCTCACTGTTCCACAATTAATATCAACAGACTATCGTTACTGGTGCTGGCGACGAGACGCTCCGGTTTTGGAACGTCTTTCCGTCTCCTAAATCACAGGTACTCGATTAATCTTGAAACTGTACAACACCTCTTCATGTTGCGTTCCTCTAATTCTCCGACATACTTTTGTTGCAGAGTTCTGACAGCTTAAGTAGCATCGGAGGAACATCATTCGTTAGGAGCTACATCCGGTGACTCGGATGCATTGCAGTATTTTACCAAGCCCTTACGATTTTTGCATCAATTGTTGATGATCATCGACATTCATTCCATTCCACTATGTACCACTCGCCACCCCGGATGCCATCTGGTCGATCAGCCATAAGAGCCAGCACCATTTAGAGATAGCGTGGTACAGAATGATTGACTGGCTTGCGCCGGATCCTCCAGTCAGGTCTCATGTGCTGAAAATTGTACATATTTATTCAGTGGGGCTGTAGGAGTTGAAAGGTGGCAAATGCTCATGAGGCGGAAACATGGACTATCCACCGGATTCCATTGATTAGATTGTTACTCGCCCTTGTCTTTTGTTTAACTTGTAAGTCACCTTTGAGCTGTAGCTGTTCTAGCAGATTAGCCTATCCAGAAGAATGGCATTCGATGGATGTAACATTACCTAACTGAGACATGCTCCATCTCATTTCATCAGATCCGTCAAAAATTAAGAAGTGTGTCATACTGGTTACTGTGCCTTGACATTTATCCGAATTGTGTCATCTCAATCTGATGCCTGAAAATCCAGTATTGGAGTAAAGTCCACATGTTTGTGTTTAGCGTTATCTTACTTGGAGGGAATGAATTACTCGTTGCAATCAATCATTGATCCTTGAGCCTAATCGTCCAGCTGGCTGGACGTCACAGTCGTCGATCCGGACAAGTACAGGATAAGCCTCTTGAAAAGGCAAAACAAAGATGGGGTTATCTGGTACTGGTAACCTGTAGGTCTGTACTCTTGTAGGTCCTCGTGACCATGCAACATCATCATCATTTGAGGTTAGCAGCGACTCACGGTTCACCGTGCACACACAACCAACGATATTCCATCCCCTTTTTAAAAGATGCGGTCGGCTTGGGGGCCATTGGAGAACTTCACCAACAACAACACACGGGCAGGCTCTAGTCAGAACCAAACTACTGCCCTTTCCTCTTATAATTTCATTCATTTTCTTTTTCTCCTTCACTCCTCTTTCTTCATCTGTGTCCAAGAGACGAAGAACTCTCTCTCTCGGAAACGATAATTCAACTGGGACTGGTTGGTCTTTCATGCCAATCATATCATTTGTCCGGATGCATGAAACTAGTAAACTTTGTCCTTTCCAAACTCTTCTTATTATCTCTTATCTAAGTAACCCCTTCCCTTGGAAAGATGCTAACTGACGACAGAACAATCACAGAACGATCATATCATTGGCAAAAGAAACTCATGAGATGTCAAGACTGCTTTTCCTAGACGAAGACACAAACAAGCATGGACCCTCTTATTGCCCAACTAACAGAAGCAAGTTCTTCTTCCAAAAAAAAAAGCAAGTTGCGTGGGCCGAGGCCCAAGTTCCAGACAGGTGCAATAGCGGTGAAGCCCAGGATAATGGCTGTAGGTGGACCAACCAAAACTGACCGGGTCCTTCTTCTCCTACGCCCCCAAAGCCTCAACTAACGCTTCTCACCAACCAAATTATTTCCTCCTCGCACACACTTTCGACACGCGAGATGCTAATATATGCACGCCGTATCAAATTCTGCTCGATCTACATGTCTTTGAGACAAAGTCAGGGCTACTATTATACTAATACAATACATGATATAGGTACGTAGAGTCCATATGTATTCCACAATATATATGCTCGAATTTGTGGAAGCAAAGCAAAGACCTGCCCGGTTGGCCGGATGTTGCAGAGAGACATCAGAGCAGAACACCTTTTTTTTTCTATTGGACTTTTATGATGATTCGATCCATCATTTGTTGAAGGAACCCTGCAAGTAACCAACTCTGAAGAAGTACTGGCGCTATCCATTTGGACCGATCATTGATCAAACACAGTCGCCCTATATGGAGGTCCATCAGTATATGCCGAGTCCTACAATATGTGCTTTCCTCGTGTCACTTCGAAGAAACTCTGCTTTCCGTAAAGCTCTCCTCAGGTCCTACTACGTACAACAGCCAGCAGTGTCCAATTCCGGTGCATGGTATATTGGTATCCCTTCAAAAGAAGCCTACTGGGATATGCACAATTGCACACAAACACACATTCAGATGTCAGTGCCCTGATGCAATATCCAAAGTCTAATGCACGCTTTATTCCCACCACGTACACCTTTCTGATTTTCCTTTTCTGGCGTACGCGTGTGGAAGCGTACACACTAACTAACTAATCGGATGTGGAGATCGAGCAGCAGTTTGTGTCGTCGTTTATCTGTTCCGGAGTGGGAGTTTGGGTGAAGTGCTAAGCTGCATCTCTAGCTCAAGCACTGTTGTTTAATGTAACGTACGAGCTAGCTAATGCATAAAAGTTGCGCTAGTTGTGTTTAATTGAATTGTTAATATGCACAAAGCAATCGACAGGTCTATCTGTCTACGATCGTGTGCAATAATCATCGGTTGTGTGTGTACAAAACATGTTGGACTAGAATATTTGTGTGGTGTCTGAAAGTCACTGTAGAAATTAAAACTGGACAGAAAGACCATGCATGCACGTACGTCAGTGTAGTGAAGATCAGCAGGTCGGATTGTTTGAGATCATGCAAGATTATTTTGTCTCACGCCGGCCAGCAGCTGGCCTCCCAAATTTAATCATCTACAGCACGTACACAAGAGCCAATTAACGGCCAACGCACGGCTCTTCGATCGAGTTGGCCGGAGCGATGAGCTATTTCTCGTTTGCCTTCCTTCCCGACAATGATCCGCAATGACAATTTCGGCCCTAATCATGGACGAGCAAAGCATCTCCTTGGGGAATTGATCGATCATCGACTGCTTTCTACTTTCTTTTTCATAATTCTTGTCGTCGCCGCAAGGCCTCACCCCACGTACCTCGCTGCTGGCTATATATCTCATCCCGTTGTATATGCCTCTTGTCGTACTCCGAGCGTGCCACGAGGACGCGTGTATATGACGGCCAAAACGACAAAACTGACTCCTTTGTGGAAGTTGAGCCCGAAATAACCCTTATCCGAAACTAATTCCAAAACTGACCCTTTTTGGCAACGCCACTCACTCTGGCGTTTCGATTCTGAAGGCAACGTCACAGGCAGTGGCGTTGCGTCCGACGTGGCGCTGGGTCAGCGGAGCGAGGCTCGCTGTTGGTCTACGTGGCATCCTCCGACACGCCAGAGACTTTGGCGTTGCCCTGCTCGCGAGCAACGCCAGAATGTCTGGGGTTGCCACCCCATAACTCCCGGGCCACCAATTCTTTCCCGTCTCCTTCCTCTCTGTTCCTCACACACGCGCGGCCACCAGGGAGGCACGGCTCTCGGCTTCCTCTCTCCCCCCTCATGAAATCCCCTCCTAACCACCCCAAATCCAAGTGAGTTTTTGAGGGATTTTCAAATCTCTCAATTCAACGAAGATTGCTTGGAGTTAGAAAGGGAGTTTGAGGCTGACAATCCATACAACATGGGCAGAAGAGAATCCGAGGGGAGCCAACTTGACTACGCACCCGTTCATGATAGAGTCGTATGTTTTATATATTATGTATTGCGTATCGTTTACTTGTGTCTTGGTTTTTATTCTAATAACCACTATCTTCAGGGTACGGAGCTCCACAAGTGTGTGAGTGAGGCCACAGTCGCACTCTCACTCCCTGAAGGCACTACGGCGTCAGAGACGTCTCTTAGGAACATCATGACAGTATGTCCCCCCCTCCCCCTTTTGTTTCTGATTGTTACATTTTTTTATACAAAATATTGATGCCGCGTTTTGTCAATGTTATTTTTGCAGAGGTTCGTAGGCCGGTTCCGCAAAATGGCAGCCATGCTTGCTTGCCATGGTCGTGGAGCCGTTGATGCCCATGCACCTGGGCCGAGTGCTACCCAAGCTCGTCGGACTCGTGCTACCCAAGCTCGGCGGTCTCGCGTGGTCGAAGATGCAGAGGAGGATGAGGGAGATGAGGATGCGGAGGATGCTGATGATGAGGAAGATGCAGGGGAGGATGAGGGAGATGAGGATGACGAGGCTCCTGATGATAGTGACGATGATGACGACGAAGAGGGAGATGGAGCTGGTGGAGACACGGAGTACGAAGAGATTGGCATGTCACAAATGCCAGATGCACCTCAGCCGAGTCAGAGGCCACGGGGCCCTCCCAAGTACTTTAGTCCAGAGGATCAAATAAGACGGCGAGCCAAGACAGGCGAACGTCGCAGCAAGCGGGTGCATGATCCGGTTCCGCGAAAGAGAGGAAGGAAATGAATGATTTAGGTGTTGCTTTCATCATTGTGTCAATGACTTAATGGATTAGTGGACTTGTTATCTCATAAAGTTGTTCTTTCCTATGGATTACTGGACTTGTGAACGAATCTTATCATTCTATCTATCTGGTTATTGCTTGATGTGTTCGTTGGTATTGAACTATTTAAGTAGAAGTGATTTCTTGCTCATTAGCTCCATTTTGATTATCATTTGCATCTTGTGATGAATTAAGTGAACTTGAGCTCTAGTGCTTCTATTTTATCATAGAAAGCATTTACTAGTATTTGATGAGATTCTGAAATTGATGTAGTTGCAATATTTGTAAAGTCATAGTTCCTGCCGTTGCCGTTGCTGTTGTTTCGACTGTACAGGCGCAACGCCAAGGCTTATGGCATTTCTACTCTACAGACGCAACGCCATAAGCCTTGGCGTTGAGCTTGTAGAGTCGAAACGCCATGGTTCTTGGTGTTGCGCCTGTACAGTCGGAACGCGGTGCCACCCCTCCAGGAGCAACGCCAGAGGCTATGGTGTTGCCTTAAAAGGGGCAACGCCAAAGGTAATGGCGTTTCCAATAATATTCCAACATTCGGAACCTCCGGGATTTGCTCCGGGATGCTCCAGAACTTTCTGTAAGCATTCGGAGCGAATTCCGGAGTCTCCATGCATGCTTAATCCTTGTAGCCAATACTCCATGCATGCTTAGATAATCCTTTCATACAAGTCCACGAATTCAAATCCACAACATTACAAGTTCAAAATCTAAATTGTCATAAAAGTTCATAATGAGATGGCACATAAGGTGCTCGACATGGAACTTAAGATGCTCGACATGGCAATCTATTGAGTCACACGTGGCCATTTTCCCTTCCTGTTACGCTCCTCTTCCTCCTCTTGTGCAATGCGAGCCCTCTCTCGCTTCCTCTCCCTCTCAGCTTGGCGAGCCTCCTTCTTGATGCGCTCCTGTTCCTCCTTCTTCTTTCGTTCCTCTTTTGCCTTCACCTTCCACGCCTCCTCCCCGACGTCGCGACGCATCATTTCCTGCCACCTCGCCCTAATGATGTTACGCTCAATCTTCATTATGGCAAGCACATCCTCACTTTGCTCAAGATCTATCCATGTGTAGTACCTACAAAGAGGAGGGGGAGACTACAAAAATGAATTGATGTTAGTCATAGTGGATGCGTGGATGGACATGGTATTTGCAACTGTGTGCGTTTTAGTCGTACTGGTGGGGGATCTAAGGGGTTCCGTGGAGTTTCTTTGTCACGGATATAGTTGGCACACATGAAGAACCTTCTCCCTAAGTGTCTCCGTTCACCATAGACTCTTTAGCATTACACGGATCTCCACACCAACATGTCGAAGGCACCATTCCTTTGACCATCCCATCTTTCAAAGCAAGATTCTTGTACCTATGCGGCCTCCAACCTTGACCGGCGCAAGGAGGCCTAGTATTGGGCTCGGAGGAAGCCATGACCTACAAAAATGAAACAAAACGTTTATGAATTATTGTTAGTAAATGTCACGGATATATGAGATTTGCGAATACAAGATTAAACAATGTTTACCATTCATATTGCATTATTACGACGACCCCTACTATCACCGCCTAACCAATACAACAATCCACGACCACCCGTACTACGACCTATATTAACCCTTGTGCCTCCTCGAGCACCTCTTGTCCCTCCCCTACCACCGCCACCACCACCTCTTGGCCCTCCTCTACCACCGCCACCAACACCACTTGTCCCTCCTCTACCACCACCACTTGTCCCTCCACCACCACCACCGCCACTTGTCCCAACACCACCAGCACTGGATTTTTTCCTTCTCTTAGGGCATGTCCTATTGTTGTGTGCCGCCTCATTGCAGTTCCTGCATCGGTTGGTATCTCGAGGCTCCTGAAAATGTCCAGTTCCCCGTTGTTGTGTACCACCATATCCACCAAGTGCATCCATGTCATTTCTGTACCGCCTAGTCCTCCTCCGCCCCTTAGGTTGTACCATGAGATCCTGATCCGGCCTTATTTCAGGGCCATGATACTCTGGCCATTGTGGTTGGTCCAAGTAAGGACGGAATCTACCAGACCATGTCCTTTTCACCGTCTCCAAAGAGAACTCATCCAACCTCACGGTTTGAGGATGGGAATACCCCACGGATCTGATTCTAGCCGCCGTTATCACGTGCGAGCAAGGCAAGTGGTACAAACTTGGCCTCTGGCATGAGCACTCACGTGTCTTCAGCTTCACCTCGAATGATCGAGCTCCATATTGCACACCGTCTCGCGTTGTGCCTCCTAGCTCATCGATTTGGTAAAGCATTTCTCTGCTGTCGAAGCAATGCCCTAATTGCCTCTCTGACTTGGATTCTTGTAAGTTCATCCACTTCTCAATTTTTGGAGCATAATTTGTCTTATTGTCAGCTATCAGTTTTTCGATGTCTTCCGGGTGCTTCAAGAAATAGTCATTCAGCTTATAGAAGGTATATTCTGCTATTGCGGTGACCAGCAATGCACGAATACCCTTGAGCACACTGTTAAAACATTCGGCCATGTTGCTTGTCATGTCGCCGTATCTCCTACCTCCAACGTCATAGGTGCGTGCCCACTTGTGCCTCTCATCCAGATGCCTGCGTAAGAACTCTTTACCACCATCATTCTCCAACTGATATAGTGTATTGTATCGGTTTATGAACGATCGCTCGGTGAATGACACACAAGCGTCCGTTAGATCATCGCAGAATTTCTTGCTCTTACAAGCTCGATAAAAGTTTGCCACGAAATGCCTCATGCACCAACGATGGTGAATCCGCTCATGCCCTGGAATATCAATCTCCATGGCGTTGAGTATCCCTTGGTGCTGATCCGATATGATGCATACTTCCCTATTAGGAGCAAAAATCTTTGTCCTCACAAGATACATGAACCATTGCCAATTGTCGTTGTTCTCCCCTGATATCAAAGCAAAGGCCATGGGCAACACCCGATCATCAGCGTCGTGTGCCATTGCAATCAACAGTGATCCCTTGTATTTTCCAGTCAGGAATGTGCCATCTATGGACATAACAGGCCTGCAGTGCTGAAAGGCCTTGATGCACGGCTCAAAAGTCCAGAACGCACAGCGGAACACTTCGTTGAGTTCTTCCACCACATGATACATGCCTGGGTTTCTATAGGCCATCCCTCCCAACATCCTAGGGAGTAGGTTGTATGCTTCTGCCCATCCACCGTACAACATTTTGAATGCCGCTTGCTTGGCCTTCCATGCCTTGACATACTTGATGGGTATCCCATGATCTCCTGAATTAGACGCATCATGAAATTCACC
This sequence comes from Brachypodium distachyon, assembly GCF_000005505.3. Taxonomy (NCBI): domain Eukaryota; kingdom Viridiplantae; phylum Streptophyta; class Magnoliopsida; order Poales; family Poaceae; genus Brachypodium; species Brachypodium distachyon. The sequence continues at coordinate 73,615,157 of NC_016131.3, read as the reverse complement.
TTTATAATAGGTTGACACTTGATCCAATGAACTATTCTGTATGCGATGAAAGTGGAGGTGAGCTGACGGTGTGTGTTGGATGGATTTTTGGGTTTAGGACACATGTGAGTGCCTACACAACTTGTTATCTTCCACCCCCCATCTCTCATTCTTCGTGCACGGACAACCCATGGGCATCGAGGCTTCTCACACTTCACGGTGTAACGCTTATTCGCATCCGAGTGCCTCACCTCGTAAGGCCGATGGTGCTTAACCGCGTACTCCCTCAGCCACATCTTATAGTCTGTCAAATATGGAAACTTCAGACCTTTCTTTATTTGAGGATCATTGGCTTCATCCTCTTCGGTGTGTTTTACGGTAGGCATCGGTTCAAATACTTTAGTCTTGCCACCATCAACTATAGCCTGATCGGCGAGACTAAGATCACCGAAAAATGATATTCCGTGCTCACGACCGAATTCTTTATAAAAATATTTCTGCTTCTTCTTGCGACCACCCATCCCCATGCACTTCTTCCGGTCCTTCATCATCCGAGTCATCGGCAAAGGCATCACAGTAGGGGATGTCGCGGTCCATGTCCTCTTCTTCCACATGTGCCTCCACATCACCAACATCATTGTCATGAATCTCATCCTCCCTCTCGGAAACATCATCGTGCATGCCTTCATCATATTCCATTTCATCAATTCTATCACCCTCCATGTGAACATTGACCTCATCTTCTTGTTCATCGGCATGCTCACTATCATTCATCTTAAATTCAAGTTGTTGGCTCAAAAGTGGTGGTTGGCTCATAGTATCGGGGACATACTCCTAACTACCATCAACTAGGGACTCGTTCCGACACGGATTCATAGCATTGTTTGGGGAGGCACAACGGTTCAAGTCGATTTGCAATCGGGCGCCTATGAACTTGGTGGCAAAAACTTCAAGAGATTTATCTTGTGAAGCCGCTACAACCTCCTTGTACGCCTCCACTCTAACTCTGACGTGATAGGCATTATCTTAATTCGAGATCGAGGCCCCGACCCAACATCATACCTTCCTTCCAATCGAAATTCCTCATTCCAATCAATCCATTTTGAAACATCTCTAATCCTTCCCACAAGCTCGTCATAGCTAGGACTCGTTTCAAAGACCAACACTTCCTCTTGAGTTTCCACATTATCAGAATTGTTACTTAGAAATACCGCCTTGTCCACATGATGGACATTTACGATTCTCGCCATCTAAGAAGTACAATATAAAACAAACATAATGCATCAATCACAACTCTACCAAACAAACTTTGACATAAATTTCACAAAATCTAAAAGGCAAATACCCTAACCCTGACCCTACCTCACATCCTTACAAGTTAACCCAAACCCTAACCCTAACCCACATCCAATGGCAAGAACCTAACCCACATCCATATTATCCTTTAGGAATAACATTTGAGAGAAAATCCTTAGAGCTAGGTTCAAACCCTAACCCTAACCCACCAAAAGATTGAGCAATGCCAAGAAATAGTTCAATTTCAACCAACCAAATCGTGAGAGGATAGAGAGATTACCTCAAACAACGCAAATGAGATCCTATTCCACAAAGAAATGCCCCCGATTTGAAGGATTTGAGAGGGATTGAGAGGGGCGACTGCGAGAGGGACAAGAGCAACGGGGCTGAGGAAACAAAGTGGCTGTGGGGAAAAACGAAGTGGCTGGGCCACTTAACTCTTCGGGCCGGCAACGCCAGAGTTCCTGGCGTTTCTCTCGGGAATGGAAACGCCACGACCTATGGCGTTTCGCCCTGGCCACGTCAGCCAGGTCAATGGCCGCCGTCTCTCCGCTGACCTAGCTCCACGTCGTAAGCAACGCCACTGCCTGTGGCGTTGCCTTCAGAATCGAAACGCCAGAGTGAGTGGCGTTGCCGAAAAGGGTCAGTTTTGGAATTAGTTTCGAAAAGGGGTTATTTCGGACTCAACTTCCACAAAAAGGTCAGTTTTGTCGTTTTGGCCGTATATGGCTCATGGCTGTAGGATTAATTTGTTGTATTGCTGGGCACAGACATTCACGGAAGAATAATGGGCGTGGAAATTAAAACTGTAGACCACACCAATCATGAATGCATCATGTCGTACAATCTTTTTAGATTTTTTTGAAACTTCTGGGCCTGGAATGGGCCTACCCGTGTGCGCGAAGAAGCAGCAGTGGCGGACCTCGGCTGCTAATGTTGGAGGTGAGTGAGGCGGCTCCGGTTGGTTACGGAGCGCGCGAAGGGCGTCAGATCCGGGTCTTGGGGCATCAGATCCAGTGCGTGTGGCGGTGGTGGCGCCCTGGCCGGTGCCCGATGGTGGTTGGGCTGCGTGACATGCGACGACCTTCGTCGGCTCTCGCGGTGGGGCGCTGGCCCCTGGTCCGGCCTTTGCTTCTGCTCGCTGCGTGGCTGCCTCTGTCCGTGGTGGGTGTGGTGGCTGCGGGTGAAAATCCAATACCGACGTTGTCGGTGCCGGCGACGACGACGTCCTCGGACGCCATTTCCCTTCTTGAAGGCGTCGTCATTGCAGTTTCATCCACACCCCATCATTCGCAAACGAGGTGTCTCCGAACGAAAGCTCGGGTTCGGTATCCGAATCGGGTAACGGCGGCGTCCTCGGACGTCGTGCCCTCCTTGGAGGGGCGTTGCCTCTGGAGCCATCGTTTGACGGCGGGGTATGCTTTGCAGATGTCCTGGACAGGGATGATGGCTTCGTGCAACGCGGGCGTGTGCTGAGGCGCGAGCTGTTGCTGTTGGGGCAGCCCTTCTTTGCTCCGGTCGTCGAAGAAGGCCAGTTCCGCCTACCTTCTTCTGGCGCATGGAGCTGCTCACTGTTCGGCGTCGTTGGAGAGGGAGTGGTTTTGCTTTGTGTTTGCTTGTAGCCAAGGTTTTTTGCACGGCTTTCCTAAAATCAGACGTGCATTGTATCTATTTTCGGACCTGGTTTTTCTTATAAACATGGTCAATTATATTCTTCTAATCCAACGGCGGAAATCGATGCAAAAGTGACAGGGAAAAAAAATCTTAATTCTAAATGAACTGGCGCAAGCATCCTACCACGTACTAAACTGGTCATGGAAAATTTCCGTGTGTGATTGCTTAGCGGCGGCGGCTCCCAGACTGTGGGAGATGCATGCAGGTCGATCGTCGTAAAACTAGGAAAAAAGTTCCCCTCCACGGCACCGACGGACGGATGCTCGGGTGCCCGGTGTGCGGGCGCGGGGTCGCTGTCGCGGAACTCTAAAATGGATTCGATTTGATGGATCGACACACACATACCAGCTCTAGCTGCTTCCAACGAAGTACCGTGCCGCGCCCGGAAACCCCGTGTGACCATTGCGTGGACTGGCATGGACCAGAGACCAAGCTCTGGCGCCCTGGCTATATATGCCACTACTTACCTGGCCGGCCAGCCCAACCACCGGCCTCGTGACCAATATATCGTTCCTTGTACTTGCATGCATGCCCATCCGTCCATCCCGTCGACTGCAGCCCGGACGGACGGACTGTACCATACTGTTATACGTCCTCGATCTGTACAGTTGTGCAAGGACGGTATATGTACGAGCCTTTTTTTCCCTTCTTCCTGTATGCCTCTATGATATGTAGCTAGAGTACTGTGCGATGCTTTTGGTCGTCGGCCGAGACGGCCGATTTCCCCTCCTGCCTAGTTTGCTAAATACAGGAGTAGTACGCAATCAACGGCTTCAATCGATCAATTAGTTTCGATCGAGCTAGCCGCGACTCCCGTGGCCCTCCTCGCCGCTGGATCCATCGTACGGACGTCCATCGTATCAGCATTCTGCTAGCTCGATGTATCTATATATGTGCATGGCAGCATTGGCAGGGGCAGCCGACCGGACCGAATGGGCATCGCCAAGAGGTGTATGCCCCCAAAAGCACACGTACAAATGTACAGCCCCGGCCCGGTCGATAGACCCCCGTACTCTCATCCACTTGATCCGTCGAGCTCCGTGACCACAATGACGACGTACTGACCGGCTGCTGGTTAGAGTCATATATGCATGCCTCCGAATGTGGATGAAAAGTCCTACAAATCAAAATGTATAACTCAAGAACTTGCATGATTAGCATGCAACGACCAAAGGAAGCTATAACTAATTAACACCGAACGCTGATTTTCAAGGGTCGAATTGTTTTTTTAGTAACAAACGATTCTTTAAGGAACGGAGGGAGGGAGTAATTTTTAAGGAAAAACAATCAAAACCCTGTGTCACAGAAAAGTGCAGCCTCCCTAGCCAGCTAGATGCTATGCATGTCGTCTCTTGTCGATATATATATTGATCGATACTATATACTACTCATGAGTAATTAAGAAATATAAGTTGACAATCATGAGTAGTAGCACGCGTCGGGAAATTAAACGGAGCTACACGCACCCAACGCACCCTAGCCAACTCTATCTAGCCCTATTTTAAAGTTACAGAAACCCTTAGCAGCAGGCAAAGCATATACTCTGTCGTCATTATCCGTTTTGTTAAGATATATGACGACGACGACGACGACGACAAAGTTATTCTATATACAGAACCCGGCCGGCCGGGCCCCCCGCTATATTAGCCACGGACCATATCTTGTATGGTCCTTGTACAAACAGCTGTCAGAGGCTAACCACAATGCCGTTAACTAATCGTGTCATTACGCTGCTAATCCCATACGATTATCGACGTTGATCTCGCTACTAGCACCAGTAGGTGCTAATTAACCGGCATTTGTAGCTGCAGTCTATATAGACCCAATAATGGAGAGAAGACGAACCAGCTCCCCATTCCAGACGCCAACCGCAAGGTTGGTAGAGAGGCAACCGAAATCCCTCAATCGCTACCAAAAGTATTTCTCATATCCTTTCTTGAAACCAACTCCTGACCCTAATTATTTCGCGTACCAAATTAGGGGTAGACCAAAACCACAGGATTAGTAAATTCATTAATCAGGTTATTTTATATACGGATGGATGGATTCTACGCGTGATTGCAACATCTGTTGTATTTAAAATGGAGATTGCTTCGGTACTCCACTTCATAAAAAATGTTGTCGATCTTCGGGAAATATGTATGACTCTACCTTTAGTACCGTGTCGGCAGCTCACTTCAGTTATATTTGTATTTGTTTGGTTAAGACAAGACTTAGCTAGTACTCCTGCTAATTACCCTAGTAAATATGTACTAATGTACATGGCATTAATGGATTTATATATATATTCCAAAACACTTACTAATGGTCGTGTTATTTTCTATCACATAACCAAGTAGTATATAAAGAGTATTTAGTCCCATTGCAGATAATTAAGTTACTTCTGTGTGCATTTTTTTTCATGATATTCGAGACGGTGTCTGTTCCGGCGCGCAATCTATTTTTCAACCCCCATTATTAATTCTCAACCTGCACCTGCTACGTACATTCCTAAAAAGAAAAGTATAGCAACCTTTATATGAGGGAGAGGATGTAACAACCTGCACTTTAATTAGTACTGTGGCCAGTATATATACACCTTGTGTTACACTTCTATATTGAGTACACACACATATTCCATCTTGACCCAAGACATGACACCTACTTACTACTAGTGTGGAAACTGTACCTCTTAATTAAATGCAAAAGAGTAAAAGGGTGGCCCCTTTGAGTCAAACTCTTGAAAAACAAATGAGCACATGATCCATGCATGCATGCGAGTTCGAGACCCTTGAAACACAAGGAGACCGCCGCAACCGTGCAATTTGGTGGACACCTTTCTTGTTCTTGCTTGGATTCCTCAACCTCACCCTCCTCCCCCACCACCACCATCTCCTCCCGTTAGCTCTTACTTACCAGCCTCATCTGACCTTTTCCCCTACCCCCCTCTCTCATACCTTAAACCCCAAACTCTCTCTTATAGTCTAGACCCTTCTATCTTTCTCTCATGGTGGTACATATATTCATATCCATGGATGCTTGGTTAGCTATATATCTAGCCTAGTTCTAGTAGGGAGTTGTAGTACTTTGGCTAGCTGGGGCCTGGGGGTGATCCTCTCGTCTCATCTCGTTCACTTTCTTTTGCGGTTACCCTCCACCTTCGGAAGCCTCGAAAAGACCCCTCACCATCTGCTTTGTGTCCTTGCTAACTAACTCCTCTCCCTCATTAAATCCCCCTCTCCTTCCTACCAAGCTCTCGCTTAATTAGCTCGCTTGTTAGCTCGCCCTGCCCATACATACCCGACGCCTCACGCACACACCAACCGATCCATCCCATTGACACACCAAACAATTCATCCAACGATACATGCTGCAGGGCGATCATCAGCTGATTGAAGGAGGAGGCACCATGGAGATGGGAAGCTTTGGAGGAGGAGGGGGGGAGTGCTCGTCTTCTTCGGCTGCGGCGGCGGCAGCGGCGGTGACGGCTGCGGCAGAGGCGGAGGAGAGGCAGCTGCTGAAAGGGGAGATGGCGGTGCACCCGCTGTGCGAGCAGCTGGTGGCGGCTCACGTGGGGTGCCTCCGTGTGGCGACGCCCATCGACCACCTCCCCATCATCGACGCCCAGCTCGCTCAGTCCGGGGGACTTCTCCACTCCTACGCCGCTCACCACCGCCCCTTCCTCTCCCCTCACGACAAGCAAGACCTCGACTCCTTCCTCGTAAGCAATTATGTTGAGCTGCATGCATAACTGCATATGCATTTCTAGCTTTAGTTAATTAGATTGGATTGATATGAGATGCGTCTTGTGTTTGGGTGTGCAGGCGCAGTACCTGATGCTGCTGTGCTCGTTCCGGGAGCAGCTGCAGCAGCACGTCAGGGTGCACGCCGTGGAGGCCGTCATGGCCTGCCGCGAGATCGAGCAATCCTTGCAGGACCTAACTGGTAGTTAACTTATTTCTTATCTATATTAATCTTCCTTTATTTGTTTGTCTATTTACGTTTTGTTTTTCCAACCTCTCGTGTATAGTTTTTCATTTATTTTTGGTTTCAGCAGAAAGTGTTTATTCGTTGATCTTCAGAGTGAAATTCTCGTTGCTATTTAGTGTACTCCCGTATTTGTTTGGACTTCCTTGATGGTAGTACAAAATGTGGAAACACTTAGTAGTTGGCATGTCTTGTTCCATGGACGACTCACCTCGAAAATCTCAAGGTGTGGCCTGCCTGCCTGCAGCCTTGCCTTGCAAGACTTCCCCTCTTCAGCTCCGTCGGTTGAGCACGTACCAAACGCCAACTTTATTATAAAAATCATATTAAGATATGTTAATATAGGGATACCATGCTCATATTAATCGATGAAATATGAATTGGAAAGTATGGGGAGAATACATTTGGCCCGTAGTTCTGCCTGGCATCTAACTACCGGAGGCCCGTGTGGAAAAGCCTATCAGCCCAACTGTACATACATACATACATACCAGGAGGCTGGGATGGACGAAAAACTTACGAGGTTTGTTTGTGCAAACATGGTGTTCTACAACTTCATCACCGGATAAATTGGAGGGACGCGAAGAGCAAATTCGATGATTTCATCGGACTATGGTGAAACTTTTATCATTATGGTATCATCGTTGTTTGTCTTTATATTTTTCTTAGTTGTTTTGAGATATTGAACTTTTTTAATGAATCATTAAAGTCATATCGTTTTTCTAAAAAGAAGAAGAACCAAAGCCTCCAGAATTTTTGACTGGTTGCATAAAACACCGCAATTCTCTAAATAAAACTAAAACCCTAACATCCTAGATAAACTAAAGGCCTGATAAATTAACAATTTCTCTACTTTCAGCATAAATTCTTTTAAGAAAATGCACAAGCTCTTTTGGCGTTCTTATTTTCTTTGTGAGAGTCAAGGTCTAGAATCCCTGTGTTTAGATACGTTGGCTAATTACTGAATTACTGGTTCAGACCAGGCAAACAATAAGAAACTCACTTTTGCTAAATCTCAGTTCGTCTGAAATGTTTAAAAATATTGTCTTAGATGGATTGCAAGTTCAGTAAAAGGTTAGTGCAATTTTTAGTTTGTAGCGAGGTTGAGCACACTTGGAGATGAGGAGAGGACAGCTGGATGTTGATCTAAATACTTTAAAGTAATTCATGCAGCCTATGAATGGATGCTGGATATTAGTTTCTTGTTGATGCTGACAAATGAATGTCCAAAAAATATGTCGAATTAAACCTAAAGGTTTGAACCACTAAGAATTCAGTCAAAAAAATTGGTAAAAATATTAGATACTTGTCAAACTCAAGCATGGGGCTGCAAGAATTTCGTTTACTGGCCAAGATTTTCCACAGTTCAGATATTATCCTGAGACCCTCTATTTTGCCTATTAATATTTTGAAGAAATATTAATTGTGAGTTCATGGATTATACCCCATATTAGTTTTCCGGAATACGTAGAAACTGCATATATTTAGATAAATAAGACATTAGGAACACAAACTGAAGCTACAAGCACCAAAACCTGGATTGTAGGATTTTACAATTCACTCTTCCACCAAGTTGAACTGAACTGAACTTCGCTTCTTTATCTTTCTTTTTTGACAAAAAGGCAGTCAATTCTGCTGTTCGATTAGATATTAAGCAAGTTATATACGTACAGACAAAAAAGGAAGAAGAAAACTAGTTTGGCACCATATTTTTGAGTAATAGTTTGGCACCATATCAATGTCCGCAGACAAACCTTGATACCTAGCTTGGTATTATGGTATATATGAGTAGCAGAGTAGCTAGGCCCAAAAGTGAAGTGTACTCGTTTGATCAAATGATTTGTCCATGCAACTGGTGCCACAATCGTCGTCTAACTACCTGATTATTCAGGGCTCTTACTTCCTCGAAAGAAAAGGTCTTACATGACATGACCATACACTTCGTGGTCGTGCCCTTATTATGAGAAATCAGACCGTGCATGATATATATGTCGTACTTCGATTACATTCATTGCACTAGCTCTTTTCACAAGTGCGATATCTCATACATAAAGTTAACTAGCTTGGAAAAAAAGATATGTGAGATGGCTAGCTGTGAGTAGCTTAGCATTCATGCAAACTTTCATAATTAATGGTTGGACAAAACGTTTGCTATAACTTTCTTCGTCTAACTTCTTAGGTCACTGAAGGTACTCCTATTGCACTGCTTCATCCATGTTGACATTTTTTCTGACTTTCTAATTAATTGTATTGTTGTTGCAGTACCTTTTTTCTGGCTCTTAATTACACTCTCTTTTTGTGATATCTAACTTCACGTAGAAACCACTATGTTCTGACTTGCCATGCATGCATGCAGAGGTACTCCGATATGTTTTGGTTACCAAATTGAAGCACCTGAGATAATTTCATTCGTTTTATTATGAGATTTTTCGTTCAAAACCTTTAGCAGTTCTATGCGGATTAAACCTAGCTAGTACCTACCATCTATAGCATGCTATTGCTACTTTCCAAGATAGATCCAGGGTCAAATCAGCAAGTCTTTCAATTGGCGCGTGTCTAGCTCCATCTTACATTTGATCCGTCCATGTCGATCGAGACCTCGCCAAAGTCGATCGATGGCAACTCCTTCATGCATGCTCATGCATGCATATGCCTTCCTAACTAATGCCCTCGCTTAATTAGCCAGCTTGTGTAGTAATTCTGAAATCATCCACTAGGTAATTAATCACGGTTTTGCTATCTAAGTTGTCTGATTTTTAGTTAGAGATAAGTCGATTCCTCAGCGTTGGATATGATTTGTGCTTTAAGATTCGAAACGGATGATGAAAAAAAAAGAATAAAATGAGATCTAGATACAAATCTGACTGCTCTGATTCATCAACTTCGTTTTAAGACTTTTGCTTAAAAATCAGGAAACTTAGGATGACAAGATTAATCTGAGATATAGTATTAACCTTGTTCATGTATGATCGTCAGGTGCGACGTTGGAGGAAGGAACGGGCGCAACCATGTCAGAGGACGAAGAGGAGCCACAGACGATCATGGAGGCGGCGGCAGCCATGGATATGAGCTCGAATGGGCACGACATGATGGGTTTCGGCCCGCTTGTACCTACGGACTCGGAACGCTCCCTCATGGAGAGGGTCAGGCAGGAACTCAAGATTGAACTCAAACAGGTATGAAATTAAGATGTACTACTTCTGAAATATCCATATGCGGAAAATTATAGAGATTGGTTAAATAAGTGTAACTTAATATTCTTCGCAAAAATAATAATAAGTGTAACTATTATTTCTACTATCAATTTCACATAAAAACAACGGTAATAAATTGCATGAGATTGTTTCCATATGTCTAAAATGTGATGTATTTGGAAGGGGGGATTTACTTTGCATAGCAATTAAGCTACACCCCGCCGCCATGCATCGTTGATGAATTAAATTGTTGAATTGCAGGGCTTCAAGTCAAGGATTGGTGATGTGAGGGAAGAGATACTGAGGAAGAGGAGGGCCGGGAAGTTGCCTGGGGACACCACCACCATACTGAAGCAATGGTGGCAGCAACACTCCAAGTGGCCGTACCCCACGGTGAGTGCATTGTGCCTGTCATGCATGCATGCGAAGAATGCAACTAGCCATCTACTACTACTTCTCCTACCGAGCTAGTTAGCACTTAGCAGCAGTTGCCATCCTTAGCTGTTCTCCAACTTGTTTTGATTAGGCTAGCCTTGCACCAAAAGCTCTTCCATCAGACAGCTTGCATGGGTGCATGCATGTATGCTTCTCACATAATTCCTTGTCTGATGTTTGTCTGTGCTTTTTAGATTATCATTGCAGGATGTTTATTTTATTTTTAGAGCTACACATATATGCATATACATATGTGCACGAGGAAGTTAATAATAGTTGAGTGGCTTGCATTTCGTTTGGTACAGGAAGATGATAAAGCAAAGCTTGTGGAAGAGACCGGCCTGCAGCTGAAGCAAATCAACAACTGGTTCATCAATCAGAGGAAGCGCAATTGGCACAACAACTCTCAGACATCAACCCTGAAATCAAAGCGTAAAAGGTGAGCGAACTGATACATATATTATCCAATGATTCATTCTCTTCGCCTGCTTTTCTAAGTAATCTTAGTTTATCCTGCATATCAGTTAGAGTTGTTAAAGTACTACTTCTGACATGATGTTCTAACATTTATTTGCTTTTCCCTTGATATATACGCGTTTGCAGGTAGGTGCGAGCTGCAAAGTATATACAAATTCCTGACGTCTAATCAAATGAAAGATCATGGTGACACACACACAAATAAGATCGATTCAATTGTATATCTAGTTATTAGTCAGGTGACAAACTTGATGACATACACACCACTAGTCTGACCAATGGCATGCATATGCGTCTGTAATTTTTTGAGCTGGTATACTCAAAAGAAAATTCTTGTTGTTCGTTACAGCATTTTGTTGCGGGTGTACGTACATAATCCCGAAGAACTATTTCCTGTGCATACATATTGGTTATTCTGTAACCTTCTACTGGTCAAATGACCAAATAAAGACGCAAACCTTTGCATACAAATTAATTAGTTTCAGAAAAATTATAATTGGTGTTCAAGACATTCAGTGACGTACTGGTGATAATGCATTGAACCGAATCTCTAGACGTGTGGGCCTGTATCAATTAGGTATACCAAACTGAAATTGGACTAGAGGAGATTAATTGGACAATTAGGCCTAACTAACGCCACAAGACAAATTCTGAAACATCTCCAACGTATAGCAAGGCCTTCTTCTCTCAAGTCTCACTATTTATATTTTCTTCGCAAAAGAAAAGTCTCGCTATTTTTTTTTTCATATGCTTCTTGTTAGCGCCTGCCTGATTAGTTTTGCGTTGTTATCATCATCTACATTTTATACAAGTCTTTTAGGAGATGATTGTGATTTACACTATAAAGTATTCCAATCAGTTAGGGGGTCTATGAGGGCCAGCTACGCCTACGTCTCAACCAGCAAAGGGCAAATACGGCGAGACCTCACTGTCACGGAATCATGTTCAAAAGACTTGGTGCGACAGCCAAACCTAAAACCTTGGCCATATCTAGGTAAGCATAACATGAGTCACATGACACGCATGCATGCTGCTCACCATTTGCTGGAAACAAGCAAAAAAAATCTCCACTGACAATGTTATCATCGAATCAAGATGACACTTTCCAACACTGTATGCAGCACAATTTAATAACACCACTGCCAATTTATTCATTGAACAATGTACTCAAAACAACACACGACACTCGTAATTTTAATCCAGGGAATCCGAATGCAGTGCATAGTTTACCATCCAGAGGAAGTCCAGATGCAGTTCTCAGTTGAGCCACCAGGGGAGATCCAAACATACGTCGCCATTGACCACCCAGAGGAAATCCAAACACAGTTCACAGTTCACCAGTTGACCGCCCAGAGGAGAACCAAATGAGGTCCACAGTTCACCACCCAGTCCAATCGCAGATCAACCTATGATGCTACAATAATCCTACTGTTTACAGGTTCGCAATATTTCTGTTACCTCACTACAGTATCACTCCGATTGCTGCTCGCACTTTACTTCCCATAGTAGCCCTGTGGAGGGGGGTAGGAACCAGGTGGAGGGTATGCACTACCCTGGGCCTGGGGGTAGCCTGCTGGTGGGTAACCTTGAGCTGGCGGCTGTGGGTAGCCTTGAGCTGGCGGAGGAGGATAACCGCCGTAAGGCTGGCCGTATGCTGGTTGTGGTGCATAACCAGCAGGAGGAGGGATAGGCTGATCAATGCGTGACATTTGCTGCACCGGAGGCACTGACATGGGCTGTGGCCCAAACTTCCCATCCCTCTTGTCCATTTCAACTTTGTGCTGTGTCTGCATTAGCATTTCAGTGTCATAAGAGGATATACACGGTTAAGCAGAGCAACTCATTAGGTTAGCAGGAGATATATTGGTATATTTACCTGCATACAGGCACAAACCCTGCAAACAAAGTGGCAAAAGATTATCAACATGGCTTACTGTCGAAAAGTGAAAAGATCAGAGGTAAGAGAGTCTTACGAGCAGTAGACCATATCAGATAAGCAGGAAAGGATCTGGGAAGCCTCTGAAAGTTCCTCACTACCAACAATAGCAGCAACTATAGAGAAGATGCAAGCAACTTGTTGAAGGCAGAACATGAAACCCTGCAGTAAAACATGGTTATCAGTAGAGAATCGTAAAATAGGAAAGTTTGTAACATAGGAGGGCGTTGACAGTACAATGATGCAGTTATCACACTTAGTTGTCTGTATGTTGAATTCATCTTGAAGCAAGAAGCGGGTTGAAGCAACTGAATTACCAAAGCACAGAAAGACCTGAAAAGATCATATAAATCCAATGAACTCAGATATAACCAAGATTGAAAGGGCAGCAGATGTATCAGAGATTTCATTATGAGAGACTGCACTTAACATCATCCAAGACCAACAGTGCAATTTTTCTATTGGACAAGGGCAATCTAATTGATCAAATAACCGCAAAGCTAGATTATTAGACCATCTCAAGGACGATTGATCCCCATAGCTCTTCCGTACCAAAAAATTAACAATGAGATGATGAGATACTGCACTGTGTTTGAAACTACCAGAAATGCAATGAAGCAACCAAGCAATTTAAGCTTAGACAAAAAATGACACAATCAGTAGAGAATACTAGTACCAAATACCCCTGATCAATAGGAGCTATGATTATCATATTCACGTAAGAACTATTAGATATATTCGGAATGAATACATTCCAACCACATCGAAATCATCAGCTAAGAGGGGTACAGTGAGGGGGAATTGCAGGGCAAAAGCACAAGAAATGGGCCTCATACCTCGGTTGCGAGACAGAATTCTGGGCATCTGCTTTCACCACACCTTCCACTGCACGGCATATAGCCCGCACAGCAGACATACCTAAAGCACACAGACATAAAGGAAATCAGGGCGGGTTGAACAATAAGTTGAGCTTCTAACCATAAGTAGATCATGACATAATTGGTACTACCTTGACATGTCATTATAGAGAGCCCTTTTGCGAAGCATGTATGACACACATGGCGCACTGAACAGAAAAAAGGAAATACAGCAGATTAGCAAGCCGGTAGAAATCTTTACGGTACGAAATGCCAAATTTGTGTACCCAATGTTAGGGCATTCTATTGTTCCATGTACTATAACATTACGGCAAAAATAGAGAAACCTACTAGAGCCTTCCATTTTGGAATGCAGTGCGTTTGGAAATGCTGGGTGACACACAAGATAAACTTCATAACATGATCTTTTTTATGCTTCATTAGATGCTCTGGAATGAACTTCATCAAAGCATAAATTGGACAAGACATGAACATTTTTGGCCAAAAGTAAACAAAATACGAAATGCTCCAATATCATTTGGCCCAATCCATATGTTGTTTAGTCAGGCACACAATGCAGTGTGACAGTTCCCTTGTCTACGCTGATGATCTCTACAACAACTTATTTTAAGTGAGGTAAGAGGCTGCGAGCTGTTATGGCTCTGCAGCCGCTGTATGGGTTGGGGGTCCTATTTGAACATAAACCAGCTTGCCAGTGAAATTGACCTTCAGAACTGTTTATCTATTCCAGCTGCAGAGAGGAAACTATGGCAGTTGAGGTCTGATTTAAGAGGTCCAGAGTTGCAGACGACCGGAGTACCTACCTAGTATGAGAAGCATTCAGCCGTATCTCATAAATGCTACGAGCCTAGGCAATTCCATGATCTCAGGTAGTACTCCAACAGCACAGCATGCAGAATCAACCACCACGAAGTGCTCAGCCTCGAAATCCCTCTAAACCCTAACTCTATTCGCAAATTACACGAGCAAATCGTCGCAGATCTAGCAAAAAAAAAAGGGGGGGGGGGGGCGGTCCAAAACCCTCGAAACGGAGGCCGGGCGAGGATGGCTTACCACCACAGCGACAAGCAGCAGTCTGCAGGGACGACAAGGACACGAGAAAAAACCAGTCAGAAACCAAATCCCGCACCAGGAATCGCCCCGAGACAGAGAATAGGGGTTGTTTGCTTACAGGGGAAGTCGGCCTGGATGGTGCTCATGAGGTCCGTGTGCCAGAGGTTGCGGTAGCTCTGGCGGAGCTGCATCTTGTCCAGGTTCGCCTGCGACGACGCCATGGCTGGCTGCTGCTGCTGCTTCCGCCCGCCTGCGCGCAGTTGGGGGAGGGAGATCGGCGATCTGGGAAGGGTGATCGGGGGTCCGCTCCTGGAACCGACGGCGGGTGGGGGGAGGAGACTCTGGCTCTGGTGGTGGTGGGGATCAGGTGATGGGAAGGAAATGGGGGCGGAGGAAAACGACGGCGTGGGGTGGCCGTGTGGGTCCCGTTCGGTGCGAGTTGATGGCCCGCAAGTCAACGGGACGAGTACTATATCGTTTTTTTCGTCTGGCTTTCTTGAGCAGTTTGACTCAAATTTATCCAAATATGAATGTATCTATTTTTAAAAAACGTCTAGATATATTTAATATTTTGATAACAATTTAGGATCGAAGGGAGTACAATTTTTCATACTCCGCAGTAGAAGCCGGCACGATGTACGCCAGACAGAGACACGAGGTGAAGGTTATCAGAATTTCCGAAAAAGGATCAGCCACAGTTTTTTTTTGGAAAGGCAGCCGCAGCTCTATTGCTGCCAAAAAAAACAGCTCTATAATAAAATTCATAATTGTGGATCATATTCATAATCAAAGTTTGAATTAAGTAAGAAACGTCCGAAAGTTTTGAATTGGCTAGTGCTAGGACTTTGGGCCTGTTTGGTTGGAGGCCTGAACACTATGGCTAAGAAAAAGTTGAGCCTGAGTGGAACTTGAGATGTTGCTCTTTCTTGCCTGGTCAGGCTAGATTGGGCTAGAGGTGTTTGGCTGGTGCCCTGGCCTGAGGATATGTCAAGGTAGTAAAGTAGTACATGATTGCTCATTAGTTGTTCTTTTTATATTACTAACACAGTGCCAGTACGTTGCCACGGCGTCTTAAACATATGCACACGGAAATTCACATTTAAAAAAAGACAACGACATAATTTGACATTCATTCGAAATAAGCAGAACGAGTATTAATCAAAGTGTAATTTACTTTCTAAATGTACAGTCAAACGTGGCATGTGTTTTGTCTGCACAGACGATATTGTATTCCCTTTTAAATTTAATCAAAGGTTCTTACGGACCTACCATTGGAATACAGGAACAAAACAAAAAACTCAATTGAAAGAAACCATATGCAATCTAACCCAAAACAAATACTTTACTCATCCATGATAATTACATACTGTTGATAATTACATACTGAAGCTACTTATTCATGATGCTTGTGATTTGAGCGGATCTTCAATAATGGGAGCTATAAGCTAATAAAGAAAATAATAAAGCGGACAGAACTGTCCATTAGCCAATTAGACTTTTAAAGATTAAATTTTACTTGCAAATGAAAGCTGTGCATGCAATGTGCAACCCTTTCGAAACAATTTAACCATGCGCGCACTTCTAGAACTCAGACATTCTTGTCAATTCCAGAACCTCCTCCAAGAACATCATCTCCTTCTGACTGTTGTCACTGGCCAATACTTCAATAGGCCTCTGATCACAGTCCCTGAGAGCTTTGTTTCCTTGTCAATAAACTGAGTAATGCAGTACGTCAATTGTGGCAGGTTAATTCGCATTGTCTTTGGTTTATAAAGAGGAATTAATGCCTTCCACAGGAACAACTTATGCTCCTACTTCAGTGTCTTTGCAAACCCCACTAATCACACTCCCAAACACCTCCAAGAACTCCGCAATCCCATTGTGGCGATCTGCCTTATAGAAGATATTGCTCACAACCTTGCGGATTTATGGCCTATACCGCCCATGAATTTCTCATATATCATATGCAAAATATTTTCAAGCAATCCTTTTATCTAGAACAAATCGGGTAGCCTAGAGATAAACGAATTGTCCATGCACTGTTAGACAAATTCTAACATGTACTTCCCAGCCACCTTCACAACAACAACCAGAGACACGACCTGTAGGTGGTACCATGAGAGGTCGAAGAACGGATTTTCCTCGTCGGCCTCCTGGTTCCCCTGCCGCCTGGTCAAACCTTGGACGGGAAGAACCTGAATAGGTTGATGGCAAACATACACACGCAGGCCGAGACAATTGCCTCCGAGTCCCTGCTCCGGTCTATGGAGAAGTCGAGCAACACGCAGCAGACGGGCAGCTGCGAGTTGAAGGGACGCCCTCATCGAGCGTCGGGAGCACTCGGCAGTGGGGCCCCCGCGAGGCGGCGGCGGCGCAGGAAGAGCGGACAACGTGAGGAGGGGATATTTTTTTCTACGTGGCTTCCTCCGTGGGCAAAGTTAAATAGGAATGGATCGGGGTGCCCGGCGGCCACTGGAGGAGGAAGAGGTGACCGGTGGCCACGGGAGGAGGAGGGGGGGGGGAGGGGGGATAGGCTCGGGAGGTGGAGGAGGGGGTCGGCGGCGCCTGGAACGGGAGCAAGGAGCGGCCAGAGGAGGAGGAGGGGTGGATGCAGGGGAGATTTGCAAAAAGCACTCCGGATTTTACAGGAAAGCCCGGTTCCGTCCTCAATTTGGACTGCGCGTTGATTTTTGAAAAAAAGAAGGACCAAAACGCAAAAATGCCGGGATGAAGACCAACGACGGAAACACTTTTGCTTTTATTATTAGAGGTACAGATAAAAATACCATGGGGCTGAGGCAAATGCTTTGCCACACAGGGCGCTCAAAATAGGAGGCTCACGGCTGCCTGGCAGGCTAATCACATCGAGAAAAGGTCAGGCCAGGCTAGCGGTTTTCTTTTTCAGGCACCAAGCAAACAACCTTCAGTGTGTTCCCAGGAACTCGTCCGGCCAGGCGCGGTGCTCTCAGGGTACCATCCAAACACCCCCTTTTTCTTCCTCGGGGCTACTCGTCAAATTTGGTACACATGGACACATGGTGTATATGAAAACCGCCGTATGCAATCTTTTTAAAAACAGAACTCCGTATGCAATAGCACTGTTGGGCTTAGAGCACTCAATGCAGATAGGGCGGGCCAGGGACTCTCACAACGGGCCCCGGAAGTCGTGAGCTTGGGCTTTTTTAGACGGCCTGCTCCAGTCCAACCCCGTGACGGGCCGTATTTCTTTCGATCCGTAAAAAAAAAACAGGTGGACTCACTGTTGTGACTTGTGATCCTCTCAAAAAAAAAAACTGTTGTGAGTTTGTGACTTGTGTCTTGGAGACGCTGCTAGCTTCGGCTTGCAGTTGCAGCAGCCTCACGCCATCGACCCACGAACGGAACGCGGGAGCACAGAAACGTACAAATGAGAGCAACGCTGCAAACGCATACACACGCGGAAGAATGCTTACTACAGAAGTCTTCGCTGTTCCACTGACGCCCTCCGTCAATCGACACAAGTTCAGAACTCACGAACAGTAATATGATCCGATTCGAGTTGAGGGCAGCAGCTTCCTTAATCCTCCCCAGGTCGCCGTCGCGACGTGAGGTCAGACGTGGAAATCGCGTGGGCAGCAGCCATGGCGGCAGGCGTGCGACCTAATTAAACCCTCCAACCGTACGGCGGCTAGACAAGTCTATGCGTAAGTTAAATCACTCCCTGTTTCGGATACAATGACGTTACTGGCAATCTATATAATACTCCGTATATATAATCAGCTGATAGCTCCATAAATGGTTTCATATCTAACTGTCATCGACCGATCTGGGCAACAAATCAACGATCGAGAACTGTGGCCGTGAGTACATGTGAATCAATCAACAGAAGCAAAATAATCGTATCGATCAGTGACGCTAGCTGACCCAGATAGATCATCCAGGCCGTTAATTCTGTTGCCGCCGGGCATAAACATATACGTATGCCACGTAAGCGCCCACGTGGGCGCGGTGTGGTTGGAGCAAGTAGAGAGAAAGGAGGGAGAGAGCGCGAGCAGTGGATAAGAACCTGATTTGGATCAATCCTAATCACGATCTAGAAGGGGCTGAAAGTACGCATACTCTTTGGTCTTTACAAGTATACTTTGCACCCAAAAGAAGCTTCTTAACGCTTGCTGCAGCATAGTGGATGACTGGGTGATGCTTCATTTTGCTTTGCGACCCCCAAAGTGGATATATATCAAGAGTTTGATCGACCGACCGACCGATACAGTGGATTGAGCAGCTCGCCCGTGACGAGAGGATGCGTAAAAAAGAAGAGGAGAAGCGGACAAATTAACAATAAAAAGATGTGACGCTGGGCGCACTGAACTGAACCGTTTAGTATTTCAGGTGGGGGTGACGTGGGCTTGTCTTATCCACTTATCTCCCTCCATTTGGCCTAGCAAAGAGGAGGCATCCATCGGTCTGGCCTTGGCCTAGCTTAGCTGTACAAATCCCCAATTTTATTTCTCAAAGTATCTTAGCTAGCCTGTAAGTAAAATATTTCAGGACGTACGTGAGCCGCAAAGTTTAGATTGCATCGTCGACCGGCACATGGAATGTCCGGTAGTTTGTCTGTCGTGGCTACCAAGCATGGGTCATAGGGAGCTCGGCCGTTATGATCGATCTGCCCCCAACTTGCAAGCTCGATCAAGCTGGACCAAGCGTGAGATTTGGAGCATTTATTTGACAGCATGGCGATCCATCTGGAGTGCTTGCCCTTTTTTTTAGCGTGCATGTGAGGCAGCACGGCAACAGTACTGCTGAAAGCCTGAAGGAATCTGGAGTGTTATCTGTTTCACACATTTACAGTATGCATGCGAGACTGTTTGGTTGAATTCAAAAGCAGGCACCTCTTATCCTTATCGTTTTGCTTGCATGTGGATCCATCCGGTCGAAATTTTTGACCCGAGGAAACTATCGAAAAGGAACGGCAATGCGTGAAGAGAAGACCAACAGTGAGAGCGCCCCAAAACTAAAACCCTGCACAAGTCTGGCGTCAAACCGATGACGAAGGACTGAACGTACCCTGATTAACAAAAACTCTATTAGTACCATTAGTTATTCTTCTCCTTCTTCTTAATTCCCAATGCATTAATTGTCAAACAAGAAACGGATCGTATGTGACGTCCGCGAGCCGGATTCCCTTAATAATCAGTTGCAAAGTCGACGCGATCGAGCCGCCAATTATTTCTGATTTCCAGACAAAACGTGCGAGCAGACACAAGCAAGAAATTAGTCCCCAATTTCGGGTGACTTTCCCTAGGTCAATCCATACACAACACGCACCATTAGTACTTACGACGGATCCAATTTACGCGTAAAATCAATAATCAAGCAATCGACGCTAGCTGCGTACTGGCAACTCACACGAGTGTCTGTCCATTGAACCTGGTGATGCTTTCGAAGCCGATGGTTCCCTAGTGGAGTATACTCCTACTCTATGCCAAAGTGATCTGGTCAACTACTCTCCCCCTGGAGCAGCCAGCAGCGAGCCGTCCAATTCGTCAGGTCCTAGAAGGCTAGAACATGACCTTTCAAATCAAGTCTCCGTCCAAAAAGATTAGCTTAGTAGTAGTACTGATCCACGTACGATCTGGGGAGCGCGCCAACGGAGACCAGATTAATCTATGCGTGTTTTATATCGGATTCTGGCGCGTGATTGGCCGCCGGAGAACGGTCGTTAACGGTCAGCCCCCGTCCCAGGCCACCACATGGCGGGGCGGCGGGAGCGCAAATCACGGCATGCATGTGAGCGCAAATTTAAGCCTCAGCACATGTGATTTCAACCTGGGTCCTGGGAGTACTTTGGCCGGCCGGCCGGGGGATGTCCAACTGTCGATGGCGCCCGATCGTATACGTACGCACCACATGGCGGCCATGTGATTTTTCTACTCCAAAACCAGGGGCTGACTTTTTTTTTCTTTCCTGCTGCCATGCGTCGATCAATAGATGTTTTTTTTGAAAGGTCCAGCAAACGCTCGCTTTCGATGTATTAGCAGAAGAAATAATTACAAGGCTGCCCTGAGTCAAATGAGTAAGAAAAAAGGAAAGAAAACCCGAGATGTGAAAAAGCTAAGAAAATTAAGGTGGTTCCCAAAGTAACTTCCTAAGGGCCTTGGCGCCCGCGAAAGCTCACTCGCGGGCCTCATCCTTAATGAAATAACAAATCTGGCAAAACGGAATTTCCTTGTCGTTGAACACCCCGGAGTTGCTCTCGCGCCATATGGCCCAATAGACGAGGATGAACATGGATTTGATCCCTTGGCGGTGCTTGCTCTGAGTGGCCGAGATCATCCTCTCGTGGAAAGAGTCAATGGAAACCGAAACATGACAAATAGCGGTGGTGATGCCGAAACAGTTGGGCCAGAGAGCCACCTCGCACCAGATCTGCCGGGCACCGGGACTCTCGACGAACAAGTGATGCGAGGTTTCTAAGTTGCGACGACAAAGGGCGCAAAAGTAGTCGTTGGGCCAGCCCCTGCGCTGGAGACGGTCGGCGCACCAGAGGCGATCGTGGAGGAGAAGCCAAGCAAAAAATTTGAGTTTCAGGGGTGCCCAAACACGCCAAACGTTGCGCTCGTGGTTCGAGCGGATGTGGCCCTCGAAGTGCAATCTGTAGGCAGGGCGGGCGGAGTAGCATCCATCGGCGGTGATAGTCCAGCGGATAGTGTCGGGCACGCTAGGGAGGAGGAGGATGTCGGCGTGCTGGAGCATAGACCATGTCTGGACGAACTCGAGAAGGAGCTGGGTGGAGAGGTCATGGCGCAGGTCATCCACCCATTTGGAGCCATTGAGAGCCTCTGAGATGGTCCGCCCTTTGCGTCGTGCATGCGCAAACAACAAGGGAAAGGACAGACGGAGGGGGCGTCCGCCAAGCCAGTTGGAGTGCCAGAACTTAGCCGTGTTGCCATCACCGATGGAGACACGAGTAGCCGCAGCGAAGAGGTCATGGTTCGTGGCATCGCAAGTCATTTGCATGCTCACCCAAGGCCGCTCTGGAGCACGCCATTTGAGCCAGAGCCATCAGAGGCGAAGGGCGCGACCAAAGGCTTCGAGGTTTAACAAGCCAAGCCCACCACGGTCAAGCGGAGAACAAACTTTTTTCCAGCTAATCTTGCACTTGTAGCCCACCAAATCATTCTCCTCTATTCCCCAGATGAAGCGGCGCCTGATCTTGTCCAGAGAAACGATGAATTTTTTCGGAAGTTTGAGCGCAGTCATGGCGTAAGTGGGGAGGGCGCTGAGCACAGAAGAGCAGAGGACTCTGCGGCCGCCGGCGTTGATCCATTTGCCACGCCATCCCGCGAGGTGAGCACAGGCACGATCAATGATATGCTGCAGGTGAGCTAACTCTGTCCGACCAAGGGACAGAGGAAGACCGAGGTAGCGAATTGGGAAAGAAGACCGCTCGCCGAAGAAAGGCTGGAGGACGTGGTCCATGTCGATGCCGCTACATCTAATTGCGGTGATGAAGCACTTGTTGGCGTTGATGCGGAGGCCCGTGGCGGGGCCAAACTCAAAGAGGATGCGCAGAAGAGTAGCAAGCTCATCGCGGATGGGGTTGATGAAGATGATGGCGTCATCGGCGTATAAGCTAGAGCGAGAGAAGACCTCGCGCAGTGGCAGGGGCGAGAGCATCCCCAGCTCCGTGGCGCGATGGAGGAGGCGCTGCAAGAGATCAATCGTGAGGACGAAGAGGAGCGGCGATAAGGGGTCTCCTTGTCGGAGCCCACGCCGGTGAGGGATCGAGGGACCGGTGGTGCCGTTAAGAAGCACGGAGGAGGAAGCGTAGACAGAAGAAGCGAGATCCAGTCTCGCCAGTGCGGACGGAAGCCAATGCGCTGAAGGAGCTCGAGGACGTAATCGATGTTGCCTGTCATTCTCTGGTGTTAGCTTGTACTGGTAGAAGGACAGCGGGAGAGGGTACAGGTGGAGGACAGTGGGATTCTGTGTGCGCGCGCGTGCTGGTTTTCTAGAACGGATCGCGATGCCAACTCGAAATCTAGCTCCACGCAAGGGCCGACCCGAAGTAAGTACATGCATACATACGTGTGACCTCTGTTGCAGGTGAACGAGAGCAGAGTCCTTTTGCCGCCGTCCGTCATTCCGTTTCCTTCCCGAAGCATCCATCCGCGCAGACGCAGCAGCTGACGCAGCGCGCCCGACACCCACCCGTGGCAAGGACTAGAAAACACGGTCAAACCTTCCTCCAACCATCATCTCTTCTCGCCAATTGACTCCCCGAACCCGAGCCCCCACGAAGAAAAAGGAAACTCTCCTCCGCTGCTGCCGTTTCCATCTCCGCCTCGGCTTAAAACCCCGGCACCGAAACCAACTCCATTAACTAACCGCCTTGCCTGCCAGGGTTCGATCGATTTGCGAGTGAGCGGGTTGATCGATCGGGCGGCGCGATGGAGAAGAAGCTGGCGATGCCGCTGGCGGCGCACGGGGGGCACGAGGGGATGTGGGCGCGGCCGTGGCGGTGGGCCAAGACGGCCTTCTTCCTCGTCTCCATGCTCGCCTCGCTGCTGCTCGTCTGCGCGCCGCCGCTGCTCGTCGTGCTCCTCGACCTCCTCCTCCCGCCCGCGCTCCTCTCCAACTTCCTCCGCGCCCACCACCACACCCTCCTCGACCAGGCCAGGGGCTTCCACTTCCGCTCCTCCCTCGTCGACCTCCCCGCCGTCTCCGCCGCCCGCTCCCTCCTCATCCTCTGTAAGCACCCCGCGATCCATCCCAATTACTCAGTAGTAACTCCCCTTCCCCTTCGATTCGCTTTGGTTGATTGATTTTGTGTGTGTGTGTTTGGCTGATTGGGGGATTTCCTTCCTTTGCTGATTTGATTTCAGGCGCGTACACGGCGTGCGGGGGCGGAGCGGCCTACCTGTGGGTGGCGGCGGCGTGCAGCGTCGGCTCCCTCTGCTACGTGCTCGCCAAGGCCGTCGCGGTCTTCGGCGTGTCCCCGGCGGCGGCCGACGGCGGGCGGCTGGAGCTGCAGGGGAAGGGGCAGCTCGTCGCCGTCGAGGCCATGTTCCTCATCTCGCTCGCGCTCGCCGCCGCGCACCTCGCCATGGCCTACCGGGCCAGCTGCCGCGAGAGGCGCCGCCTCCACGTCGTCTACAGAATCGACATCGAAGCTGTGAGTTCCCTCTCCTCCTCCTCCTCCTCGTCATCATCGCCATCCATGGCGTTTCCCCACGCCAGTTCTTGCTTTACACGTCATCTTCTTGCACAAAAGAAGAAAACAGTTTCGCGTCGCGTTTCTTCGTCACGGCAGAGAAACAAAGAATTTCGCGTTCGCTTATTAGTTAGTAGTGCCTACAGCCTGTCGGCAGTGGCCGAATTCAGATAGACGCTCCTAGCCCGAGCACCCAGAATTCAAGATTCCGTAGCACAATCCAGGCACTTCTTGGGTGTATCAGACCCCACGCTTTCGGCCAAACAGTTCAACTTTGCGCCCCACGTACTGTAGTGTAATCCGAGGTGCTCCATGGAATCTAATTCTGCCAGCCGGCCCCAACCCGTATCAACGACAGCTTGTGCAACGACGCAGGAACGGACAGATAGACCGGGCAATTTCTGAATTCCTAAATTCGTTACATCAAAGTAGTCGAACCCATCGACCTAAAATTAATCCATCTAGTGTGTGGATTAACTAGTCCGGGCTGCATTAGTGTTACTATCAGGTTTTAATTGGTCTGGTCGCGCGTGGACTCTAGCACTCAAACGGATAGAGGAGGTCAAATTCAAACAACCTCCAACCCTCTTTAAACCTGCAGGAAAACCGGGGCATAAAGAAACAGTCCAGCAATAACCGGAGCCCTTGTTTTCCCACACGTGGACGATCCGTCAGGGCATGAGAGGATGACTTCTGCTAGCTTCTAGAAATATCTGGAACGACGCAGCCATCTGTGCACAGTGAACTCACATTGACGTCACAACTGCAAAAATCTGGCATGTCACTGTCGCCGAGTGGCTCGATGGCTCTTTACTTCTTTCCTTCCGTCCAAAATACAGATCGATGTTCTTGTTCTGGCGTGATGTTCGTAGCAACGGGAATCTACGCGACCTCGTCAAATTTTAGCTGTCGCGAGAGCAAACAAAAGTTATAGCTGTTTACTGTCGCCCGACACTTTTAACTGAATTTCCCAAGATTTGTCCAGTAGTTAGTTATTATGTCCTTGACACAAGAAACAACTCTGAACGGTTGGTTTATTGTGCATGCAGGTAAGGCTAAAGGGAGGCCATACGCCTAAGTCACTGAAGCAATGCATCGTATGACAGACGCCCTCCCGGTCGGGTACAAATGGATTCTGAAGGAACGGCAGATCTCTGCTTCTGCTGATCCGGTCCCAAATTTTGGTTCGAGTAGCTGTGTACACTCCGGTCGATACGACACACCTTATGCCCATGTATATGTGCTCAACTCACACTGTCTCTCCCAGTCCCAGGTGGACAATAGTGTGATGCTGTAAATATGGATACATTTTGTGCTTCGGCCTCCTGCAAGATGGGATGAGCCGTACGCTGCTGTTTTAATTGGTTTCCCTGGGTGCTACCCGCTACGGGAAGGCGAATTCCGGCTTTGCTTTGCCCGAGTGCAAGTGTGAATTGTCAATGGTTGGATGAAACGGAATCTTGGTGGCCTGACTGACGCTGGGAGGAAGTTTCTTTCATGTTCTTACCTAAGAGTTGAACGCACTTTTTTACTTCCTATCTTCACACCAACGAGTCAATCAGTGACGCATCTAGATAATGTGAAAAAGTAGCCTGAAGGAAGCGGCTTTTCTGATTTCCCAACTAACCTGGGGATGAGGATCTAGAACCATGACCACGGGGAAAAGGAGACTTTGATTTATGGAGCCTCTGTTGCTTTTCAGCGTGTGAGACGGGGATATCATAGTCACAAAGGAAGCTGAAAAGGATCTGGTTGATGTCGTTCTGCATTAGCAGAGGCCTCGTTTGGGAGAAAAAGAAGCCCAGAAGGCAAACTCGTTAGTCCAGTTAACTAATATAGCCCAACAACCAATTCCGAATCATGGGGTGATGTGGCTGGACCCTGGATACGATAAAATAGGGCCGGCACAGTCATGGGCCTAAATCGGGCCGCACACTCCACGAATCTCCTTTGGAAAAAATGCGCACGTGACATAAAACCAATTATTCGCTAGAAAAAGTCCCCCCCCAAAAAAAACATAAAACCAATTATGTCCCATTCGGAACAGCTGATCCTTCTTCCATTGAATCTTACGAAAATAAAGTGCACGTGATGTAAAATTCCCAACAGAGTCGCGTGGTTTCAATTCAAAAGCAACACCCGATTTGCAAACGAGCCACTATTACGAGAGGTTTACAACGTGGCTAGCTCTGCTTCCGGTCCTGACTTAGCATCGGTAGACCTGCAAATATCCGTCGGCAGGGGCTGGCGGCCAGCTGCTAATGTGGAGCTATTAGCACCGAGAAACAAAACGTGACCGAGACACACGCAGCTGTATTATGCACCGCACCACGAACCATTCACTGGCCATTATCCAGTGCCGTACGTCTTGTGTGGCCGAAAGCAGATCGTTCGTCGGATCTCCAGAAGCTAGCCGATCGACCGTGTAGTATGTTATACATTCTAAATTCTTGACTAAAATTTGTTCAAATATGGATGTATTTATTTTTTAAAAACATTTAGATATATGTAATATTTCGACAACAATTTAGGATCGGAGAAGTATTTATTTATTTTTTGCGCAAAACGGTGTAGAGCAGTACTCCGTATGTTGTAGCGCGAAAGGAGCGTCCCGTCGCGTGTCCCCCGAGCAGGGCTCACGCATCATGGGGGCAACGCGAGCCCGGGCGAAGGAAGGGGGAAGAACGTTTGCAAAGTGCGGGCCGGGGCAGGAGGCGTTAATTGCTGCCGCGCGCTAGCGCTACATGATGCATATGCCCGCCCGTCCAATCGACGACGGCGACACTTTGCCGCGGCCCGGCCGAAACGTGCAGGAAGCTCGATCCGGCCGAATCGGGGCCTTTCGTACTCCTTTCTCCAGTACGAGTAGTAGAAGGTATTCGCACGTTTGCACCGCGTCTGTCCCCGTTCCATCGTACAGTAAATGCTTCACTTGTTAGCTAAGCTAAGTGGAGCAGAAGCCTACTGTCAGAATGAGATACTAGGTCGGTCGAGTGTTGCCCGCGCGCGCGGTTGTGCTTAACAGTGAAAACCAAGGTGTCAGTCGATCTTTTGCCGACGGCGACGACGATGCAGGCACCCGGATCGACCTTATTTTTGCCGACGTCGGTGCCGCTCGCTGGACGTGTCACACCACGATGTCTTCTTTTCCATAAAAGGTGCACGTCGTTCAAGTGTTGGTCCTTGGACCAATCCTCCTCAGCTCACACCATCCTTGCTCTCGCATCGCTGTGGTAGTAAAAACTTGCCGATGCAAGCTTATCTAGCAAGTGACAGTTTGTCCACACCGATCGACGTCCTTCGGCGTCCACCACCAGCATCAATTCTCGCAAAGATTTCAGACGGAACTGACGCCTTTGGAAACCCCCGATCGGTCGAATCTTGTTTCTGAGTTTTTCTCCATCGCTCGATCCGGGTTCAATTATTCCAACGCGCAACGCGATAGTTGGTTGCGGATTCCTGCCTCCCCGGTTGGCCCGGAGACTAAACGACGCGCGCCGTGTAAACGTGCGACCCCGGCCGGCCGTTCATCCGTGGTCAGGGGTCCAGCCGCTCACTGCTGGCCACTTCATGCATGCCTTGCTTGATCCAGCAAAACATGAAACATATTAAAGGTGCCTCCCAAGAGGCAGCAAATTAGCATAAATCATGAGCTGATATAGCTAGCTTTGCATGGTATCCAGGTCGTGCATGTGGTGTTTCCATCAAAGAGTGATCAGCTCGCCTGTAAAATCGTCAAACGTCTATGCATTCTTGCTCCGCTAGCTGGGGTTCTCCGTTCTCCCATCTTGCCGGAGACTGTGGAGTACTATGCGCGTATTCGCACGTCCCACGGTCCCAGAGCGTAGACCCACGAGTCTCGGGGTCCATGCATGTATCTCTATCCAGCGTCAACAGTCAATAACATGCCAAGTGTGACAAGTTGAAAGTTCGGCGGAGTAATTCTGGAACCATGGAAAAAGGCAAATTCAGTCGTCAAATCTACCTACCACACCGCTACATAATCCGCCATACATACTTGACTTGCTGATAGATTTACCGGAAGGTATTACTCCTAATCAAGTTCAAAGTACTACTGCTCGTGGTACTTGATTAGGAGTAGTACGTACCGGAGAAAGTCTGGAATACAGCATAGAGCATGGAATATATACATGGATTTGACTAGGATTATAGTACGTTCTCTCGAGGGACGTATGACGTATCGTACCTTGTCACGTATTCCATCGCTGAAAGCTACTCTGGAACTGTTCAACCGCAAAGGAAATTACAGAACGGGCAGCAGCATGGTGCATGCCTGCAGGCTACAGTAGTCGAGTGTGCTGTAGGCAAACCGTACGTAAGAAACAGGGTTCGGAGACAATATATCCGTCGTACGTGTTCGAAGGCAACGTGCACGTATGTACCCACACGCTTTATATCTACAGGTACAGTGGAGACGGTACCTACTCTGTCATGTCAAAGTACAGTCCCTGGATGGGGTCAACTGTTCACCAGACCCCTCCAGGAAATACGTGTCGCGCACAGCCACCTAGCTTAGCTAGCTAGCCGGGCCAGGCCACACGTAGGAGTAGTACAGTTCTTGCAAGCTAGTATCGGACAAGCAAATGGAAACATCTCTGCAAGTCGATCGATCGACGACGGGCTAACGGTATGTACAGTGATTCTGTTCTTAGCGCTTATGTTAGTTCTCACATATCGATATATATCCTTGAGCTAATTGGTAGGAGTATTGTTCTTTTCTCCTTGTTGCATTTCGCATAACGTCGGAGTGAGATCGAGATGATTGGGCGGCGTAACCGGTAACCTTGACGTGTGAATCAGATTGGGGAAAAAGAACTGCAAGCTAGGGGCTCACGCGAGTACGTGATGAGAGCGCAGTTCAGAGTTTTGTATCATAGTATGAGAGAGGAATGATATGATATGATTTGATGACACGTATACAGCGGGTGAAAAAGGTTTTTGAGAGAAAGTGACGGGTAGATGGAGTAAACTAACGAGTGGGAAGACCATTTTGGACGTGGACCCTATAATAATCAATCTATATCTAGAGAGGGAACAGATTAGCAGGAGGACCTGTATGTACGTAGCTGCCATGATCTTCAGTATCAGTTTCTTCCGGACAGTAGCCAGATCAAATAATCTCGTGGCGCCAACGGACGATGTACGTGTGTTGATGTGTAGCTTTGTATACTGCACGCGTTTCAGAGATCATGCATGACCCCGAGCGTTCGCAAGCTACAGAAATGATTGGGCAAAAACAGGTGACACCCAATCCAAAACTACTATGGAAACTGTTTGATTTTGGACTGTTCTGAGCATTGTCTTCTGATAGCTAATGGTTAAATTTGCCTTGTTTTGGAGTTCAGTGGCGTAACATCCACCGAGCGCCAGCGGTAGGACCGTAGGAAGTAATTTAAGCCATCCGAATAACTTCTTCCAATTAGGTCTAGTGCTCCCACTAACTAGCAGTATGAATTTCTGCAACGGAAGAGTAAAACGAAAAGAAAGAAGGAAAAAGCAAGAAAGTCCGATGTCGACGGCCCCACAGATAGGCACGGTCCCACCAAACTTTTCTCTGGGCTGTTTTAATTGCAATTAGTTGGAAACTGTGGACCACTCTTTGCCCACTTGGCGCCAGGGCCTACTTCTGGAATATTTTGTGCAGAGTACGTGAAAAATATTGTACAGTACAAACTTTTTTTGAGGGTACGCTGATGATCGATATATATATATGCGTCAATGGGTTTACTTGATTTCTTCTACATCTAAATATATATATGACTCTCTCACTATTGGATTGCCATAGGAGTTTTGCAAGCCTGTATTTATTTACATTTTACATTTAATCTATCAATTCAAACCATGCCAGCTCATCAATTCAATCATGTCTTCTCTTTTGAGATTTCCCCCCTCTTTTTATACAGCATTTTTTCGTTAACCTATATCGATTAAACCATGTCACTTCTTCGGTTTTATTGTTTTTAATTGTAAAACAAGAAGAGTTTTACATTTTCCCCATTAGTTTAAGTTAATTTAGAACATCTATTTATGCATTTGTTTTAAAACACGGTTTCCGCAACAACGTGCGGGGCATCATCTGGTTGATAAAATGCTCGTGTACCGCAGTTTGATTGTTGCCAAAATGTAGAAAGCCAAATTTGTTGTCACGGCCAATATTTTGGTGTTTGTTTGGATTGTTACTTACTTTTGGCAGCTCATTTTGTCACCAAAGTTAGCCTCCTGGATGAACGGAGTTTTAACCAATATTTTGGCAACCAAATTTTTGGTGGAGCAATGCTAGGTGCTGGCAGGCTCAAGCCAAACAACCTTCGATCATTTTTGTACAAATTAATATCTCATCCTTCTTCTTCTAGTATTTATCAATTCAAATTCAAAAGGAAGTGATGGTTGATGGACAATTCAAATACGGGCAGAATTTATAGGCTGCACACATTTATTTTCCTATAAGACCCAACCCAAATAGAGCTAGTGTCGGACCCATTGTTGCATCGTTATATCTCTTAATTCAACGCAAATCTCAAGGCCAGCAATGTGTCCGACGCTGGGTCTATTTTGGGCCGGGTCTTATAAGATTTATTCTCCCCTGTTCCTTGCTCGTAGTTAGATGTACCCATGGACCATGAGAGCAAATTTAAGCCACATGTACGCAAAGACTCAAGACTCAGGTTTTCCTTACCTCGCACGATTAATATTATGGTTTTGCTATATAAAAGTTGATTGATTTTAAGTTAGAGATAAGTTCATGTGCTGACCGTTAGATTTTAATCCAACGGCAACACGTGAAAGATGGAGGAGCAAGGGATGATGTCCAGATCTTGATCAAACGACTCTAGTGCGTCAACCGAGATTTAAGGCATATTTTCCTTCAAAATCGAGCAATTGAAAAATAGTCACACCTTACCATTATTTCTCGAACACACACACACGCGCACAACATATGTATGTGTACACACACAGAAATCGAAACCAGACAATTTAAGGTAGCACGTATGTATGGATACACTGCTAGCTCTACCAGTCGAGAATCCAGATATTTATGTGGGAACCAAGCTACGGGCATGCGGCAGGGAGCTAATAAGCCAAGCTATTAGAGACGCAGCAGCAGCAGGGCGAGGCGAAAGCTCGACGCCAACCACCACCCGCCGATGGACGTCGCGCGCAAGCTATAGCTCAGCTCGATTGTATGCTTGCTTTCCCTCTCTGCGCCGCAGCTCTATTGCCCACACCTTTTTCCCGTTTCCTGCTCGCTTTGCAACCTTTTTCCGGCGAGAGATCTTAATTTGGTTTGGTTGGTTTCTTTAAGACCACTGCGTCTAGATCACCCCTGCCAAGCTTTTCATCCTGTTTTTTTCCTGCTATCCTCTCCCTCTCTAGCTTTGCTTTGCTCCCTTTTCCCCTTACCTTACCTTCCAAAGGCCAAAGCAAGATTCTTGTGTGAGGTAGTCGTAGTAGCTGCAGGAGCTAGCTAAGCGAGTAGTGTGATTTGGTAAAGGGGCCGGCGATGGTAGCTATTCGCTGCTAGCTACCTGCTGGCTCTCCTTGGATATCGATTATTTGCGACCTGCAAACGCGTCTTGTTTTGACTTGGTTTGATTGATTGCTCAGCTGTGCCCGACAACTGATTTTGCGTGTCTTCTCTTCTAGTTCTTCGGAGAGAAAGAGAGATTTGGTCGGCCGAGCTCGCTCGCTCTAGTGATCTCTAGCTAGCTAGCTTTGCAGAGAAAAGTGAGCGAAGCTCGTCTCTTTCTTTTTTCTGATTGCTCGATTAATTCCTAGCCTTTTGTCGCAGCTCGCTTTTCTTTGCTGATTGTTTTGTTTCTTGCTTCAGTCCGGTTCAAGCTGGACTTTAATTCTGGAGGTTTGAGCGAGGAGGAAGATGGCGCATGACCCGAGCTTCGGGTTCGCGGACTACTTATCGGCTGCCGACGCGGCGGCCACGCCGACACTCATGCCGGCCATGGATAACGGGGCGCCGCAGGAGCTCTACGGCCTGCAGACCAGCATGGAGCTGCTCGGCATGCGCGGCATGCACCCCGCCATGCCGGGCGCGGCGTCGGCTGCCACTGCCGCTCACTGCGGCGGATCAGGAGACGCCGGCGATTCCACCATGCGCTTCTTCCTCGAGCAGCACCAGCATCAGCAGCAGGCGCCGCTATCCCTGTCGCTGCAACAGCACCAGCATCAGCAGCAGCACGCGCCGGTGTCGGCATGGATGGCGCACGAGCAGGACGCGGCCGCGCACGGGCATGGACATGGCGCGGCGTGGCACCTGCGCAGCTCCAGGTTCCTGTTCCCGGCGCAGCAGCTGCTCGAGGGCTTCTGCAGCCTCCCCGTCGACACCAAAAGCAAGCGCACAAAGGCAGCACAGCAGCAAGAAGATGCCGGCGGCGGCGAGGGCTCGTCGTCTTCGAGCTCGTGCCGGGCCCCGTCGTCGGCGCAGATCCAGGCCATGGACGCGCTGGAGCTGCAGAGGCTCAAGGACAAGCTCTACATCATGCTCGAGGAGGTGAGCTTGATTGAATTCGGCTTCGCTAGCTCGAGCTAGCTAATCCAATCATTCAATCCAATCATCCGCATAGTCTACAGTCCGCATAGTCTACAGTCTAGACCATGGTCTAGACATACACACGCGCTTGATTAATCAAGGCGCTGTGCAGTGCAAAGGGAATCTTAAAAGGAAAAGAGGAGTTTATACAGGAAAGTACTAAGAGTTCCATAATGGTTGCCGGAAGAGTGCACCTGGGGCTAGGGCAGGGAAGGGGCGCTATTCTTGGGCCTCACCGTTTGCTTTCGGAAACCTCTATTCCCTTACCCTCCATCGCCACCCTCTCTCTTCTTCTTGGTATCTAGTCTAGTCTATGAGAGAGGGTCCCCTCCTCTCCCCCTCCCTGCTACTACAAAGCTAGCTAGGTGACCTGCCACCATGCCATGACTCTGCAGCTGCAAGCTTTCTCTGCATACCGCTGCTCCACCACCACTTTGCATGCATGCCCATCCGATTGCCATCGCTGAAGAATTCAATACCTCCATCCCCAGCTGATGATGCAATCCATTTTTACCACTGGTAGCTGCTGCAGCTGCCAGTCTGCCACTGGAAACGCCTCCAGTAGTTGTTCAAGCAGAGTTCGCACGAGTTACACAGCACGACTAGCAGTTACTGTTTTCGATCCACTGTTACATTGCCCATCTCCATCTTAACTAGCCAGTAACTAATGTACATCTTCTTTTTTTCTTCGGAAGGGGGAATGCTCGATTGACCTCTGTATGGAGCGATGCACACAGCCGTTTTTATTACCGAGTAACTAATTTACTGAATATATCTACATATGTACATTGATCAGGTGGACAGAAGGTACAGGAGGTACTGCGAGCAGATGAGGGGCCTGGCAGGCGGGTTCGAGGCGGTGGCCGGGGAGCGAGCGGCGGCGGGGTACACGGCGCTGGCGTCGAAGACGATCTCGAGGCACTTCCGGAGCCTGAGGGACGGGGTGGTGGCGCAGCTGCAGGCGGTGAGGAAGGCGCTCGGGGAGAAGGACTCGTCGTCGGCGTCCAAGTCTTCGCCGGGCGGGATGACCCGCGGGGACACGCCGCGGCTCAAGGTGCTCGACCAGTGCATCCGGCAGCACAAGGCGATGCACCAGAACGGCGGCCTCATGATGGAGACCCACCCCTGGAGGCCGCAGCGGGGGTTGCCGGAGCGCGCCGTCACCGTGCTCCGGGCTTGGCTCTTCGAGCACTTCCTGCACCCGTAAGTATGATCAATTTAAGCTGATTGCATGTTCATCTGGGGGGATTCGATCGTCTAATTAAGCGAACAAGCTACAAATAAAACGTTGTGGTCGCACATTGTGCAACGATGGCTAGCGAGTACATAGTGGAATGTCATGCTAGATTTTCTTTTCAAAAGGAGATCATTTTCTAGCTAGTAACAACTTGCTAGTGCAAGTTTGCGCGTGACGCTCAATTGAGATACACGTTTAGTATAAGCTTCTCTCATCATATTGGTTTGGCTTATTCCGCAGCATTGTTCTTTCCGGCCGGACCACATTTGTATCGGCGTCAGTCGCTCAAATGGCCATTTTGCCATATTCGCCAGCAGCGGTTGTGGGTTGGGGTTGCTATATATATATATACTCATCAAGCATAATGTAGTAGGATTTCATATGTGCATCCTTTATTACCAAGTAAATTAAATCCTATTTTAACAACAATTTTTTGTTGGTTCCCTGGTCATGTGATCTACGGTCAACTAATTAAGCTCGTGAATGTTAATTTGTGTACGCATATATGCAAGAACTTGTCCCAAGTAGTCCCAACTAATTAAGAGAAAATTATAGCTAGCGACTATTCATCATGTTGGAGTAGTTCTTTTGACAGCAAAAACATATCTAGCTTAATATATTGGGTAAGTAGCATGTACTCCACATGCTTACCAAGCATCTCTTTTTTTAGGTCGCATGCACATTTTCCCCCATAAAAATGTAGCTTGCATGAGCTTCTTTAATTGCTGACACGATCAATATTTCCAATTTTAATTCAGGTACCCGAGCGACGTGGATAAGCACATCCTGTCCCGGCAGACGGGCCTCTCACGGAGCCAGGTACGTTCCGTGCATCGCGATGTTGTTTTAATTTCCATTGATCGACCATGCATTGCATGCAATCCATGCCATGCATTGCGCAAATTCAAAAGATGCAATGGCGCATGCAAGCCGTGCAGGCGGTCCGTCAATTCCAATTGGTTGACACGTCGGGCTCGGGCCGTGTCCCCTTGCGCTGTCCGGAGTCTCGAGGAAAAGATTCTCGATCCTCTCTTGTTTTGCTGTTAATTAATATCTTGACGCCCACGTAAAACACTACTCGTTGTTACGATTAACACCCGAGATGATGCGCGGGGGTGAATGGAGTTAATTAGTTAATGTGGGTCGGTTAACTTTGGCGCACGGATAATATATGCAGGTGTCCAACTGGTTCATCAACGCGCGTGTGCGGCTGTGGAAGCCCATGGTGGAGGAGATGTACGTGGAGGAGATGAAGGACGTCGACGACGGCGCCCATGGCCAAGATCAGGTCGACGCCGCCGTTGGGAACAACAACCCTAGCAGCGGCAGCAGCAGCAGCAACCTGGTTCACGCCGACGCCGATCGCGCGGCACTGCTGCTGCGGGCCGGGGACGGCGGCGAGCGGAAGCCGACGCGCGCGCAGCTGCGGCACGCCGATGCCGACATCGGCGTCCACGACGCCGGCTCGCTCGCCTCCGTCGTCAACATCGGCGCCGGCAGGATGGTGGATAGCTTCGTCGTGGACATGGACGACCACCACGGCCAGTTCGGCTTCGACGCCTACAACGATGCCGATGCCGGTCAGTCGTCGGGCTTCGGCGGCGGCGGCGTGTCGCTCACGCTGGGGCTGCAGCAGCACGAGTCGTCGCGGCATCATGGCGGCGTGAACATCGCGTTCGGCGCGCCGGCGCCGGCGCACGGCGGGTATTTGTTCCCTGGCGATCATGGTCAGCAGATGGGCATCGGCGTGCTGCACTCTTCTGCTGGGCATGGTCACCACATCCAGTTCGGGGAGGGCGCCGGGGACGCGTCGTCCAACGGAGGGCATCAGCATGTCGACGACGCCCAGCACTACCGCTGGCTAAGCACGGCCGGGTCATCCAGCCTGCTCCCCGACCTCACCGGGTGATCCATCCATCCATTCATCCAACATCACCCGCGCGTCCGGCCGTGCGATCGGGATCATGCATGGGATGAGACGAGCACGGCGTCGGCTGGGGAACGTACCGGGGGATGGATTGTCTGCATGCACTCTCTGCTGACCTGCACAAGGACTGGTTTTTGGCTAACTCTAATGCTTGCCGACCGACGCATCTCTCGCGGACGTCCTGGCGCGGCAGCGCGGGTCTCCGCCGACGCGTTGACCCGGCCCCCAAGCTACGTGTACGTATAGCCAATTTGTTGCAGATTTGGCTGCTCCGGCAGGCGAGTATATGTACGTATAGCCGCCCGGTGGTGATTTTCGTGTACTACAGTAGTAGTTTGGAAGCAGGCAGGTTGCCCGGCGCCCAGGCTACGTGTCGGCAGCTCGGGTGTACGTACGCTTGTACTATGGTGGGACTTATTTGTAGTTGGATCCAATTGGTGCATGCACGGGTTCGAAAAACAAAAAACTTTCAGAACTGTGACTAAGCAAAAACGAAACCTCGTAGTATTATATACCGTGTGCGTTTACTTACTTGTGCACGTCTCCGACAAAAAAATAAATGAATTGAGGTTACTTATATTGGCCTGGCCGGCTGATATGATACACCCACACAAAAATCTCCACGAAGATTATACGCACTTCTCTCCTCTGCTGTAAATGTCCAATGGAGCAATTAAAAAGAAAAAGGTTCCAAACCGGCATGCAAGCAAGCATTCTCCTAGCTAGGGTTACGCTGTCACGCATGCTGCATGATACATTTGGTGCCTGAGCATTATGATGGTTCTCATGCATACACAATTCTAGTCCAATCAGTACGAGTTCAGGCTGTAAGATCAAGCAGACGAGATGAATTATAAGCCAGATTAAAGGCATGAAATTAAGAACCACACTGCGGGACGGCGCTGGTCAGTTAATACTACTCAGTTGCTTGCCATAACACGGCAAAAAGCCAATCATCAGGCGTACTAAAACAACAATAGAAGTGTTTGTTGAGATCATGATTGTGGATTTTGTGTAAACCTGCCAAGATTTGGTCGGGTGGGAGGTCGCTCTCATGTAATCGGCGAAGTAATTCTGGCGTCACTCACCACAGGGGAGAAGAACAAAAGATTGTTCATCACTGATGCTGTCATCTCCGAAATTAAATATCCAAGATTCTCTGCCTTTTTTTTGACACATGAGCAACGTACCGTGCCATACGCCACCATGCATTCGTGATTTGGGAAATGATTGCTTGTTTTATCAAATTGAGTCCTAGGAGTTAATCAGTCATATTTGGCTACATGTTTATTAGTTACTTTGTTCATCTATTCTTACCGTACATGCATGTAGCAGGTACAATTGATCGAAGCGGTTAAATGACAACAAAGATTTCAAATAAACTGAAAGTTACATAAAAAACTTTGAAGCAAAATTCTTTAACTGCGCAATTTATATCATGATATTTCGCCAAATCTTTGGTGATGAAATCGTATAAGACGAATTCTGCACAAGCCGAACTAATCTTGTGGGGTTTATAGAGCCGCTTGAGCCGCCCACCCCTACGTGTGAGAATTTGAGATACATTTGGTTCATTTTTTTTTCAGTCTAACCTCTGCTGAAATTTAAACGCTGTTGTATCTTAGTTGTACAAAACTGTCTTAAAGGACATAGTTTTATGATACCTTTCGACAATAAAGTATATTTAGTTTTTAGAAAAGTGTTGCAGTGTATTTTTTTTGGGGGGACAGGACAGAGAGTATTGTAGTGTTACGGGCCATCTGGGCCTTGGTGGGCCAATTATGCTCGTATGATACGACAAGACGCTTTCAAATCTACGCGTTCCGACAGCCCAGCAGTGCAGAAATCCAGGGACGAAAGCTAAAATCGGATAACAAATGGATCGATGCCCTGGCCGGATGGATCCTACAAATGCGATTAGCTGATTGACCATGCCATATACAGGAGAATCGATCAAGATCAAGGCACCCCCCGGGCATCTATTTCCGGCCCCATTCCCCTCCCGCGCGCGCCTCCCCAGACGTACTACTCGGTCGATTGATCTGCCCACCAAGACACACAGTGCAAAACAAAACAAAAATCACTTGCTGCTCTTCCAGCCACTCACTCGTCGATCTGCTTCCCGGCTTGGACAATGCCGTCGCGCTGAGATTGATCGTTGTGATGCCCTCCTCTGCCGGCGGCAGCAGCAACAAGGTGATGCCCAGGTCCAAGGCCTCCTTCTTCCTCTACGGCCTCCTCCTCTACGTGCTCCTCCCCGTGCTCGCCGTCTACGTCGTCGCCCTCGCCCTCTCCCCGCTCTACGCCTGCCCTCCGCCCGCCGTTCTTGACACCAACAACAATGCCGTCCATCTGCAGTCCCGCCTCGCAGATCCCAACTCCTCGTCCTCGATGAATCAGCTAATGAACCCGGCGCCGAAGAAGAAGAAGCCGAGGGCTCCCACGGGGCTGCGGCACATCCTGTTCGGCATCGGCGCCTCCTCCTCCCTCTGGAAGAGCCGCAAGGAGTACATCCGGGTCTGGTGGCGGCCCGGCAAGATGCGCGGCTTCGTGTGGCTCGACAAGCCCGTGCCCGAATACTACCTCAACGCCTCTTCCAGCCGCGCCACGGGTCTCCCGGGCATCAAGCTCAGCGCCGACACGTCCTCGTTCCCCTACACCCACGGCGCCGGCAGCCGCTCCGCTTTACGCATCTCCCGCATCGTGTCCGAGAGCTTCCGCCTGGGCCTCCCCGGCGTGCGCTGGTTCGTCATGGGCGACGACGACACCGTCTTCTTCCCGGACAATCTGGCCGACGTGCTGTCCCAGTACGACCACACGCAGCCTTACTACATCGGGAACCCCTCCGAGAGCCACATCCAGAACCTCATCTTCTCCTACGGCATGGCCTTCGGCGGCGGCGGGTTCGCCATCAGCCGCGCGCTTGCCATCCAGCTCGCCCGCATGCAGGACGGCTGCATCCAGAGGTACCCGGCGCTCTACGGCTCCGACGACCGGATCCACGCCTGCATGTCGGAGCTCGGGGTGCCGCTGACGCGCCACCTGGGGTTCCACCAGTGCGACATCTGGGGCGACGTGCTGGGCTTGCTGGGCTCTCACCCGGTGGTGCCGCTGGTGACATTACACCACTTCGACTTCCTCCAGCCCGTGTTCCCGACGATCAAGTCACGGACTGCGGCGCTCAGGAGGCTCTTCGATGGGCCAGTGAAGCTCGACCCGGCTGCCGTGGCGCAGCAGTCGGTGTGCTACGATGTGGAGAAGCAGTGGACGGTGTCCGTGTCGTGGGGGTTCGCCGTGGTGGTGATCCGGGGCGTGCTGTCGCCGAGGGAGATGGAGACTCCCATGCGCACGTTTCTGAACTGGTACCGGAGGGCGGACTACACGGCGTATTCGTTCAACACGAGGCCCGTGGCCCGGAACCCGTGCCAGCGGCCCCAGGTGTACTATATGCGGAGGTCGAGGTTGGAGCATCGCAGGGTGTTCGTGCGGCGCCGGCCGAGGCGGGTTGAGGGCGATAACAACGGCTGTGGTGACCACTACGGTGACGGAGTACGAGCGCCACCGCGTCGTGCCGCGGGTCACGTGCCGCTGGCGCATCCCGGACCCTGTCGACTTGCTCGACCGCGTCGTGGTGGTCAAGAAGCCCGACCCCGACCTCTGGAAACGGGTACGTAACTTGTTTGATGACATCCATATGATGATTATGATCCATGCGTCATTTGCTTTAGATTTGCGTGTTAATCATCCATTGCTTGTGTGTGCAGTCGCCGAGGAGGAATTGCTGCAGGGTGGTGTCGTCGCCCAAGAACGGGACCAAGGTCCGGACCATGGCCATCGACGTCGGTGTCTGCAAGGATGGCGAGTTCGCCCGAGTTTAATCAGTCAGCTGGTCTTAACAGTACGTGCGGTACACCTTCGGCAACACAGATGTAGAATTAGGTGTTACGAGAAGATCGATGCAATGCCATTCTTGTTAATTTTGGGTGTGATGTTCCATACATCAATTTATAGGAGAGAACAAAAACATGCTGATATGTTCGCAGGAACTCTATGCGTGAGGTATCGATGCACGTTCATGTAAGTTGGTAAGCTCTGACACAGGACGGGTTGGATGGACAAGGCCTAAGAAACTGGGCTGCATTGCGTTTTTGTCAAGTCCGATATCAGCCCGTTGCGCGACGGAAGGAAATCTTGTCCAGCACAAGCTCGACTCCGTGGCGGGCTCGCATCAATGGACTGATATCGGACTAGCTTTTTTTTTAATATTTTTTTGGAGAATCAATCGGACTAGCTACTTTAGCAGGAAACTTCTCACTTACGATAGCTTGAGTTTATGGGCTAGCTACTTTAACTCAGACTATGGGCTATACCAGAAGGATCGCTAAAGATTCCTGAAATAGCCCCTCTTCAAATTTCATTGTACCAAACTACCAATCATTTCGCTAAAAAAAACAATCATTTCTCTAAAAAAACAAAAACAAACTACCAATCATGGTGTAGTGTGACGCTCCTTGATAATGGATAAAGGTACATTCGTTGTCAAAAAAAAGAGAGATAGTTTGAGATTCTAAAGAAAAATGCAGAGCTTGACCACAGCTAGCTTTCCAACCGGATTTGATTTTTTCCCGAGTAGTTATCTTGGACAGCAACAGATCGATCAATCATTTAGCAGGAATGTTTTCAAAGATAAAAATTCTGGAATGAAAGCATGTGTTCAAAGTTCAAACCGTCAGTTCGTCACCATAAATTTCGAGTGTCATTCTGTTTGCAGCACTTCCTGTACAGTAGTATAAGTTTTACATGTTTATAAAATATTTATACCAATATATTAAATTGGAGTCGGTGGTGATGGTACGGTCATGGCAGGTCTTTTCATCAAAATTACGAGGGATATGTCACTCCCGCACGAGAGAAAAAAGTCTAATACCCTAGGTCCCGAAGCCGTCCGTCTTCGTCCATCCTCAGCGCAAGCCCCCTCCTCTCGATCTCCCGCACGACACGAGTGCAATCTCCCGTCCTCCTCAAACGGATCTCCCGCACGAAAAAAAAATATTCCGTAGCAACGCACGGACACTAATCCATGGGTCATGGCTAATCTAGTCAGATCTTTGAGAACAATTGGGCATTGCTTCCATAATGCGTTGGCTTGTTCACTTTTTTGGGACACACAGAGTTAGCCGGAGAAGTCCCTGTGCAATCTGGTCAAGTCAGGAAGGCACTCTGAAGCATCAAGAACCAAATGCTGCTAAACGATCCAGTGCAATCTTATGATGTTAAGCATGAAAATTAAACCTAATTGGAATTCAGGGTGAAATCGATCCTCTTGGATAGATTTAAGGGGGGGAAATCTATGCCTCTCTCTTCAGCATATGTTAGCTTGGTAAAGTCAAAAACATCAGCCCGTGCGAGCCCGCCTAACGGCCTAACATTCAAACAGTGACCTCATTCATGATTGTGCACAGCTGCAGTGCAGCACCTGGTTGTTTTGCACTCAGGGAACAGGAGATTCACAGTTGACAATACCTGAAGATAAGAGCGCCGGAGCACTGCACAATGATACGAGCAGAGTCTGCTTTCCTTCCAACCGGGTTTGATTTTTTCACAATAGTCATCTTTGGGCGCCAACATAACAATCAATCATTAATGAGGAATAAACTAGAGAAACAGACCTCAACTCAACTGCATGCTTACTTTTTCAGTGGGACACACACATGATGACACGAGTGGCCTCAGTGGAGGAATTGGAAAATTTCTCGCGACCCAATCAGCGCGTTCCCTCCACTCCCCGTCTCCGGTCTCGTCTCCACTGCAGTCCAGCGCGCGCTGCCAAACACTGGAACACACACTCCACCATCCCCCGCGTCGCCTTCCTTCCAGCTTCCACCATTCCCCATGGTGCCCGAGTCCACGCTCCACTCCTCCATTGCCAGTTTGCCACCACCGCCCGCACTTATCCCCTTCCCTTTCTTGATCGGTCGTCTCCTTCCAGTACGTCTGCCGCCACCCTGCCGCGCGCCACGAGCTGCAGTACTGCACGGCAGCAGTGCCCGCGTCAATGGCCGTCGTCCTCCTCGCGCTGCTGCTCCTGGCCGCGACGCTGTTACTCGCGCCGTCCCCTGCCGCGCTCGCCGCCTTCTCCCCGAGCTTCGAATGCTTCCTGGCGTGCGGCGCCGCCGACAACCTCTCCTTCCCGTCCGACTCCCCCGCGCGCGTCTTCGTCCCGGACGCCGCCTTCCTCTCCCCCGCGACCACCCCAGCGCTGGCGTCCTCGCAAGCGAGCTCCAGCGCTCTCTACGCCGCCGCGCGCGGCTCCAGCTCGGAGTTCTCTTACAGCATCCCCTGCTCCAGCCCCGCCACGTTCCTCGTCCTCCGGCTCCACTTCTTCCCGCTCCCCGCCACTCCCTCCTCCAGCGCGCGATTCGCCGTCTCTGTCCGCCACGGCGCATACGCCCTGACCCTGCTCCAATCCTTCTCGCCGCCGCCCGCCGGCGTCGTCAAGGAGTTCTTCCTCCCGGACGCCGGATCAAACGGCGAGCTGCGCGTCACCTTCGCCCCGGCCTCCGGCTCCTCGGCCTTCGTCAACGCTCTGGAGCTCTTCCCCGCCCCGCCGGAGCTCCTCTGGAACGAGAACAGCCCGTACCCGTACACCCCCGTCGGCACCGCCGCGGACAACAACGCCACCGCCACGTGGCCGCAGCAGGCGCTGGAGACGCTGCACCGGCTCAACGTGGGCGGGCCCACGGTCAACAGCACGCTGGACACGCTGTGGCGCACCTGGCTCCCCGACGACGCCTTCCTCTACGGCGGCATCGCCCAGACGACCGTGGGGAGCTCGATCACCCCGGTTTTCGACCCGGACAACGGGTACACCCGGGAGGTGGCGCCGGACGTCGTGTACAAGACGCAGCGCTTCGCGAACGTGACGGACTACATGCTGGCCACGAACCCGGGGATCAGCTTCAACGTGACGTGGACGTTCCCGGCGGTGCCCGGCTCCGGCGGCTACCTCGTGCGGCTCCACTTCTGCGACTACGACATGGTCAGCTCCGTCGTCGGCGTCGGCATCGTGTTCGACGTCTACGTCGCGCAGGCTGTTGCGGCCAGGGACCTCAAGCTGGCGGAGCTTGGGAAGCGGGTTCCCAGCCAGGCCTTTTACTTCGACTACGCCGCCATGGCGCCGAGTGCTGGCAACCTCACCGTCAGCATCGGCAAGGCCAGGAGCACCGGTGGCATGATACTCAACGGGCTGGAGATCATGAAGCTGCTGCCACTCTCTGCCGTCAGCTCGCACGAAGGGATGCCCAAGAGAACAATCGTCATCGCCGCGCTCGCGTCAGTGCTCGGCGCCGCCGTTCTTGCTTGCTCGGTGCTCTGTTTAGTCGTCCTGATGCGGAGGCGGAAGAGGCGAATGAGACCGGCGCCGGAGAAGGCGAGCACGACGATGCCGCCGTGGTCGCCGTTCCGCGGCGGCTCTAGCTGGGTCGTTGACCAGTCAACGGACCACTCCGGCGAGGGCACGGGGATGCAGCGCGTGATCAGCACGAAGCTCCACATCTCGCTGTCGGAGATCAGGGCCGCCACGGAGGGCTTCCACGAGCGGAACCTCATCGGCGTCGGCGGGTTCGGGAACGTGTACAAGGGCGCGCTGCACGACGGCACCCCCGTGGCCGTGAAGCGCGCCATGCGGGCCTCCAAGCAGGGGCTGCCCGAGTTCCAGACGGAGATCGTGGTGCTCTCCGGCATCCGGCACCGGCACCTGGTGTCGCTCATCGGGTACTGCGACGACCAGGCGGAGATGATCCTCGTGTACGAGTACATGGAGCACGGCACGCTGCGTAGCCACCTCTACGGCTTCGACGACGACGACGACAATTCCGAGCCGTTGTCGTGGAAGCAGAGGCTGGAGATCTGCATCGGGGCCGCCAGGGGGCTTCACTACCTCCACACGGGCTACTCGGAGAACATCATCCACCGGGACATCAAGTCGACCAACATCCTCCTCGGCAGCGAAGACGGCGTCCTGGTGGCCAAGGTGGCCGATTTCGGGCTGTCAC
Organism: Brachypodium distachyon; assembly: GCF_000005505.3. NCBI lineage: Eukaryota > Viridiplantae > Streptophyta > Magnoliopsida > Poales > Poaceae > Brachypodium > Brachypodium distachyon. Next base: position 73,571,289 of record NC_016131.3, on the reverse strand, counting down.
GTATCGGGCCGTCCTTCGGGGAGACGCACGTGAGCACGGCCGTGAAGGGCAGCTTCGGGTACCTCGACCCGGAGTACTTCAAGACGCAGCAACTAACAGACCGATCAGACGTCTACTCCTTCGGGGTCGTCCTGTTCGAGATGCTCTGCGCAAGGCCGGTGATCGACCAGAGCCTGGACCGGGACCAGATCAACATCGCCGAGTGGGCGGTCAGGATGCACGGGCAAGGGCAGCTGGGCAAGATCGTGGACCCGAGGATGGCCATGGCCGCCGGGGGGGTGGACGAGAACTCGCTGCGCAAGTTCGCCGAGACCGCCGAGAAGTGCCTGGCCGACTACGGCGTGGACCGGCCCTCCATGGGCGACGTGCTGTGGAACCTCGAGTACTGCCTCCAGCTGCAGGAGACGCACGTCAGCAGGGACGCGTTCGAGGACAGCGGCGCCGTCACCGCCACGCGGCTCCCCGCTGGCGTCGTCGTGCCGCGGTGGGTGCCGGCGTCGACGATGGATGACGTGGATGATACCGGTATGAGCATTGGCATGAGCGTGGTCGCGGACAGTAAGGTGTTCTCCCAGCTGAGCGCTGGCGGCGAGGGACGATGATCGAGTTAATTAGCAGCACCGATTTGATTGTGCAATCTGTACCATACCTGTATCAGTATATGCTTGATACACAGGGTTCAGAAGTTGGAGCTCTTTGCCGAGCACGTTACACGGAACTCTGCAGCTAGACGCCGCAAGCTCTTTTGTCGCTTCCATCTGGAGCACGGCATGAGTACATATTAGATCGCTGTGCCATAGGTTCGCATCCGGATGCTACCCCTGTTGCCTGTGTATCTCATGCGTCTTTACACGTTCCTCAAGATGCCATCGACCCCAACCACAACTTCAGCAAGAAAGACCTGGAACTGAATGAAAAATGCGTGCCACCAAAACGATGGAACAGCAATTGATATCGCTATCACAGTTTGCCGCGTCCTGAAAAAAAAACTCTCGGGCATCGGTGTGAAGACATTCAAGCTTCAATTCTATGATCATGTTTTCGATGCCTGTAATCTCAATAGCTGGCTTCGGATTGCCGTTGCGCTACGGCGTGAGGAACGGAACTTATTCTGCCATCAAAGTGCAAGGCAGATCTCTACGATTTCCCATTCCATGTGTTTGGAAACTCGATACAAATAGTACCATCAAAACAGAAGCCCCTGTGTTGCCCTCCTCTGGCGACACCGGGAACCCTAGCCGCCGGCCCTAGGGGCCCATCCCCGTCCTCCCCGACGGCGAAGCCGTTCACGTCCGAGGAAGGTGGCGGCGGGACACTGTTTCTCCCTCTCGCGGCCCTTGTGCGTGGTGGTGGCCCGGGACGCGTGGTGGCTGTGCGGGGCGGCGGGAGGCGCGGGATCCGTGGGCGGCTTGGCCGGATCTGAGGAGGGGGCCGCCGGCTCCGGTTCGGTGAGGCGGCGGCAGCCCTGCGGGTGGCGCGGGCGGGGCGGCGCGTGCTCACCGGTGCGTTGTCCAGAGGGCGTGGCGGGGTGGCCGCCGGCAGGTGGCGGTGCGCTGCTGCGAGGTTGCTGCGGCGTGGAGGCCGCTATCGGCCGCATTGCGGGCCCGTTCGGGGCCTGGCGGGCCACGGCCATGCCGCCCCTTTCTGCTGAGGCCAGATCCGGTGCGTGGGGCGGTTGCGGCGTCCTGGCCGGTGCCCGTGGTGGTTTTTGGCGCGTGGCGTTCGGCGAACTTCGCCGGCGCTCGCAATGTTACGGTGGCACCTGGTTAGGACCTCTGTCCGCTCCTGGGCGTGGTGGGTGTGGCAGCTGTGGGTGAAAACTCTGCGGCGACGTTGTCAGTGCCGGCGACGGCGGCGTCCGTGGACGTCATTTTCCCTCTTGAAGGCGTCGTTGTGTAGCTCCGTCACATCCCACCCTTCGCAAGCGAGATGCCTCCGAACGAAAGCTCTGACTCGGTGTCCAGGTCGGGTAACGGCGACGTCCTCGGACGACGTATCCTCCTTGAAGGCGTTGCCTTTGGAGCCCTCGTTTGGCAGTGGAGTTTGCTCGTTGCGGTGAGCTTGGTATGAGTCCTGGCCAGGGAGGGCGACTTCGTGCTACACGGGCTTGCAGATGCGCGAGCCGCTCCCATCAGGGCAACCTCTTCTGTCTCCGGTCGTCGAAGAAGTCCCACTCTGCCTATCTTCTTCTGGCGCAAGGAGCCGTTCCCTGTTCGGCGTCGTTGGAGCGGAGGAGGTCTTTGTCTTTGTGGTGGCGGCTTGTTTATTCGGTTCTTGTATATGCTCTCTGTCAGGGTTTTTCGTACGCTTTTTCTTGAATAAGCCGTGCATTTGTATCGGTTTTCAGGCCGGATTTTCCTTATAAGTAGGACCAATTCTATTCTTCTAATCGAGTTGCATCCTTAAAAAAAAGAGTAAAATGCATCACAGGTCATAATTCTTTCGCAAAAGTGTCAAGTTAGTCCCGAATCTTTCAAAACTCACATCTAGGTCCCAATAGTTTCTTAACTGGTTCATCTCAGGTCCGTCTGGTGTATGCGCAGCTCCAGCCGCATGACGTGGCTGTCACCTATGATTGGGCCCACACGTCAGGCTAGGACGTGGTTTTGCCATCTTACAGAACCCCCTGTATTTGACGCATCTCACCAAATCTGGCTACAACTGTTGCAACGCGTTGGAGAAGCTCATGGAGTTCGTTGGCTAGCCGTCCACGAAGTGACGAAGACGACGTACGGGGGTGTATGCGCTTGACCTTGCCGGTGCTGGAAGGGACGATCGCGGGACCTAGGCTGCGCACGGCGGAGGAACAGCGCCGGGCGCAGGCGTGTCGAGCGGCGGCGGCCGCGGCCGTGCACAGCAGCGGTGACGCGCGGGCAACGGCGGGAGCCGGGCTGCGCACGGCCGAGGAGCAGCGGGCGGCGCGCGGCTCCCAACAGCAACAGCAATAGGAAGGCAACTACACGGCTTCCTTTGATCCCTTTACTCGTGATTTGACATGGGAACTGAGTCGCCTGAGCAACAACAACATGAGGATTTGACATGGGAACTGAGGAGGAGGGAGCAGCAGCAGTGCCGGCTCCATGCCCTCCTTCCTGCAGCTGCCGCTGCCCGCGGCGGTGGCGTCGCCGGAGCTGAGTCCGCCGGACGGCGCCGACCACCACGGCTCCCGGCTCGCGCTGCACTAGCTGCTGTCCATCCTATTCTTCGCGTGCAGCGGCAGGCGTGTGGCGGAGCGACTGCACAGGAGCAACGGTGTATACACAAGCCTCGGCCTTGAGGTCTTCGCGCTTGCGATGGGCGTCCTGCGCGTAGGCCTTGAGGCGGGTCTCGGAGTTGGCAAGGGCCTCCTCGGCGGCGCGGCAGAGGCGGCGCTGTCCAGCTCGGCGGCCAGGTCGAGGAGGCGTGGTGTGGCCGGCCGGTTTGGACGCAGATCAGGGACGGGAAGGAAGAAGGGGGTGGGTAAACGTGCGAACGAATTAGGACCCGCGATGTATTTTACTAAAAAAAAAACTCGATACAAATCTCTTTCGCCTTGAGAACGGGTCACCTGGATTCGTAGATGGGCCGGTTTGCTACAAGTGCAATAATTTCTCAGTCTAGCCCAGACCTGGTAATGGTGGAAAACCAGACCACACCATCAAACCAATCCGATACGGCCCACATGGAGACGAGAATCCATGGCCCGTAGTGTAGCCCGTGCTGACCACCGCATTAAAAACTGACGAGAACCAACCAACATTGTCTCTAAAAAAAAACCAACCGACACGGCGACAAGGCGCGTGCGTGTGAGTTGTGACCCACCCACCACCGGCCGGCGTCCGGTTCGGCTCGGTTCGGGTCCGGTCTTCGTCGCCCCACGCGCTTGCTCAATTGATTCCAACCCGGCCCCAGCTGTCTGTTCCCCATCGCCATATCTCTCCTCTGCTCCCCCCTTCGCCGAACTCCAAATTCCCCACAACGAATCCGCCCTCCACCATGGCTTCCTCACCGGGCTCTGCCCGCCTTACAGTGCTCCTGCTCTGCCTCCTCGTCTCCTCCACCGCCTCCGCGACCCGCTTCGCCCCGGCGGACAACCACCTCATCGCGTGCGGCGCGACGGCGCCGGTCGTCCTCCCAGAGGACGGCCGCCGCTTCGTCCCCGACACCGGCTGCGCCTCCGTCCGCCTCCGCTCCACAGCCCCAACGCTCCCCTCCGCCCCTGATGCGGCCGCCCCGCCGCCGCCGTCCCCTCTCCACGCCGCGGCGCGCGTCTTCTCCTGCCACGCGTCCTACGACCTCGCAATCACCCGCCGCGGCCGCCACGTCCTGCGGCTCCACTTCTACCCCTTCAGCCCCGCCCTCGCCGCCGCGCGCTTCCACGTCGGCGCGGCCGGCTTCCTCCTCCTCCACAACTTCACCGTCTCGTCCCCCGTCGTCAAGGAGTTCCTCCTCCCCGTCGACACTGATGCCCTCGCGCTCACCTTCGTCCCGGAGCCCGGATCCGCTGCCTTCATCAACGCCATCGAGCTCTTCTCCGCGCCCGAGGAGCTCGTCGGGGACGTCGGCACCCTCGTCGCAGCTGACGGAACCGTCGGCCGCACCGACGGGCTGTCCTCGCAGGTCTTCGAGACGCTCTACCGGATAAACGTGGCTGGACGCAAGGTCACGCCGTTCAACGACACGCTCTGGCGGACATGGGTCAACGACGGGCGCTTCCTCGTCGACACGGGATCGTCCGGTAGTACGGTATGGTCATTCGGTGGCCGGATTGCTTACCCCAAAGGTAGCAGGTTGATGAGCCGCGAGGTGGCTCCCGACAACGTCTACAACTCGGCGAGGTCGGTTAGGTCAGACGGCAATGTGACATGGGGTTTCCCAGTGCCTGCTGGAAGCAGGTACCTGGTGCGGACGCACTTCTGCGACATTGTGAGCAAGGCCTTATATCAGCTATACTTCGATATCTATGTCAACGGCCATCTAGCGGTGAAGTATTTTGACATTTCAAGTGTCACCGGGTCCTTAGCGTACCCGTATTACATTGACTTTGTTGTGGACGTCGAGGATGAAGGAATACTGAAATTGGCCATCGTTGGCTCGAAGATGAGCCGATCTGAACAAGTGAGCGGTTTCCTGAATGCGATTGAGATAATGAGGATGAACAAGACAGGCGGCGGCATGGATGGGGATTTTCCAGTTTCTCTGGACATGGGGTACGCAATCAGAATGGGGATTGGTGAATTCGTTCGCTCGCTGCTTTGTGGTTTAATCTTTGCGGGATTGTTGCTGGTTTTGGTCGTGCTGGTGATGAGGTTGAGGACCGAGCTGAGAAATAATGGTACGCTTTGCTCTCGCCAATCAATTGATTCTGGTGATGGGAAGTTGGCTAGAGCTTATCAGCTCGTACCCACCAAGACAGACTATTGAGAGACATGAGATTTGAGGAGCTTCAAACTCTGGCTATTGTGTGTATCTCTAATGAAGTGATGATGTGGTGTGGTTGTAAGTATCTTAGCTTACTAATTTATGCTTCTGCACTTTTCATGGTTGAAGTTTCAATTGTTTGAGCTTAGCCGGTGCAGACCATATCAGTGGAAGTGTTCATGTAAGACGTTGCCAAAACATGGAATTGTGTGTACTTTAGATGTGTTTGTATTACTACTGCTTTGCACTTCTCTGTCCAGTAATTTAAATATGCTCAAATACCTGGCTGTGATATGTATAGACGTCTAGTTTAAATCATGGCACTATCATATCGAATCATGATTTAGTAGTTGTCTCAAGAGGGAAATATTTTGTTCAAACCAATTAACAAATAGTAGATCTCTTGTAGTTATACCCTACTTGGGTCTGAACTAGTTTTGTAAGCATGTGCCACAAAATTAGTTAGATCAGTTTGTCCAACTGTTTGTTAGGTTTAGTCTCAACAAATCCATCAGATTACAGTACCCTGAAATTTTCACCATTGTGCTCTGCCTATTATTTTCAGTCTGTTTGTGTTTATGCAGTTCCTTTTATCTATTTGGGCAGTAAAATGAAGTGCTAGTCCATAGTAACAGCAGAAGGAAATCTACCAGGTCCAGTAATTTATCCAATCTGATACATTTTGCATTTGTACAATTCATCTGTTCGATTCTAGAATATTTTCCTAAACTTCTCAATAGTTTTGTTTTCATGTCTAATTTGTTTGTCAGGTTAAATGGTTAATCTTATAAACACCAGTGCAGTAATTCTTTAGATTTTTTATATAAAAATAAGAGATATTAACTTCCCGGTTTGAACAATATTGGATCATAAACTCATGGTGTCAAAGAAACGGTATTAGTGGAATTTTCTGATCTCCTAACTTAGGAGAGTGCTTCCTTAAAGTTTAATTGAGATATTCATAATTTTGTTTTGATCTACTGTTGTGGTTGGCTCTTACGTGAGATTGCTTCCGTGAAACTGTACAGTGTGTATGGTTATTTTTTTCACATCTTCTGCTTTGTTCTGTTTAGCTTGATATGCACCTTTGCAAACTTCTGAAATCATTCTAATCCATAATGACCGAGCAGCCGTAAATCTTGCCTGTCACCGCTTGTTTTGTTTCTGGTTCTCTTGCATTAAAAGTTTGTATTGTTGCCTTTTTGCACCCACCGAAAATATAATTTGAATGTTTATTTCTTAGAAAGGAACCTCTTCTGTGAACTCACATACTCCTAACTTGTGGTGTATTTCCCTGTTGTTGGGTTGACCAGTTGACCTCACCTGAACCCAAATAATTGGCCTAAAAGACAAGAAGTTCAGATTTATCCATTAGTTTGAGATCCAAAATATAAAATTAATCAGCCCATCTCACCAACTGGCCCAGCACATCATTGTGCTGCAATGATAGACCATGTACATGCAGAAATGAAATACATTTTGGAAGAAGCCTGTCGTAATCGTGCTGAGTTTTAGGGTTTATTTAATATCATTTGGCCGTAGTAATCTCGTAGGGTTGCGGTCATGTGTGGCCGTTTTGTTACTAAATGCGGAGTAGTTACTTAAGTTGTTGATTTGGCTAGATTTTACAGGCCACGGTGCCCGTGTATGACATGCATGGGCTATTTCAAAAGTAACACAAAAGGCACACTACACTTTCATGACCCATAGGAATGCGTAGTTGTACCAGTTAACAACCAGTAGTTGACATAGTGTGCTGATTACTGCTGAATGTCAGCTATAAACTTTTCTTTTTGAAAATTAAATGGAAGCTGAAGAGAAACGAGCCCAGTAGATGTTTACGTTTCAAGCACCTCGGTATTCAAATTCATCACACCACCAAGGCTTTCTGTTACCCGCTGGTGATCAGCTAGAGATACCATGGGGATATGTGTTGTTTGGTTGGTTCATCTGGTTTATAAGGACAAATTTAATTGGTGAAAAGTAATTTGACTTGAGTCCAGTTTCTTACATCTGCTCCTTTATGATTGTGTGATTTATCTGTTGAGCCCCAATACCTCAACTATGTCACATATCTTGTCAAAAGTGAAATTCCCTACTCAGCCACTAAACCCCATACCCTTTATTCTGCCTAGCTGTACAATGAGTGTTTAATTTCTTAACTTGAAGCTAATTTGTCGGTCATGGTTCACTGTTTAGAAAGGAATGCCGGCACCGGTTCGATGTGTGCGCATTCTTCTGGGCCATACATATTCCAAAAATTATGATGCAAAGTGCTTTGAGTAAAGAGACGGCATACGACAACTCCTGGAAAGCTATAACCTGGTGGGCGCAAACTGTACCCCAATGTTCCACAAAAGGATTACCAGGATGTGCATGTTAAAAGGTATGGTCGGCACTTACTGATGTGTAGTTGCTGTGTCCAATGCGATGCTCAGTGCTGGAACAATATTTGGTCTTTTTCCCCTCCAGTCGATTTTTTTTTCTCAATCGTGCACTCCAAAATCTGCATAGTTGTTGCTCCTCGGTTTATCCCTGAATCTTTGCTATTCATATATATGTGTGTCCATTACATGTCGTTAGCTTTGGGGTGGTCATGGTCTTACTCTTAGACGGAAGTCTCTGCTGCGCTGGAGCACAAAACGACATTATTGTTGGATCATCCTACACTTGGTGCTTTTGGATGCTTGTCTACAGAAAGTTCCTTCAAAGATTTCTGCAAAGATGTATTTGTTCTGTCAACTGAAGAACGATGGTACACTTTGAACATTTTTTTCCTATTTGCAGACACAGTTCCCGTTAGTAAAACACTTTGAAAAAGTTTTGAGCGATTCTCTTTCACCAGAGCGCCACAGTTGAGGAGGTTCTTTATGTAGTGGATGTGGCCCATATGATGCCTCAGCCGGTCAGCCCTCAGCTGAGCTGAGGTGCTTAGCATGGACTGATTCCTTTGGCCAGACAAAATGAAACAAACATACTAGCAATCTGCAGCTTCTAGAGGCAATCCACAATTTTTACATTGCCAGCCTACATCGCAAACATATGGAGTAGTACTACTTTTTAAATTGCTTATTTGTATGTGCTCTTGTGAATGCATCTCATCTGCTTAAGTTTTTTCTTTTCTCTTGCCGTCTTCTGCTGATGGTGTCGTGCTTCTGGTCACAACATTTGTTTCCTGTCTGTCCATAAATCGAACGATAGTCGATAGCAGCTCTCTGGCCACCACTGCCTACACAAATATAAAAAACCCAAAACTCTCCAACATGCAACAACAATGATATTCTTCTATATTGCTACTAGAACGGGACCTTAGCGGCAGAACCCACACGGAGACAAGCACACGAGCGGAACCTGAGCCTAGAACGCGGCGAACTCGCATGATGTCCCCGCTGTTCCGGTAGGGCGCTCAGCCAGACAGATGCCCCTTGTTCCAAGGGCTCTCGAAGCCGTTTTCCCCCCTTCTGCAGGACAAGAAGCAAAGGTCTTGATTCAAGAACCGTGTCTGTCTGTCTATCCTCGATAGTCCAAAGCCCGCTTCCCCCAATTGCATGACACGCCTCCCTCCCCTCAATCGAGCATATGCCATGCTCAATTCTCCAGCAGCCTTTCGGAGATCTCGCAACGTGAGGACCACATTTATCTTCCTTCTCCCAGAACCGGAGATTTCTTCGATCCATCCGTCTATTGTTCTCCCTTTGGCTGCCTGCCTGCCCAGTTGACACGGCAAGCTGGCATGCTATGCTAGCTCTAGTAGTAATGCAAACTGCCCCAGTAGATCGAACTGAATTCGCAGGGTGACAGGACTGAAAGTCTTGCTCTGCTATGATGGCAAGGTCAGATAGGCGCCCGTGCGGCAACGCTGAGTTTTTGTCAGGATTATGCCAACCACCCGACTAACCCCATGGGTCCTTTACATTTTCTTCTCGTGGCAGCTTGAGTCTGTCTTTGACGCGCCGGCGAGAGAGAGAGCCTGGCCTAGGCAACGTTCAGTCGGGATGCTTGTCATTTTCCTCGGCTTGGGTACGAAGTGACTAGCCAACGCTTCGCCGTGTTCGTCGCAGCAGGCTCGCAACTGAGGACCAATTGAGCAGTCACATTCTGTTGAATCTCGGTCAAGAAAAATAGAAACCCAGAATCGATCTTGTTTTATTTATTTATTTACAAAATCAATCGCTTGAGCGTTGGCAAACTCCGCTATGTTTATTCCTGGAAGATGGCTCCTGGAAAATACAATATGTACACTATTCTTGTCCGCATTACAAGGGCAGCATGGACATTTTGCAGCAAATGGAACCGAGACAAGACGACTCGATCGATCGCCTCTGCCTATATCTATGCCATGCCGGTGCGTGCCATCCTAAGCCGAGCTGCACCGCGGACCAGAGAGGCCAAGCTAAAGCTCCCCTCGTGCGCACGCAAGACGCAACTCATGGAGGTCGGCTCGCTGCAGCACCTGAGCGACAGCTTCTCCTACGGGTGGCTCACGCGCGCCCAGGCGCCGCCGTCCTTCGAGCGCCTCGGGAGCCCGCGCTCCTCCTCCTTCATGGACGACGACATGGAAGACGACCCCGAGCTCTTCTCCATGCGCTGGGCGACCGCGCCGGCGCCGGCAAGCGACTTCTCCTTCGGCCTGCCGCGGCCGGAAGAGCCTCCGTCCCCGAAGATGCTCGTCGTCAGCGCGAGCCAGATCTTCCTCCCCTGCTCGGCCGCTGCGCAAGAAGACGCCGATTGCTTGATGTTCCGCCGTGCTCTGGACGCGCCGAGCGCGTCGGCATCGGCATCGCCTCTGTTCCTCTCGGCGCAGAGCACGCCGGTGTCGATGAGCTCGTGCTCCAGCGCAAGGAACAGCAGCAATCGCGCCGGGAGGACTTCGTCTTCGTCGTCGGCGCCGTGGAACAAGGTGCTGCTGAGGTGCCTGCGGATCCTGATGCCGCTGTACAGGAAGGTGAAGGCGCTCGCGCCGAGGCACAGGGTCGCGCCGGCGGCAACGGCAGCCATGGCGAGCCCGGCGCGCGGCGTCGAGTGGTGCCACGGCAATGCCGACACGGCCGTCCGCGACGCCATCCTCTACTGCAAGAAGTCCAGCGTAAGCTAAGAGGGAACCTCAAACCATGCTGCAGGCACATGTACACATGAAATGGTTCCTGAAAGCTTGTTTCATCTCTGTTCCAGGGGCAGGGTGTATTGCCATGAAAGGATCGAGATTAATAATTGATCGCAGGCCAGTTGTTCTACATGAGTTATAAATGCGAGCCCGTCAGCGAGAGCTTGATAGGATCTTTGTGCTGCCTCGTCTCGACCAAGTTCTTTGTATTTCTTTCTGTTCTTCAATGCCTTGGTGTGCATATATGACAGTGCTATTACAGTACGGTGTACATGATGTTTGCTTAAACCCTCTTGTGAATAACCCGTTCTCGTGTCTTTGGATGGGCTCTGTCTTCCATTTGCGCATCGAGACCCTTTTCCTTTCTCGAGTCATTTAGTACTGCTGATCAAGGGAATATATCTAATTTGTCGGCTCAAATTACGTTCTTGTCCGAACACATATAACAAATCGCGTAAAGTTCCCAATCTGTGGAATCGAGCATCATTGCGTACTATCCCCCAGGCCCCTGCAAAGACATCTTTCTATACTGTTGACCTAGTACTCGTTTAGCATGCGGCTTTTGGCACTTAGTATTTGATTTGTTAGTTAGCTACGCTGAAATGGTTTAAACATGTTTGTTCAGTTGGGAGGATCGGTCTACCAGAACAAACTCGAGTTGAACAGAGATATTTATCCACGCGCACATGAAAATGGCCGATTTGGTGGCTACCAATTCAAACACTTAAAATACTGGAACTATTAACATCCGGCGCTTTCTCAGCACCTAAGAAAAAGAAAGAACGGCCCCGGCCGGGTCCTCGATTTTATTTAGATGCATGGAGGTGTCATCCTGCATCTGCACACAACCGAACAGTCGATGTCCTTCAATTTTACCCCAAAAACTGAGACGACTCGATTCCATGCACGTCATTCTCCTCCAACTTTTTTTACTAATTAACTCTCGATGGTGAGCTCATTGTTCGTGTTTTTCCCACCAACCAAAGAGAAGGAGAAGAAATCAGGATTGTTATCCCTTTCGAAGTGCAGAAGAATGTCTCAGAAGATGGAAGGGGGCTATAAGTACGAGCTAGATAGCGTCACAGGCATGATATATGTGCAAGAAAGCAACTCTACGTGCGTACGTACGGGCGAATTTAAAGCAACACGCATCTAACTTGTTGGTTAAAAGCAGTACTTTAGTGAAAGATCGTTGTTCCTTCATCGTTCTAAAGAAGAAAGCATAAGACCGTTTCTTGGATGCAAGTATATGGGGAACCAAAACTGGCTGATGGCGTCTCCCGTGGTCATGGGCTCATGGCGCGAGAGCAGTAGGATTTGGTGGCTGTTCGGGGAGGTCTCTTGCTCGCACGGAAGTATCTATTTCTCGGTCGTTTAAGAAATAGTTATTTTATTGCTTTTAAAAGTGTCTATTTGTCAGTCGTTTAAGAAATAGTTATTTTCTCAGTCAACACTCGTGGCTATCAGATCAAGATTTCTTATGCATCGGACCTACATTAATCTTACGTGAATCCTTGGTGCATGGGCCTGGATGTGGACAGAATCATCCATCAGTCGAAATTACTTGCGTTCCGAAATTCAAATGCAACATATGTATCCTGTGCGTTGTCGCGTCGTGGTGGCAAATTAAACGCGATCGGATCATCAGGACTGCCTTTCTAGCGTTCCGGGGGACAAAGCCGTGCGTGTCCAACAGTGACGCCCACCACCGATCCAGAGAGCCAAATCCATCCAAATCTGCCAATTCGGAAGATGCATGACCGCGGGTGTTCGATCGGATGAGGCGAGACGGGACCCGGCCCGACCGGCCTAACATGTGCGCGCGTTGCCCGGCTGGGCGCTGGCCAGCCCGGCCGGGGTCAGCCCGCTCTGAAGTCTGAACCACGGCGCTCCCGCACAAGTGCAGCCAGCTCGTCACGTCAGGCTAATTTGCCTTGTCGTGAACAGATGAATGAGAGAGTAAATATATCTACAGAGCCAACAGTGGGGATCGGTCCATTCGGTTCGTCGACGGGCGTCTCTTCTGATGGACAGCCGATGGAAAAAGGTCGCAAAACGGCAACCAGAAGAAAATATCAGCACAATGTACGTACTAGTATTACCGGAGGCCATGCAGTTGTACTGCTACCAAAGTAGTACTAGCTCGATGTAGTGGATGCACCGCCGGGCTCAGTGGCTCACCAGTTCACAGCCACAGCTGCATGCCTGGCCCAAAATTAAACAAACCTGCTAGGTATGGCCGTATGGGCCAATAGAGCATACAGCCAGGGACACACTGCAGCTGCCTACCCGCAGGTGGCCAAGCGCTCGGCTCACGGCCCGGTCCCCGGCAGCGCTATAGCCCCGTCAGTCTCACGTGAACTCGTGAAAGGGCCAACTTGTCACCGAACCCACAGCCAACATCGGCGAGCGATCGGGGGGTGTTGTGGGCTGTGGCTGCACCAGGACAAATCCCGGTTTTAATGCGCGCCTCGTGTCTCCGTCTCAAGTCGCGCTCGTCTCTCAGGCTACTACGTTCCAGCTGGTCCCTGGGCTCTGCCATTGCATGCCAAGATTTTATTCTCGCCACGGGAGCAAATGGCAGCAGCCACTGGCATTGCAGTGCCAATACGAACACACCAAGGCGAGCAGGATCGGCGTGCAAGTGCAACCCCAGCGGCGCCGCTTGCCCCGCTTGTGGAGACTTTTTTTTTTTTCGAGAGGAATTCAGAGTGGGAAGTAGGCCGAACTGCTGCACGCCTGCAAAAGGGCGCACAATGCACGACGTGGGGACTGGGGAGCTGCTCCAGGCTTGGTTGGTTTGGTTTGGCGGGCCTGCCTACTTCATGGGCTAAAATACTTGCCCATTTGCTCAGTGGTGGTCCTGTATGGCTCTGTTGGACTTGGACCATCCAAAAGGTTTTACGTGTTTTTTCTTCGTTTTTGCACAAAAGAATAGCAACATAAATCTATCCAGCGAGGAGTTAATTTAGAGTGATGAGATGGTGTTGTCGTCTCGTTGGAGAAGCCATAGAACCTTCTCCTTGACCTGATTACATACTAAGCCTAAACAAAGGGAAGGAAATAGAGAGCATGGTATAACCAATCAGGCATCCGCATGATTAACGAGATGCCTTGCACTCTTCTCCTTGGTCACACGCACACACGTTCTGCATTTGCACTGCACGCCTCTCCTCTCAAAGCTAGCACACCATCGCTCGTGCGGCGGCTCCACGAGACCACGACGTGTTCCGTCAAAACCGTAGCTTAGATGGAACGTACGTGCCCACGGACTTGAACGCCAAGCACCTCACCTCGAGAGCAACTGGCGGTGCTCCCCTCGCGATGGAACTTGACACAGTTTAGTACACCTGTGGACTGTCGACCAGGCTCACGCACGCAACCCTTGCCACGTCTAGCGCATTGTGCCCGGGGCACGAAATTAGGCAGCAGCAAGATGGGCAGACCCGTAAAATCTCTCTCTCTCTCTCTCCCTTCCCCACCCGTCGGTTTCGCCCCGGTTTCTATATAAACGCCACCGTTTTCCTCGCCTTTCGTCTCCCCGTCGTCCGTGACCTCCATCCCCCCTCGCAAACAAACGCTAATCACAATGCTCACACGAAGCGCTCTGCACGTAAGCAAACCAAATCGCGATCTCTCCCCCCCCCGTCTGATTTTCCCTGAGCATTCGATTTGTTAATTTCAGGTGGCCGTGGCGGCGCTGCTACTGTGCGCCGCGGCGGTCGGCGGCGCAGGCGCGTCGCGGCGTCCGGCGGCGGCGGGGGGTAGTTGTTGCAGGAAGCACGTGAAGCGGATCACGGAGTACGGGGCGGTGGGGGACGGGAAGACGCTGAACACGGCGGCGTTCGCGAGGGCGGTGGCGGACCTGTCGCGCCGGGCGGCCGACGGCGGCGGGGCGGCGCTGGTGGTGCCGGAGGGGAAGTGGCTCACGGGGCCCTTCAACCTCACCAGCCACTTCACCCTCTTCCTCCACCGCGGCGCCGAGATCCTCGCATCCCAGGTACCCAAGTAACCCAACCCAAATTAACCAAGTGATCCCCCCATTGCTACTACCATGACGCCATTTACCCACAAGAAATTTTGAACTCTTCGGCCGTGAGACTAATTGATTCCGGCGTGTGTTAATTAGCGTCTCTATCTCTCGCCGTGCGGTTTAGCCGGGGGAAAGTTTTCTAAGTTTAGTTGACAGGTTATCCTCTTGAAGAAAATGTGGCGACAGATTAAGCTAGTGCTTAGCAAACATAGTTACTTCCGTATGGTAGTTACTGTGACACGTGGGACCGGACGGCGGTGGTAAAGTTGCCGGGTACTTGAATAATGAATTGTTCGTGGCCTGGCCAAGCTTAGCTACGGACAAAGGCTTTTGGTTTCGGGGTCCCCTTGCCTGTGCCACGATCATTTACAGTTGCTTTTCTAGCTTTCCAAGCATGGCACCGTCGGACGTCCGGCATCGTCTTCATCTCTGCCAGTCCATGTTTATAGCTTTCTGAGCATGGCATCGTCTTCATTCACCTCTGTCCGGCCCATAGTTGGCAACTTGGCATGCATGGACCCGTACGTTCTCGTCTTCTTGCTTCCCTGCTGTAACTGGAATGCAAGATGACATGATTCCATTCTTGTTTTGTTGTCATTCTTTGGGTGGTTTTAGTGTGCAGTGACGATTAGTAGGGCATGACTTTTATCTTGCATAATTCATGGGGTACGTTATTATGGTAGGAAATCGTACCGTTACGGCGCTTAAATATATGCCGAGGACAGCAAGCTGAATAGGGCTGGGATAACACGGCCACTATGTCCCTGATGGTGGTTGCCTTCACGATCAGTTGGTGGTTATTGAAAACCTGTACAGTACAGCTAGCCTTCGGTCTGAAAGTTGCGTTAGCATTGACCATTTGACCAGGCTATTGAATTCCTGTACAGTACAGCTAGGCAGGCAGCTAGCATTCGGTCTGAAAGTTTCGTCAGCATTGACCATTTGACCACATGGTGGTCAAGCAATCTTGGTGTGCTTACTGGATGCACTCATCGGAGCAAGAGAAAAAAAGACTACTCAAAATTGTGCCCTGCTATTCCATGACCATTAAGTTTTTGAAATAGACTATTCCCTGAAGATTCTACAGTTGCTCCATCTGCAACCTTGGATGCTATTGATGTTGTTTCATTACGTCTAGTATAATTTTTTTCACAGCATAATCACATCAGGTTGCTTGTGCCGATTGCATTATATATGCTCGTGATCCGACTTGTCAATCTCAACTCTTTGACCTTGCAGGACCTGAACGATTGGCCTCTCATAGCTCCGCTGCCCTCCTACGGAAGAGGCAGGGACGAGCCTGGCCCAAGATATAGCAACTTCATCGGCGGATCAAATCTCACAGACGTTATCATCACAGGTAAACTCCTGCATCTTCTCAAGATTGTTATGACAAGATCATAAGAACATGACTAAGCTAAGAGGAGAGCAACGTTTTGTCAGGTCAAAACGGAACCATCAACGGGCAGGGCCAGGTGTGGTGGGACAAGTACCACGCCAAGGAGCTCACATACACCAGGGGTTACCTGCTCGAGCTCCTCTACTCACACGACATCATCATCTCCAATGTCACCTTCGTCGACGCGCCCTCGTGGAATCTGCACCCTACTTACTGCACGTAAGGATTCAGAAACCTATGCCCAAGATTAATCTGGATGTGAGAACTTCATTTGTTTAGTTGTTAGATCATGAATCCACCATGCTCACCTTGTGTTGAACTTGACCAGGAACGTGACCATCAGCGGCGTCACGATCCTTGCGCCGGTCCACTCGCCTAACACTGACGGAATCGACCCTGGTAGATCAGTCACACCTGTAGCATTTTCAGTAGTGTTGTTCCTTTCCACAAGCATGTATGTCTTCAGTCTTCTGAATCTGAATGTGGCGAGCTGTGATTGGTTGTGCAGACTCTTCCTCTTATGTCAAGATCGAGGACTGCTACATCGTCTCTGGTGACGACTGCATCGCCGTGAAGAGTGGCTGGGATGAATACGGCATCAAGTTCAACATGCCCAGCCAACACATTGTCGTCAGGAGGCTCACCTGCATCTCACCGACGAGCGCCATGATTGCCCTCGGCAGCGAGATGTCAGGTGGCATCCAGGACGTGCGTGCCGAGGATAACATTGCCATCAACACCGAGTCAGCCGTCAGGATCAAGTCCGGTGTGGGGAGGGGCGGCTTCGTCAAGGACGTCTTCGTGCGTGGGCTCAGCCTCCACACCATGAAGTGGGTCTTCTGGATGACTGGCAACTACGGCCAACACCCAGATAACTCCTCCAACCCCAAAGCGCTACCTGAGGTCACTGGCATCAACTATCGTGACGTGTTTGCTGAGAATGTGACCATGGCCGGCAGGATGGAGGGCATCCCGAACGACCCCTATACTGGCATATGCATGTCTAATGTGACAGCCCAGCTTGCGCCGGATGCCAAGAAGCTGCAGTGGAACTGCACCGATGTCAAGGGAGTGGCATCCGGTGTATCGCCGAAGCCATGCCCGGAGCTTGGTGCGGTCGGCAAGCCATGCACATTCCCGGAGGAAGAACTCGTCATCGGGCCACCGGAGTTGCCCAAATGTACCTACTGATACATTGGTAGGTAATAGCCACTGGGGTTATGACCAAAGAGTGTACTTCTAGTATAGTCAAGCAGTTTGAAAAATGCTGCAGAATAAACATGTGTCATAAACTCCTATAATGAATAGCCTGACCAAACAAAACCTTTCCATTTTGTTTCTGGCAGTAGGCACAACATGAACAACAAGTAACATACAAGATACAACAAAAGGATCAATTTTCTAACCCGAACTATGCAAAATGAACACAATAAACAGTCTGGAGCAGAGCTCATCGTGTGAAAAGATAGCCTGATCTTCACTTTCTTCCTCTGCCTTTGCTCATGAAGTGGTGGCGCTTCAACCTCTTCTTCTTGAACTGATCAGACTTCATGTGTTCCGCGTACGGCATGCCGAGGAGCGTGAGCAGTCTGAGGGCCTCATTGTCGGTCTTGGCGGTGGTGACGATGGTGACATCCATTCCGTTCTTCTTGCCACCGACCTCATATGGGATCTCCGGGAACACACCCTGATCGCGGAGGCCGATGGTGTAGTTGCCATGCCCGTCGAAGCTGTTGGGGTTGACACCTAAGAAATCCATGGTCCTAGGGAGCCCAAGGTTGATGAGCCTATCCAGGAAGTTGAACATCACCTACAGCAGTGAAACTGAGCTCATCAATCGTACAGTCTCAATGTTTTCGCTGATGCTACCGGTTATCCTCGAATGCAAGATTCCAAATTGCCAGAAATTTCATATGCCAATCAGTCGATGTGTGCATTCCTAGTGCATTTCAAACTGGGATAAGAATAGCATGACACAGAGGGCTCACCCTGCCGCGGAGCGTGACGGCTATACCAATGGTGTTGCCCTCGCGGATCTTGAAGCTGGCGACGGAGTTCTTGGCCTTGGTCTTGACGGGCCACTGGCCAGTGATCGAGGCGAGGTCCTTCATGGCGGCATCCAGCCCCTTGGAGTTCCCCGCATCCACACCCAGCCCGCAGTTCACCACAATCTTTTCAAGCTTGGGCACCTATCAAAATCCGCAACCCAAAAAGCTCATCCTCAAACTAAATCACTACCTGGTTGGCATATCTAGGCATTCAATGTCTGTATTTCAGTCGTGAGCAGAATCAGAGCAGGACAGAGAGGGCCGAGCACGAACCTGGTGGACATTGGTGTAGCCGAACTCGTCGGTGATGATGGGGACGACCTTCTCGTCGTAGACGGTCTTGAGGCGGTGGACTTTCTGGGCCTCGGAGGGGTCGACGAGGATGATGCCGGAGGGAGTGGCCGGCGGCGGCTTGGGCGGCGCCTCGGCCGCCGCGGCGGAGGCGGCGACGACGCGGACGGCGCGGCGGGGAAGCGGGGAGCGGGGGAACAGGCAGCGTCGGGAGGAGGTGGCGACGGAGAAGGGGCAGGGGGAGGGCGAGGTGGAGGAGGGCAGGGTCACCGCCGTGGCTGCCATTGGAGCGTTCCGGGAGAGTGGGGGAAGCAGGGCGAGAAGGCTTTATGCCATGGATGGATGATGGGATAAGGCGAATTGGATGTGGCTGGCTGCTCACTGTCACTGTAAGTGGGCCTCCTCGTTTCTGGGCCTTCTTTAAGGATGGGCCAGTCATTTGGGATGATTCATTTGTCTTGTCAAATGAAGTTTGGGCCTCGTCAAAAACAAACTTTAGGCCTACTGCATATGGTGTTTTCCCTTACAGGGAGCTTCCTTCAAGAATAGAATGGAGATGGACAGCTCAAGAGAGATTCAAATTTCCACTTAAACAAGAAAAGAAGAAAGATTCAAGCGTGTAAACTTCTGACATTCAATTTCAAAAACAATTTCATTTCAATTTCAAAAGAGTTTAATTCATAAAGTTCTCACATTCAAGTTTATGAATGAAACTCCTTTGAAATTGAAATGAAATTGCTTTTGAACGTTGCATCCCTGCCAACGTGTACCACGTCAACTTACCACGTAGGCAGGTCAAACGGGACGGAACCAGCTTAGGACCTCGCATGCGCCACTTAAAATAAAATTAGGACCTGGGTGTGCAATTTCATAATTTTAGAACTAAACTGACACCGGCTCAATAATAGTAGGATCGTGGGTGCATTTACCTCCACCCGTAATGTGCGTGCTAAAAAAACCTGTGATGTGCAGAGTTATGTTGTACTACAGTACTTCCTTTTGTTATTCAGGTGACAAGGTGACGAGTTTTAAGTAGGACTGAAGGATTATTGTACTGCCAGTAACGAGGAGCAGTTTTAAACGGCCGCGGCCGCGAGCAACGACAGCCAGCCGCAAGCATGTTCAGGCAAATCAGAACGAGATCGCATTCTCTTTATTTATCCCATTGACCAGCAGCAGGTACACTGGCAACTGGCAAGTCAAGAAGTCGGCATCGAATGATGGCCAAGAATATCACGAAGAGGATCTCACAGCCACATGCAATGTCCCAAGCCCAGGCCCCGACGAGACAACGCGAACGACTCGTAACATGCAGCTTCAGCTCTTCTAGCAGAAGACTGTTAAAAATGGAGAAACAGCACGACCTGATCAGAAAAGGCCCCTACATCTTTATCCCCTTCCTGCATTTTCTTCAGCTGTTCTGTGAAGGACCCAACAGTGTCTATCACGATCCCAGATCCATGGACGGCTCCCCGCTGCGTTGCCTATTTCAGTAGTTCGATCGCACCGTGACAGATAACCGAATTACCTGCCCCTTGGGATGAGTTGCTCTCAGTCATTAGTATATGATGCTTGGTGTGGGGATCGATCTGTTCGAACATTTCTTTACGCGCTACTGTGGCCGATGTTAGCATTAAAACAAAACAAAGGAAGTTTTTTGTTTTTATATATGCACAGCATATCACTGCGGTCATCAGCAGGATACAGCCAAATAGCACAGTGATGGGTACTCCACTGTATATACGACAGCATTACCATACAAATACCGGTACTGGCAGGTGTCAACCCCAGCACAGCGTTTTCTAATACCTGTGTGTGCTGCTCCCCCATTTTCTAACTAAACAACTACCCCTCTTCTATTGACAGAACATACACGGATACTGTAAAGCTACGATAAGCACCGAAAACAAAAACACTCTAATCCGGCAAAGCATGATTAAAGAAGAGAAAGAAAAGAAATGCAAAATATATATTGCAAGTAGCTGCCTGGATGGCTGGATCTCATTGCCTAGCGTCCAGGGTCTCTCTCCGCTTGATCCTCCTCTTGATCTCCTTCTCCAGCTCCTCGGTCCCACCCACCTCCTCCAGCTCCTGCCAACCACAAAATAAACAACCGAAAATCGATCAGTTCGGTCCAGCATTATTTATTCCACAGACAGTTCTAACTTGAAAATTGTAAATAAAAGGAAATTACTAGGAACTGTCAACACAATGGTAATCTTGCATCTCCCAAATCAAGATCTTATGCTTGTTTGCAGCAAAGGTAGGAGTAAAAAATAAAGGAACACGTTGGGCTGACCTTGGGGCCAAGGAACAGCCCGTACGGCACGCTGTCGAACTTGTCCATGTGATGAATCTGCAGCAGAAGCATAAATGACAGGCACGGGTCAGAGGAGCTTATTAAAAGTTCAGAATGGGTTCAGAGAAGAGAACTTAAGCACCGGACCGGAAGTACGGACCTGGTGTGCGGCGGCGACTCGCCGGAAGTATGGCACGTTCTCGATGGGCCCCACGGGGAACCGGCGGTGGACCAGGCCGTCGTGGACGAACATGTACGCCATCCCGAACAGCGTGATCCCGAGCCCCTGTCGCGCGCCAACACGTGGAAGGTCAAGCGTCAGGACTCGTGTCACGACACCCACCCAAATCCGCCGCAAAAATAAAGAAAAGAGATAAACTACGAGTGCTAGAATTCACGTTATGGGCGCCGCCGCAAGGAGACAAGGAAGAAGAAAGGAAGAAAGGTTCTTTGTTGGGTGCAACGCAACGCAAACAATCCACGGCATTAGTAGAACGGAGGGGAAGATGGAAGAAGGGGGGGACTCACGGCGCCGAAGCAGAGGCCGGGGACGAGGCCGCGGTTGAAGAAGCCGAAGGCGAGGAGGGCCATGGCCGGGACGGCGTTGACGATGGCGAAGACGTCGTTGAGCTCGAAGGGCCCGTCCCGGGGCCGGTGGTGCGACTCGTGCATGTCCCACAGCGACGCGTGCCACAGCGCCCGGTGCGCCCACCGCGCCCAGAACTCCATCCCCACCTGCATCAAACGCCTTTGATTAACGGGGAAGGAAAGGAAAAATGCACATCACTCAATCGGAGCCCTCCTGCGTGTGTCACGTGGTGGGATACTTTGGATGGATAGACTGCGACTGGATGCGATTGTGTGGGGATTGGGATTGGGAGCACTCACCGCCGCGCCGATGGATAGTGCGAAGGTGCCGAACATTTCGGTCACAGGAATCTCGCCGCCTCCCTGATTTTGATAAGATCGATCGGAAAGGTTAAAGAACCGAAATTTGGTTGGGGGAAAGGGGAATTGTTGGCATGGATGTAAGGTACCTCCATTTGCCAGGCGAAGCGGTAGTAGACGGCGGCGGCGGCCATGGAGGTGATGCCGAGGCTGGACAGCAGCGCCGCCACCAGGTACGTCCGCCGCTCCGACTCCTTCCTCGCCGCGCGCTCCCTCCACGCCGCCGCCGGCGCCACATCCTCTTCCTGGGCCTCCTGGCCGCCGCCGCTCTCGGCAGCCATGCGCAGCGCGGGCACCGATGCGGCCCGGGCGCGCGCAGCCGAGAGCGGCGCGAACGGCAGGCGCGTGCGCGCGCGCGCACGGGACGCGGCGGCGGCCAGAGGGGAGAAGAATGGCGCGGCCACCAGCCTCGCGATGGCCATGGCGACAAAGGCTCTCTGCCTCTCTGGTACAGACGTACAGTGGACCTGGACGGGGTCTGGGTCCTTGACGAGAATGGCGCTGGCTCGCTCGTCCTACTAGAGCGCTGCGTGCGTTGGGCTTTGGAAGTGGTCCGCGTCGGGGAGAGGCGCAACGCAAGTGGGGCGGATAGACAAGTGTGGCCTGTGGGTCGGAGACGTCGTCTTTTGATCGGGGTCAAAGGGAACCCGTGTTGGTGTCGGATTTTATAGCAGAGGACAAGCAAAATTTACACGAAACAAGCCGGTCCTGCCTTCAACGGAAGGACGTGCGGATGGATGTTCCAGGAACTGGAATGGTAAAAGCTACCGGTCCGACTCAGGCTAGCTCGCCATCAGGGCTCAGGAGAGGAGATAACCGGGGCAAGTGGAAAACGACTGGATCAGCACGCACGTTACGGCATTGCCTACCCGCGCCGGCAGACGCCGCCGCCGCTGCTGCCGTCGCCGTTGGGCGCGCCGACGTGCGGCTGTCTGCATCGGCGTGAATTTTCATGACATTCTCTCTAGTTAGTTTACGCGTGTTGTTGTCTTCTTTTCTCAACCCTCTCCTTCGTGCGGCTCCTTCCTGGGGAGCCCGTCGTGGCCAGTGTCAGACAGAACTCACGATTAATAGTGGAGGATCGGAGATTGATTGGTGATTTGGTGGTGCTTGCCGCCCCATTACCAAAATCGACTCCACTTGCCGACGACCGTCCGGCAAGCTCTCCTCTGCTAGCTAGCTTCCCCGGTGCGTCCAATTACCCGGAGCACAAACGAGCCCTCTACGATATCTCTCCCATTGCCCATTGCCCACGGAAGACGATGGGAGCAGAGAAGAGCGCGTGAACATATCCGTACTCGCCCTTTTTAGCCGTTCGCACAGTGTGCTCTCCACCCAAACCCGATGCACGCACGGCCCGTTTTCATCCATCGCCAAACATTATCTTGTCAGATGGTGCCGTGTTCAAAGTAGTGCTGCTATGTTTTGCTCGTGTTTTGAAATTTGGCCACCTGGTGGAGTGCTGATGGATCTTCGGGTTAGAGACACGGACAGTGGTGTATGGTGACGTCGTCGAGCGTGGTTTCTGCTTTTTCATGGCCGGTGCATGCTGCTGCTAGTGCGGCGGCGACACGTAGCTCGGCTGGCCACCCAGCATCGGCACGACATAACTATAACTTATTCTGGTCGAACACGTAACGGGCATGCAGACAAGTTCCTTCACTCGGCGTGGTCAAACTCGAATTGATGAATGGACGACATCCACAAGCTTTTGGTTGATATGGATCTCCAATCGACCATGCGCGTACCACGTATGTATGGCTAGCTAGCTGACTGGCCTGTTTCGATCTTAATTTGGTTTGATCGACGATCACTCCGCGTGAACCCCGGTGTGGAGGTCATTGTTGGAGACCTTCCACGTACGTTTTCTCGCTCGCAGCACTTTTAGCCTGCCCAAAACTGTGAGCAGAAAATATCTCGCGCTGCTGCTGTAGTCTGTAGAGTCGTGAAAGAGACCCCGAGCAGCCGAGTAGGCTGGTGATTTTTTACGTCAGGCTGGGCGTACATGAGCAGATTAAAGACCGAATTAACGAGATGCCTTGCTAGGTCGGGCATGCGTCTTCATGCGGTCTCTCCCTGTTCAACGGCGAGCGGAGTGCAAATTGCAGACACCAGCTGCAAAGGATGTGTTGTGTGCTCAGAAATAGCTGGTGACAGTGAAGGGTCGCTGGAGCAATTTTCAGGCCTCTGAGTGGATGATCGCCCACCTGATTGACAGGTTCACGTGGAAATTTAACACGCTTCTGTTCTTTTAACACGACAGCCTACCTCACAAGTCAGGAACATCACATCAAGAATGTTTCCCTAGAAAAACAGAGAGAATGTATTGCTGCCATTTTATTTTCTAGAAAAGAGAGAATGTGTATTTCGAATATGTTTTTTCAAGAACCTCCCGAAGAAAACAACCGCTCGTGTACACACCGTCTAGCTGTTCTTCAAAGAAGAAAGACATCCAAGCTCAGAAACACTAAGCATGTAAAAAAAATCAAAGAGAAAACATTTTGACCTCCGAAGACTGCAAATCTCAGTGACAAAAATTGAAGAAAAAGTTTGCTAAGAAGAAATGTGGCTGCTGGGATTCGAGCCCAGGTCTCCACGGCCACAACGTGGAATTCTCACCACTAAACTACAGCCACTGTTTTGTTCATCTCGTCGCGTTTATATTTATAAACACAAGTCTTACAAGTACAAGCGCAGATAAAGAAAAGCCCATCTTCAAGCCCAACACGCCCAGCCGGTCGCAAAACGGCCGTCGGTCAAAGCTCACCAACCCGAGCGCGAATCTCCAGGCAAATGTCACCGGTTCAAAACCCCTCCACCGCGCATCCTAGGGTTTCCTCTCTCCTCCCCCCTCCGTCCGGCCAACTCAGGAGGGAGCCCTTTACCCAACCGTACCGGCGGCGGCGGCGAACTTGCGCAGCGCAGGCGCCAATGGCCGCTCCGGAGGCACCTACATGCTACGTCGGGATAGCGCGGCAGTCCGCCGCCTTCCGCCTCATGAAACAGATGGTACGTTCCCCTGTCCCGATCACTGCCTCGCGCAATGTTTTGACAAGAAAAGGGGAATTTGGCCCTCTTCCACATGTTTGGATTGTTAATCCTGATCAACTAGCAAAGCGGTGTTTGTGTAAGGGGCTTCCGATATTATCTTAGGATGGAAATATATGCAAATAAGATGAAATCGTCTGGACTTATGGCCTTTTGTGTTTTGCTTTTAATGCACTGCCTCAATAAATCAGATTTTTTTTTGTTTAATTCAGAATTTGTCTTTCTTACTGATGTCATGCCTTAGGGATGGGAAGAAGGTGAAGGCCTAGGCAAAGACAAGCAAGGCATAAAAGGCCATGTTAGAGTGAAACAAAAGCAGGACACACTAGGTATGCTTACTCCTGGTGGAAGTACTGCATGCTCTAAAGTCTAAACATTTATTGAGTAATGAAGTAGCTTATGATGATTAGCCACAGGTGAACTCGCTAAAGTCCGAGTCTGGTCTTGTATGCAGGTGTCGGTGTAGACAGTCCTCACAACAAATGGGCATACGACACCACCCAATTTGACGATATACTAAAGAAACTGAAAGTGGTATGCCATGCAACATTTCCTGTACATGATCTATGTAGAATTCTGATTCAATGTCTGATGATGTCATTTTATTTCTTCCCTGTCATCTGGTAATCGCTCCTCTCCTCACTGACAGCAAACTGCTGCTCCTGTTACAAAAGGTACATTCGGAAGTGTGCATACATATGTTCTCTTATATATTCTAATTTCTTAAATGTTGTTTAATTATATTCATTTTTGTGTATAGAAGTTGAGGATGTAAACAGTTCGCCTGACAGTACGCCAAAGAAAGTTAAACCCAAGAAAGATAAACCTGCCAATGATGAAGTCACTAAAGTTACCCGGCCACAAGGAAGGTTGGTTTGACCCTATTATGGCCGGTCCTTATTGATTTACCTTTTCATCTCTGTACACCTTCATTTCTTACAGATACAAGAAAAGGGAAAGGGGGAAAAGTGTAAGTGGTTATTCAGCAATTGATCTTCAGGGCATACTTGTAAGTGATTCTTTTTCTTGCATTCATTTTGAGGTTATGAATTTCTATTGACGATAATTTTTTCCCCTCCTTCACTCTTTCACCATATGGCTGACTATAATATCTGAAGAGATTGCAATATTGTGCTGGAACAGGTCCGCAAAAACGAAGACGATTGCAAGGTGGATCAGGATGCTAAATCTTCATGTGTGGAAGAACCTGATATCACCATCTGTCAGGATGCAGGTAAGGAACTTATTTGCGTAGGTGTTGATTTAAACAGATTTTTCTGGGCAAGATTTATTGCATTAGCTATTCTCACACTTCTTAATAGGAGGTGCCTAAATATTAGAATACAGAACTAGAAGATTTTGTGGTTGGAGCAATTTCTGGATGTTATATAATAGCACCCTAAAGATGCCATAGTGCATACACTAGTTACTGAGACTTGATTGGCTTGATATTAGGTATTGGTGATTTATTACAGATAGTTGATTAGCTTGAGATTAGGTATTAGTAATTTTTTAGTACCTTGTAAATAAGTAGAAGTTTGATCATTAAGTTTGTACTGATATACTTCTTCCCAACAAATAAAACAAAAACACTCAAGAGCATTCAAGAATGCTGTGCAACACTGCCATACAAGTCAATTATCTGTTAATTGGTCTAAGCTTTGCTGATTATACTGTTGATAAACTTTTGGTTAGAAAGGAATTCTTCTGTGCCAGCAGCTGAGCTGCTATGCTGATGCTTAACAATGATAAAGCACATTTTTGTTGGATTTATTTGACTGTTCTAACATTTGGTTCTTATTAATTGAAGTATTCCAAGAGTGTGCTAACTTCATTGAGGTTTTAGTAACTTTGTCTGCCATCTTTACGTTGGTTCAGTATCCCAAGCTGCAGATGTGAACTGGTGGGGGCACAAGTTCGGATATGTATCAGGAGGCTTTCTAGGAGCAAAATCTCGCAAGAATAAATCCTCTGAACGAAAAGATAATGTCCGCCAGATGTTTGGGGAAGAAGATCAAGAAAATCTGTACAACCTTGTTCAGGTCAGTATGCGTAGTCCATAAGTTTCCTAGATGTTCTAACATGAGCTTGCCATTTCTTAATTTTCCCTTGAAAGGATGCATGTCGACCCTTGTTGGAATGTTTTCAATGCTGTTGTTACTCTAAATGTGATTCTAGGAGCTTGTCAACTGTATCTAAGCACCTTGCTTGTGAATCTCAGTTAATTTCTATGGATGGAATGCAGAATTCATCTGATGTATTTGGAAACAAATAGATATGCCTCCGTGCCCAGTATCTCCATTACTTACAAATGATCCTGCTGCAGGACAAAGCTACTTCTGGAAAGCAGGGTCTTGGCATCAAGGGCTTGCCAATGAAGGTTGCCGGCCACCGTTGGAAAGGGAACAAAACTTCTCTTGGTGATAGTGACGACGAAATTTCAACCCAGTCGGAATCGTCAGAAGTGGACGATGATGAAGTAAATGAAATAAAGGAAACAGTTAAAGAAGTTTGTGTGGATGCTAAACCTAAAACCAAGTTCAAGAAACTTTGCAAAAAGATCCTACGTCAGGTACAATCTCTTCTCTCCGTGCGAGGCATTGTAGCTTCATGTATCCTCTTGTGACCATGATGTTTATTGTTTGTCATTGTTTCCAGGCTCCATCCCAATCCATGAAATTAAAGGATCTTAAGGAAGCTGTTGAAGCACAATCATCTATATTCTCCGACTTCTCGTGTAGACGCGAAGCTCTATCATTCTTGAAGAGGAAGGTACAAATGCTTTGCCTTGACATTGGCAGCTTTGGGCTTATTGTGTGTTGCATTGTTACTTCTTCAGCAGCCTAGGTGCTGTCTGGCACTCTATGCTGCCTAGCCCCAATTAGTCGAGAGTACACACACCATCCCATCTGTCCATGCAGTGCCTAGCACTTTTCTAGAACAGCGAGGGTAGCTACGCAGCTCCTGAGCCACACTATACAGCACTGAGATATGTAGGTTAAACATGTCCTCATCATGTGAATCCCTTTGGAAGCACTGCTATTCTACTGTAATCTCTAGCTGCACCATTTCTTTGCCAGTTCTTATATCTGATTCGCCTTTTATTTCATTTTGTTTCTCAGCTCCAAGGAAACAAGAAATTCAATGTGGAGGGCAAAAGGGTGCATCTTGTATCATGAAGTGTGAAGCCTAGAGTCAGCTATGCGATTATTTATTGATTGTCGCCTCAGATGAGTATAGATGTTTGTGGCACATCCGCAATGTAGATGTAAGAAGTTGTATCCTCGTAAATGAGGGTAAATTTTTGCAAATCCTGGCAGCCGCAGAGGTGCTGGTCTATCATGTATGCGCACACTCACTCTTGAGTACGTTTGCTTTTTTGTTCCTACTGCAAAACTCTGAAAGCGTGCGCTGAAACATGTGTATCGTACTATTTTCTGTAGCTGATACGTTTCTAGGAGACATGACTCTCTTTGGAGCGCATGGAACTGACTCCGGAGTTTGGTAATGCAAACTCTAACCCTCAGTTACTCTCCGCAGGTTGTTTAGTGATATCTATGCACAGATTCCCAAATCCCAACCAAATGACAATAGCATGGAAAAGTTTCAGAGCATCCAGTCTCTTTAAACTGGGATACATATCTTGTTTCTATCCTTATAACCAAACTCCGTGTATAGAAATTCGCTTCCAAGCTCCAAGGAACAAACCATTGTGCTATTTCTTTGTACGGAGTACTACTGTTTTAAAACATAAGATGTTTGAACTTTGTTTGAAGTCAAGCTCTTTAGAATTTGACCGAGTTTATAAAAGATATACCCATATCTATAATATCAAATACATTTACTATGAAGATATGTATCACGAAGGATTTAATGAAACTAATCTAGAATTGTAGATGTTAGATTTTCTATAAACTTGATTAAACTTTAGAAAGTTTGTCTTAGAACAAGCTTTGCGTACCTTATGAGTTCAAAAAAAAAAAAAGCTTTGCGTATCTTATACTCCTATGCAGGAACCAAGCACTGAGCGGGATCAACTTTTTTTCGTCTGATACATATCATAGCTGACTTAGGACAAAGCTTCAGTATCTTGCACAACATAAAGCCCCTTTCCATAATGGTTGTGCGGAGCAGACAACATAAGAAGCTATGGACAAACGTTTCAAAATTACACACAATCGAAATTTGTTACTACTCTCTTTGTTCCCATCGAGCCCCGTACGGCCGTACCTTATTTTGTCTTGACAAAATGGAACCCTGCAAATCAGCTTTGTCCTTGGGAAGGCGTACTAACATAAGCGGCGCCTGAAAATCAGCTTTGTACTTGGGAAGGGGTACTAACATAAGCAGCGCCTTTCAGAGCAGGTAGTACTCCCTTCCATTCCACGAGTGTGTCAGTGCGCGTGCGTTTGCATAGTCAACTCGGGATAAGCAACGGCGACGACGTCATGGCCGCGCCGGTGACGCCGAGGCCGTCACTGATCCGGCCGCGCTCCCAATTGGGCGCCGTGGGCCTCGCCTCCGACCACTCCGCCGCCGCCACCGCCTCCTCTCGCCGCCGTCGCGACTTCGTCTTCGTGGTCAACCCCTCGGGTACGCTACTGTTACTCCCCCCCTCCCTCTCCACCACCGCCAGGCTTACCTACTCCTGCCCCCTTACATCGCTCGGATCCCACTTTTGCAGGCGCCAATGGCCGCACGGGCAAGCAGTGGAAGCAGCTGCTCCCCCACCTCCGGAGCCGCCTCGCCGACCAATGCAACGTAAGCCTCCGATAGCTCTTCTAGATCCCCGCAGATCACACCAGAACTGCCAAGTTTTAATTGCCGTCTGAGACCATGCTAGGGCCCGGATCCGTGGTAATTCGGTGGTCTCACGGAATTTTTTGTTTTGTGCGTGTGTGGGGCTGCTGGTTGATCAGATTTGCGAGTGCGTCACTTCGGGACCGTCCCACGCCATAGATGTCACAAGGGAGGTGTGTGTGGTTTGGCTTCATACCATATCCAATCACCACTTGTTTCGTTTCTTTCCCCACTATGGGTTTCCCATTGCTTGTGAACACCGGTCCTCGTGTGCGTGTGTGCCTTAGGCTATAAAGGATGGGGCTGATGCCGTGATCGCTGTTGGCGGGGATGGGACGCTTCATGAGGTATTTGTGTGTGGCGTGTTGATACAACTTTTGGTACACATTGTTAATGTTTCGAGTAATTGACATTGGAAGCGGATGCTGTGGTGGAACTTTGTATGTACAGGTGGTGAATGGCTTCTTTTGGAAAGGAAGTCCAGTCCGTGCGCTTGATCGAGGGCCTGACCATTTAACAACGCTCGGTGTGAGTACACATAGCTAGTAGCTGTGGTACCCTACTAGATCACCCTTTTCACCTTTCGATACCTAACAATCTAAACTATTATGGAATGTTTGTTTTATGTACTGGAATTTATTCAGTAGTGAAGGGCCTTTTTTTTTCTCGCAGCTCATTCCACTTGGAACTGGCTCAGACTTCGCTAGGACATTTGGCTGGTATTTTTGTTTTCTTTCCTGCATGATCTACGGTATATGCATGGATATGTGGTTTGTTATTCTATGTTTCATTGGATTATGTTATTATTTGTTGAACCAGGTCAAATGATCCCCGTCAGGCAATTGATCGAATTGTGAGAGGTTTCCCCCTTGTTACTTCTTTTATAGAACCTATGTTGATTCTTTTTATGTTATCAAGTAAAGTACATTAATATACAGTACCTGTATTAACTAATTCAGTATCTTGTGGCATATAATTTTGGATAAATGTACGAGTAGATGATAAGGTTCTAATCTACGTAAAGTTGGTATTTGTATGCCAACCTACCTATTTTGTTGCCATTTATGCCAGGAAGTTCTGAATGATTTAGTACTTGCATACCCAATGGATTTGTATGCTCAATATCGAAGACTCACAGCTAAACCCTTTCTGCAGGAGTTAAATCAAAACTAGACATAGGCATGATGGAAGGTTCGAATGGAGACCCACATTTCTTTGTGAATGTTGCTGATATCCATCTGTGAGTGGATAATAAGTAACAACCATTTCAAACTTGAAACTGAATAAATAATTTGACAAATTGAAAAATTAATACGTCTGCAGGAGTGCCAAGGCAGGCTATTTTGCATCTATGTACAAAAGATTTGGCAACTTATGTTATGTTTTGGGAGCTCTAAGAGGCTTTTGGGGACATACTAATCGAGATCTGAGAATAAAGGTTAACTTTAACCTTGGTTTTGTTTCAAAGTAAGTTGTATCTTTACAGCTGTTTATGCCCATCCTAATTCTGGACCTCTGCAAAACACATATCATAGGTAAATGAAGGAGATTGGACTACCGTTGATAAAGCCACTGCTCTATGCATAGGAAATGCCAAATTCTTCGGCGGTGGCATGAAGATAACCCCAACAGCTGACCCTTTTAGTGGTGACCTTGAGGTGAGTAAGACAATGGAATTTGTTTTAATTTTGTTTTGGTAAAACACACTTGCAGTAATTTGTATGGCGTTTTACAGGTTGTTATTCTACAAAATTTCAAGTGGTACGATTTCCTTCTTAAGCTACATCGGCTGTATGCAGGCACGCATTTACCAGTGAATGGTGTGTCGTCAATGAGGTAAACACAACCTTGCGTGTTGTTAGGTTTCTTGCACTTGGGACTGAAGCGTCAATACATTACTATGTAAAGTTTTACCTGCATAGAAAACACTCGAGAGATACCACGTAAAGCATGTTGCTTTTAGGCTCCCAAGGAAGGTAGTTGTACACTTGAAGGTTTTTAACATATAGGCCAATCTCCTGACAGATCTTTAAATTGATTGATTATGCTAGTAGCTATCACCATCTTGATTAGTAGTGCTTGCTATGATATCTGATAGAGGTTCAGATTTTGTGTGTGTTTTTGAAAGCCCGTTGCTTCCTTCCCAACTACATTTGGTTTTGTGGTTCTGAGTTCCGAAGCCTTTTTCGATATAACAACTGCTTAAAATTACCTATAAATATCTTGGTCTAAGCAACAATATTGCTATTTCAGAGTTCAATCAATTGAAGTAGCAGAGGTGGTGCCTAATGGTGATATCTTTGTGCAATCTGATGGGGAGCATTTCGGTTTTCTTCCTACCAAATTTTCAGTTCTTCCTGGTGCAGTTGATTTCTTCTGCTAGATCAGTGTGCTCCATGTTCCTGTTGGACTGACAGAAGATGCATGATTCTTGGTCAAGTCACTTTGTTTACCCAGTTGATTTCTTCTGTTGGATCACTCTGTTCTTTCTTCCTGTTACACTACTTGTAATGACGTGTCAATTGAGTTGCTCATGTCATCTTCTGGCATAACATGAAAAAATTACTGCAATGTTAATAGAATAGTTGTAAAACACAGGTGTCGGGTTGGCACTTGGCACACAGAAATTTAAATTTGACAATGATTTTTCCGTGGGCTTGTACCATGTGTAATAATACTGTTGTTTGTTGTTCGAACAACAGGAAGGACATGCTTACCTGTATTTCCAGTGCCAAGTTAATGCACTCCTAACGTCAAGTAAATATTGTGGCAACAGCAAATCCCCTACTCCAGAAACTTTTATTCTGCTCTCCTGGTAAGTAGGGATCTATCAACCGAGGATCGGTGGCTTGTTGCACGGATTACATTCAGAGTTCTCAAAGAAACATGAATTTCCTTTTTCAGATAGAAGCAACTTGTATCTTTCTGCCTTTTGTTCTACTACATGTATATACTAAACAAGTAAACTACTCCTTGTTGAACTTGTGATTCTGGTTCCCTGACACTCATATATCTAAAACTGAGCCGATCTCTTCTTTGTTTGTGAAGTTGATTCTCGAGCGGAATCTCTTCTGTTAGTTCCTTTCGTTTCGTACGCAAGGAATATTGTCTGTTGCTTGCTTGGAAATTGAACTGCCCGCGCATTGGCAATTAAAGAAACACAAAAGGGGTACCATGTCCCCTGATGCCATGGCACCAGACTTTAAGCTCCTTTTAACCTTAGCTCTATGACTTGACTTTATTCTCACCATCGCTCATACATATTCTCCAGTCGCTTGACCGGTTATCTCGTCCGTTTGACCTCACCGGGCTAGCTATAAACTTGCAAGCACTGCAGCTTTGGTTTTTGAAGAGCGGGAAGAAAGTGTGTCCTTTGGTAAAAGCTTGTGGGTACAACGAGCAGCACAACGCCCTGCATGTGCCAGGAATGTGGCAGCCTGCAGGCACCGTATTTAGCGATCTCACTCGTCTTTTCTCATGTGGTGTGTTTGCATCTCCATGTCGCCTGATTTGGTCTTTTACCTTTTCAACTGGGCAGTTCAAAACTTCAAATATGTCGTAGGTCCGTCCGACCCATGTTGACGAAATCCAGTAACTCTAGTTCATGGGCACTTCTGCATGAAGAGAAAAAGGCGTGGAAATACAAAACCCATAGCATCGTGCATACTCCTCCGCACCATACTAATTGACTCAAATTTGTCTAAATATGAATGTATCTATGTCTAAAACGCGTTTAGATACATGTAATAGAAAGTCACTTAATATGGGAACGGAAGGACTATTGTTTTTCGTACGTGCGCAACAGGAAATGTTTTCCTGAGTTGTTTGCAATTACCATAGCATGAAAAGGAAAAGGAAAATCAGTTACGAGCCCTAAAAAATTGATAGGAACAAGAGAACAGACGTAATGGAAAGCGTTTTCCTCTTCACTGTAAAACAAGGCTTTTTTTTTCCTTTTCTATTTTGCACATTTCTGTTGTAGAACGTCCGGCCGGCCTTATTCATTCAGGTACTACGTCATAAATTTCCTAGCCCCAACGCAGTAGGCGTGCACGTACCCTGCAACGAACCCCATCATTCGATCGATCGTTAACGTTGCAACCGCCAGAAATGAGCCATGCATGCATGCACGAGCTAGCCGAGCGTGACGTGACAGCGTTTGCTAACAACGAATTGAACGATCGATCACGCACGCACGCTGGTGAGCCGGCCGGGTCGCGCGCGACAAAAAACGAAAAAAAGCCGCCCCTGACGCGGTTGGATTGGATCGAGTTGCACGCTAGTCACGTAACTAAGGCTAAGGCAGGCAGGCATGTCCGATGGAGAGATGGACGGGATGCTCATCTATCTATCTATCGGACCAGCCAGCTGATGACCAGAGCATGAATGCATGGATGCTTAATTGGGGCCGGGTGATGGGTAGTATCGGCCGCTAGCTGAAGAAGAACAACTCATTCAGTCACATCACAAACCTACCTGAAGAAGGAATGAATTAGTTAAGCTACGTTCGATCTGTCGTCCGATCGATATCGATCAGACTTTCGTGACCTGCTGACTCATGAGAACGGTACAGGACTAGTATGTTGTTGCTGCTCGGCAGCTAGGTCGCTGTGCCACCGGGGTGTCACGGACGACCGATCGAGCTATCTCGACAGCCGGTGCGAATCTTGGAAGAAGCGCACGTCCGTCACCTACCACTTCGCCAGGGTCCAAATCTCCACGGTCACGAGCAAGCGAAATTGGGGAGAAGAAACCATGTAGACCAGGCAGCTTCATTAGTTGGCTACATATTTTCAGATACTATGTACTTCGGGGGTCGGGTCATTAAATCCTCCGGTCTGCAATTCCATCGCCAGCGCAAACCACATCGATATCTATCAACAAGTATAAATGAACGCAGTGTAGGCTGATTTCCATTACTCATTATTTCTACACAAGCAGATGCAAACTTTTAGAAACAAAATAAGCTAGGTAAAACTATTTTCGACCTGGTTTACTGGTGACCGCTTACGCCATGTCATGGAGTCACAAAAGGAACATTTGCGATGTTAATAGTTCTATTGTTGCGAGTTGCCTACTTTATTTTGACAAACTGGTCAGTTCTTGGTGCTCAATTTGACAGCTGTCTAGTGTCCACTGCTAGTAAAATCCAATGGCGGCAGCAATTTTTTGACACATTTGCACCAAACCACCAACCAACACTATCCCTAGTTTCAAAGATAACACCACTACGTATGGTGACCCAAGTAGAGATAAAGCACTCTGCTTGAGATCGGCAAAAGAAAAAGGCTCAGACAGCTAGGCAAAATAAAATGGTACAGCAAAAGTATTTTATGAGAGCACTATCCTCGGCAAAAAAGCTTAATCATATACGATCAGTTTCTATTTCAGTGGTCTTTGTCGGAGTAGTATTGGAATGACTTCGACAAAGAGGGAATGTTGTGTAGTATCGTGCAGGATACTGGACAAGTTTTGTTGAAATTCTGAAGGAATTGGAGGGGCCAAATTAGGAGTTTCTCTTTCTCTATAAGGTTTGTTTGAATCGGAAATGCAATCTGGACTTATGGCTACCGGCTTGTACATTTAGAGACGCACGATCTCCACGCGATTCTGACTCGATACTCGATCGACTCGTGTTTGAATAGCAAGATTAAAATCTACAAAAAAATATATCCTATGATCTAATTTGCATGCGATTAAAAAAATATTGAGGCATAGCTCATAAATCTTTCTTTTTATATCGGAGTTGAGGTTAAACACATATTTTACCAAGAAAATCCATGCTTCCCTGCTGCGACGCAATCTAACCATTTTATTATGTATGTTTGAAAGTGTCGTACCATCCGCAGTACCTCTTCGGTGGGTAACCGCGCGGCGCGGTAGAAGGCGTGACGCAATGCTGCACGGTCCCACCATACGCGGATTTCTCTCCCTAGTTCTCTCTTCGTTCCTTTCCTTCCTCACTTGATCGAGCCTTTCCTCCCCACCCCCTCCTTCCCTGTTTTGCGCGTTGCCATATTCAAGCACCGCTCCCACTGCCGCCACCATCCTCTCGCGTTGCTGTGATGCGCCCTTCTTCCTCACGCGGGGGAACATGGTCTTCAGCAGAGGAGCTCCAATCCACACCAACATGGATCCACCGCCTCTCGCCACCAAGAAGGCCCGAATCCACGATGCCGGAGCCTCCCAGTGGCCCGGTAAGCCCGGATCCGTGCCCCTCGGACTATCGCAGGGGATCTGCCTCCAAGGAGAGGTCACCGGCGTGGATCTGCTGCGCTCCGCCAGGAGGGTGAGATCCACGCGCCGCCTGTAGGCCGATGGAGGAGACAACGCTCGCGGTTAGTTTTTCTATTTAACTTTTTTTACAAAAAATGAAAAGTTTGAAATAAAATGTTTCAACCAAAGAGTAAAAATTAAAATAAAAAAAGAAAAGGCTAAAAAAATTAAAAGCAGGTTAAATCAGAAGTTAGGAAAATAAAAATGAAAAGTAGGCCAGAAAAAGCAAAAAAAAAACAAAAAAAAAACTGCCCATCCTCCGCCAACTAGCCTCACCGATATCAAAAGATATGAGGACCATGCCACTGGAAGAAATCACTACAATAAATAATAAAAAATCTGTCATATATCCATTGATATCGAACCAGCGATTTCCCCAAGATTACATTTCGTGGCGCCCACAGATAGTTAAAGTCCGCTAGAAAACACTAACGGCACCCCTGAAAATCCTACACAAAACGCTCCCCAGCCTCCGGCCCCTTTCAATTCTCTCAACACAGGTCGTATGTAAGCAAGCAGTCAGCAGCCAGCCAAAGAATCCCATCTCACACGCGACTCTGTTCCATCAGGCATCACCGGCAAAGCTCCTCCTGCCGTTGCGATGGCGGCGGGATGGCAGAGGCGGAGGCTGCTGCAGGCGGCGCCGCGGCACCAGCAGGGGGCGCCGTCGTCGCCCGATTGGAGCCCCGACTACATCAACGCCTGGCTGTCGCAGCGCACGGCCGTGTTCGGGCTCCGCCTCTGGGTGCTCATGGGCATCGCCGTCGGCGCTGCCATCGTGTTCGTGCTCGCGCTGCTCTTCCTCTGCCTCTCCCGCCGCCGGCGCCGCCGCGACGGCCTCTCCGCGGCCAACCTCTACCCCGCCGCCGACACCAAGCCCGTCAAGCAGCACGTGCAGCAGCCCACGCCGCCCAAGGACATCCAGGAAATCGTTCGCCGGCAGCAGCAGATGGCGCCGCCGCCTCCGGCGCCGCAACCCGCGGCGCATGCGCAGATGGCCAAGGCAGAGCCCCCGCCGCCGACGCTGCAGCAGCAGAGGGCGCAGCTTCCCGTGATGCCGACGGGATCCAAGCGCTCGACGGCGGCCAGCGGCATGTCGGCAACGACGAGCGGGGGGAGCGAGCGAGATTTGGCCACGCCGAGGAGCACCGGGAGCGCCGGGCCGGAGGTGTCGCACCTCGGGTGGGGCCACTGGTTCACGCTGCGGGAGCTCGAGGAGGCCACCGACGGGCTCACGGAGGAGAATGTGATCGGGGAGGGCGGCTACGGGATTGTTTACAAGGGCACGCTGCAGGATTCCACCATCATTGCCGTCAAGAACCTGCTCAATAATAGGTAATCATTTGTTTTCTGTTTTGGATTGTCTCTGTCCTTTATGCCCCTTCTCGAGCTCGTATTCGATTTGATGCTTATGGATTTGGTGCTTTAAGCCAATCTCCGTAGTTGGATTTAGAATGGGGAAAATATCCATTTTTGCGTTGTTCTGAATTTCTGATCCAAATTATGTTGGCTTCGAATTTCTGTGATTTGACTTGCTCAGAAAAATTATCCTGTTGCGTGACACCATTTCGGAAAAGGCACTCCTTATCTTCTTCTGCCAAATTGAGTAGATGAGATTCTGGTGGGTGAAAAATATGCAACTTGAATGGGATCAGGAGTCCTCCCTTGTTCACCATGCATTTTGTTCAGATTTTGGGCGACCTGGAGTAGTATTCATCGGACAGTACTTGCTAATAAAAGTGGTTGGATTGGTGCCTTGGTGGGGCTCAAGAAAATTTGAAAATTCTGTCATCATTTACTCGCTTTCTGTGCACCCATCTGCAGAGGCGATTCTTCTCGATATCTGTGAATGCAATTTTAAACACTGCACAGATTTCTGAGTATGATTCAGTTGCTGTTTCATTTCTCACCCCATCTTTTATCCTGCTCTGTGCTCTCTGATAAAAATATCACTTCCTTCCTGCTTTTACCAGGGGCCAAGCTGAGAAGGAGTTCAAGGTGGAGGTCGAAGCGATCGGACGCGTCCGGCACAAGAATCTTGTTAGGTTGCTTGGCTACTGCGTCGAGGGTGCTTACAGGTACAATGCATTGCAATCTCTCCATTGCATGATTTTCCAAGTCTGTCTTCTCAAGTTTGTTTCTAATTGATGGTTCCACAGGATGCTTGTTTACGAGTATGTAGACAACGGTAATCTTGATCAGTGGCTTCATGGCGACATTGGGGAAGTGAGCCCACTGACCTGGGATATGAGGCTGAACATAATTATTGGAACTGCTAAAGGGTAATTCTTCACTGTCACCCTACTGATAAGTGCTAGTATTTCACTGGTCTGGGGCTTAGTGCTGTTTCTCGGACTATAACCATTTCTACAATTTATAGTAGTTTATCATCATGTACATGCTTACTGTCTGTGACTAGAATTATGTAGACTGTGACTGTCAGCAAGTTAGCTAAATATAGGTCACAACTATTTAGATTCTAGAATGCATAGGTGCTAGGTGGCATGTTTAGGTCTGTTCTGTTACGAGACATGCGTCTTGGTTAGGACAATGGAGCCGAGTTCTGGTGAGATTGGCTGTCCAAGGAATTCAGGTGCTTCACTCACAAGTTTGTTGGGATCTATTCCTTGACATACACATATTCCTTTCTAAGAAGCTAGAGAAAGAGACAACTGATTGTTACCTATTTTCACAGATTTGTAAAACCATGGTTTCTTTTTCCATCGTGTACATCATGGGACATAACTCAATCTGCTTCTGAAAAAAAAAAGATTTCGCGTCCAGTTAAATTGGACAAAAAAGGTGTTCCATTTCTGAGACATTGCATGTGCCTATTGTGCATGCCTCCTTCCCTTTCCTTTCCTGCTGCCAGCTTGCTTTATTTTAAGAACCTGGTTTGTGATTGTTTATGGTTCTCTCTATAGCAGTGTAAGACACTATTTGCTAATACTTTAGGTTGCGTATGTTCTTAGAATAGAACATCGCGATTCTGTTTAGCAGTCAAAGTCTAAACTCAAGCATCATGTGCATTAGCAAGCACTCTAGCTGTTTTATTCTTTCCCTGGAAGCAATATTGTCAGTGGTTTGCTGAAACCACCTCAACAGCTCTGTTCAAAGCTAGATGTGACTGAAATTTCTTACCTCTGACACCGAACTTTGCTTGCCCAGGCTGGCCTATCTTCATGAGGGGCTGGAACCGAAGGTTGTCCACCGTGACATCAAATCTAGCAATATTCTCCTTGACCAGCAATGGAATGCTAAAGTATCGGATTTTGGGCTTGCAAAGCTATTGTGCTCGGAGGCCAGCTACGTCACTACACGTGTTATGGGAACCTTCGGGTCAGTGTTGACAGTCCTTTCGTGCTCAACGCTGTAGATGGAGTTGGATCTTATTATGACTGAATCATTGGTTTATGTTGCAGTTATGTGGCACCTGAATACGCCAGCACCGGAATGTTAACTGAGAGGAGCGATGTTTATAGCTTTGGTGTACTTTTAATGGAGATCATAACCGGCAGATCTCCTGTAGATTACACTAGGGCACCTGGAGAGGTTAGCAATTTTTTTCCACTATTAGTAGTTTCTTTTCAAAAATGTGGAAGTAAGATGAAGCTAACTTATTTCAGTGTCTCTACGTCTTTTTATCAGGTGAACTTGGTCGAATGGCTGAAGAACATGGTGGCCGAGAGGAAAGCAGAGCAAGTAGTTGACCCCAAGATGCCTGAGAAGCCTTCACCGAAGGCACTGAAGCGGGCACTTCTAGTCGCCCTTCGCTGTGTCGATCCCGATGGTCATAAGAGGCCTAAAATGGGGCATGTAATCCACATGCTTGAAATGGAGGATCTAGTCGTCCGGGATGTATGTCCTACCCAAACCATTTTGCAGTCTTTTATTCCCTGAACACCATTACTCACGTTGCCAATTGTCAATGATGCAATGCAGGATAGGAAGCCCAGAAGGGATGTACCTCATGAGACATCAGACAGACATAGCTCAAGGGAGGATGGGAGCCAGAGCAGACGCGACAACCATCGGTACAGATGATGAAACGGGGCGTCGACGATACTAAACCGGAACTTGGATTTGCGTGGATTGCTGCTAGATATCGCCGGTATTAACCATGTCGTCATTACATTATTTTTTGCTGCCCCTCATCGGATCTCCTCATGACCAACTCTCTCCCTCTCTCCTTGCTCTTGATTGTATTATATGCCAGCATCATTCCATGGAACTTAACAGTTGATATAACTCGACGAAACCACACAAGTGTAGGCTTGGTGTTCTGACTTCTGACTAACAGTTTAATGGGAGAGATTCCACCACCTATTGCAAGTGGCAGTGCTCTGTTTTTCCTTTTCTTTTTTGTCTCCTCCGCTGGTCTTATCTTCGTCCTACTGTAACAGCCCATCCCTGATTCCTGGCTGGAAGAAGAAGAACACTGATGATGCTTTCTTGTAGCTTCCTGCAGCGCTGGTGCACATGAGGCCACATGCCACTGCACCAACACTTTCACCCTGCATCTACTAAAGCCTTTACTAATTTGTTTATCTCCACCATCTCCATCGGTTAGTTGGCTGGCTGGCTGGATGTATGTATGCTTTTTGTCCACTATACCGCATCTGGCGACTCAGTAAATCAGCATCTGCGACAGTTTCTTGTCGCTTCGTCTTGTCTAGCTGTCCTCATCTCCTCTCTTGGTCTTTACTTCGTCGTCCAGGTCCAGGTCCAGGTCCAGGTCCAGTTGCTTTCTGGGACCTTTTCGGTTGGCAGTTTTGTTTACCGGTATCCAGCTCTTGATCTTGGTAGTTTCTCAGGGAACGGAAGAATGCTCGAAACTGGATCATGTGTGTATTAAAAACTTGTTCACTGGCAGAGCTGGTTAATTAGCAGGCGATGATGATCCACAAGGTCACGTGACTCATCTGCTACTGCACATCACAGTTTATCTTGTGATTTTTACTCGACAGCAGCAGCAGCAGCAGCACCTTGTGATCTTGCGGAGTAACATGGGCACGCTGTAAACTGGTTTGACAACGTCGACGTGCAGTGCATTGCAGCAGTGGTAGGAGAGGAGTCCCTTTCGTTTTTCAACGGCTAGCTCTCGAGCAGGCCGAGACTGGTGAGCATTGCAACAAACAAGAAAACGGCTATATATATGTGGAGGGTGACAGGATGATCCGGGGCCGGTCCTGGAATTTCGGGGGCCCGGAGGGGACTTAGAAAACCGGGCCTTTAGTATAAAGATGAAAATATGTTCTAAAATGAAAGATTTTGAAAAACCATCGTAAAACCTGATTCCACATTAAGCAATAAGACTAACAGATTCTACACCAGATGAATTAGATATGGGGTTATGATCACTAGCATTGTTATCATTTTATTTGATAGCATTATCTTCCGTAGGGCCATCATATTCTAGCTTAACAATATTACTTTATTCCTCTTGAACAACTTTGATTGGATCTCTCAAATTTCTCGATGTGTTAGTGTTACTCTTCAAATTTTTATTAATTAATTGATCCAGCCTCCCAGTACATACATAGGCCTAGCATACAGGCAAACCTTGGGGGCCCTCCAGCTTCACCTCCCTGGCCCTCGCGTCCCACGGGCGCGCTTCCAATAATTCTCTCTTTCTCGCTAGACATGACCGCGTGGGTTTGGCGTTGGCGAGATTGAATATATTTTTCCCCTTCACATAATCGCTTGAGCCTGACAGCACGAGCCACGACTAGAGCCTGTCAGCTCTGATGTTCCATGGCTTGACGCGAGATCTTGGACTTGGTGGTCTCGTGAAGGAACTGACATCGGAGCTGTTATTTCATTCCATTGCATTTTGCACCAGGGTGACTCACAGTCAGCGCCACATGGAACTAGGGCTGCAAAAGTGTGACACTCAGTGTACCCTTTAACCCTTTTTAGTCCAAACAAGTGGACTAAAATTTTAAA
Organism: Brachypodium distachyon; assembly: GCF_000005505.3. Classification (NCBI taxonomy): domain Eukaryota; kingdom Viridiplantae; phylum Streptophyta; class Magnoliopsida; order Poales; family Poaceae; genus Brachypodium; species Brachypodium distachyon. The sequence goes on along the minus strand of NC_016131.3, from coordinate 73,529,697 downwards.
ATGACATAATTTTCTGGAAAATTAATTCATTTATTTGAACTAAGAAGGTTCAAAGGATACCCTGAAAATCACCGTGTTGCACCTCTGCATGGAACCTGGCTGGAGAAAGGCAAGCAACAGGGGGCCCGGTCCAGCTAGGATCTGCTTCTATATGGATAAAACTCTCTCTATCTCGAGCGGGACACGCAGATGCCGTCGTCGCATGTCAGCCTAGCTGGAGTGCACCATGAAGGCGTTCTCTCTGCTGTCGCGACAGCGACTCGATCGGCTGCTGCTCGTCACATCAGAGAACAGCAAAACGGAAAACGTCCCTCTGTCTCTGTGTGTGGAGTTTCCTTCCGTCTATCACGGGACGGAATAAGATTGATGTTATCTTCTTCTCCAGCCACACCCTCTCGCTCGAATGATTGAAGATGTAATGTGATCTGACAGAGATAATGTAATGTAATGCTGAGATCAATTACCAAGACGATGAGGATGATGAGCACTGTCAGCGATGGGTTTACTACTCGGACAAATTATTTCACCAAAAGGAAGTATATGTACTAGCATCTAAAGTGTACATAGATCAATTACAGAGGCAATGAGATGATGATGATGATGATGATAAATTATTTCACCAAAAGTACAAGTTGGGGGGAGCGTCGTCCCATGGTGGTGGTGTGGGCACATTATCTACAGAAAAAGTCTGCAATTATAGTGCCCTGTCAAAGATAACCAACCGCACCGAGTGGGTGAGAATAAGACCAAGAATATGCCTGTCTATGTACATCAGTACATTGCCTGCATGTAAAGGCTCCCCGTTGTTTTGATCACGCGTACCATGTTAAATGAGAGACTGGCAACGCTTATGGCATGAGGGCTGCAGTGTGGCATGCGGCAGCAAAGGACACTGCAATGCAGAGGAGATCAGGAGAACCACCAGCTCTGATCCTCAGCTTCTTGTGCTCGCCAGGCTTCCACCGTTGGCGAAGGGGCCCCTCGGCTGCTTGTCGTTATGCCGGGCGAGATTGTCCGGCGCAGCTCTCTTCTGCCTCACCTATGGATGAAGATACGAAGAAATATATAATGTTGAGATTAAGATTTTATTATTCGACGGTATTTTTAATCTATCTGTTCTTCATCAGTGTCTTGGGTGGCTTAGCTCACCTTGCTCTCTGACTGTTGGTAAAAATGCCTCAGCAGGATGTTCTTGGGATCGGTTGTAATTACTGCAGTTTCCAGGGGACAGATTATCAGCATAAACAGTCGAGACACCGCAAAGGTGGTTTTCATAGAGCATAAGAAAATGGACATAGAAGATTTGCAACAATTACGGTGAGAGTGGATGAGTGCCTCCAACGAATATAAATTAACGAAAAGGCAAAAAAGAAGAAGAAAACAAGGGGCAGCCATTGAGTCTGAGCTACTCTGAACATATGTATAAACTAATGCATTCAAAAGATATGCAAAACATATAACTGGCGGTTAGTTCCATTAGCAATTTGTTTGGCGAGTGTTTCTACCAGAAACATAATTAGTTATTATAAATATTGAAAGAAGCTGGCAATAGAGGACCTGCTCGATCCCTACAATATACCAAAAAGAACATCTTTGAAGGATATGCCAGAAACTCGGAACTACAGTCTAGGGTTAAGTGTCTACTTAAATGATTTTTGTTCTTGCATATTTCTCAGTTTGTTAACAAATATCTCCTTCACAAATATGCTGGTGGCACCCTAAAAAGGCACATAATGTCGTTAGAGTGTTCGGTTCGTCAGCATATTTCTCTGCCTAAAAATATCTTAGTTTGATGTATTGTAAATATATCTTTTCTTGAAAGCAGACAGAGACTTAGGCAGTTCAGCCTGGCATCATAAATTGATTAGGCCCCAGAAAAAAAGACCCCGGTAAATGGCCCATGAAATGTCATAGAAAGTACCATGGTGTGCTCTACGAAACCTCTGAGCCTAATATCCAACCAGTTTTGTTGATTCATCATAGGCAACCGATTGCCCCTTCAACTCAACCCAAGCAATTCCTCTCAACGACCTCTCACTACAAGCACTCCACGTTGAAGGAATTTTCATTGGGAGTACGCCACAATTCAACTTGAAGGGAACCTTGAAGATCCTACCATTTCTACTTTCAAGGTTGACATCCCTGCTGACACATTTAAGTATTTTTTAACTACACCTTGTCTTCCTCTTCCTCATGCTCCGAGAGAACAGTTAACTTGGGAGACTTAGACGATATATCAGTGCAAAGATCATGTGGACATCCCTGCGTACCTACATTAAAGTATGAAAGGTCCGGCAATATAGCCATGGGCCATTAAGTACATAACCTACATACTACATGCCAAACCCTGAGATAGTCAAGGAAATGGAAAAAGGAACGATTGTGAAGGAATATTTAATGCTCTAACTGGTCTACACTTGAATGCATCACCCATAACAGAAAACACCTCTGCATCTCCACAAGGGATTCTCCCAGAGACATTTAACTGTTACAAGCATTTGAGTGTTTGCAAGGAAGTTTGATCACCAACATCGATGGCCATATGTGACATGTCTCTCAACTCTGTTGCACTATTGCAATTGAGATGAACAGTAACTATGTAGTTGTTTCGACCTTACAAATGTGCTGTTAGCCTATGTGTCTCAGTAAAATTTGGGATCATGTTTTCCTAATCTTGAAATGCATGATAGAACAAATATTTTTCACAAAGTGAGATTTTGTAAAGATATATTTAACATTGGGAAAAGGCTAGTACCTGGACATTTGCACGACAAAAATACAGTAGATGAAATATAGAGAGCTGCTGTTGGGTCAGCAAAGCGAGTAGTTAAGTTGAAAACAGGTCTAGTTGAATCATTATCCATAGCAATTACCGCCTTACCAATGTTAACTGTGTTTAAAAGAATCAGAAGTTCGAGTGAGGAAGGCGGAAGCCACTATTAGTGTAGAACATGGTGTTAAGTCACTATGGGCAACATAAGATTGTTACCATTTGTTAGGATATGCAGAAAATACTACCTTCGATACAATACTGCAGTTAATGTGGCACGGTGATGGTTGGGAATCTAAACACTTGTCCACATCACCTTTGGACATGTGGGCTGTGGCAGCATAATATCTCCAGCACAGATCCCACATCATAGACAGTACTGTTGCTAATCAACATCATAAAATTGCAGAATTTAGGAACGCCCTCCCAAATCCTATGGCGCTTGGCCTAGCAGAACCAAGGCGCGTCTACTTCTACATTATTGAGAACATAATATGGTTTACGGATTCTCATGGCTAAACATAAGGCTTAGTTGATCAAACAGTTTATGGGACATATTTTTTGCCCTGTGAAATACCATCGTAAAGATAATTTGACGTAATGCGAAGGAGCAATTACATTAAGTTATGCACAAAGGCCTAACGAGGAAATCAGTCAGACTAGATTTGTAAAAGGGAGAAGCAGAAGCAGCACAGACCAGAGACATTGGTAGAAGAAGCGGGGGATGGAGTTACCTTGATTGGGAGGTGGATCTGTCCTATGTGACGCTATGTAAGTGGCTGGTGTGATATTCTGGCGAGAAACACAAAGAAATGAGAATTAACATTAGCACCAGGTCACCAAATAATATATCTACTATTGCCCACAGTATAAGTTGCTAGCATGATATATTTTTATTTTTATTTTTGTGTTCTGCCTTTTATTTTCTGACTATAAGCCTACAAGGCATTACAGAAAACACAGGAATAACTAGTATCATTAGCACCATGGCAACTGAATATCTGACCTGTAGTATGCATAAAAATAGCAACCGCAATAAACCCGTTAATAGTTAGGACTACACCAAATGAATATACTCAATGTACTAACAAATGAGAGAAGCTAAAACCTAAACCTAAATGCTTAGTCATTGTGCCAAAGCCCTCTGAATACTTGAATAGGATCCAATAGTTCGGCAATCAGGACTTCAATGTAAAAACTACAGTATTTAGCCACCTATGTGTACTACAATTTCATCAAAGAAGCACAGTAGGAGCGACTCCTGTTACTGCATCAGGTACAGCAGACACGAACCCTCTCCTTTCTGTCGCGAGGAAATTCCTCTCCTTCTAGGCACAAACAAATTTGCGCAAGCATAATACAACTTGTGGAATCGATGGAGTAGTCTCCAATTCAAGCACACATGGGATCCACGACAAGTATGATATGTGGTAGCGCAACAGCGAAAAGGAGGCGCTGACTGACCGATGGCTGCGCGGAGGGGTCGGCCGGGGCGAGCTGGCTGAAGTTCTGCGGGCTGTAGCACGGCCAGCCGCCCAGTGGGCTTCCCATCGCCACGCCCTCGCCGCGTCCTTGCTGCAGCTGCTGTTGGGTTCTCGCCGAAATCGTCCGTCTCCGACTCCGGCCACGCCACGCTCTCCTGTGTCTGCCCTCTTTTCCGACAGGTGGTGGTAGCAGAGAGGCTCAGTGTGTAATGGACTTGTTCAGACAACGCTTCGCCTGAGACAGAAATGGGTAGCTGCTTCGGCCCACTCGTTTCACGCCATTTATTTCAGGCCCTGTGCTTGATCATCGGCAGAGCAAATGTTATGTTTTCATAAAGAAGGGAGCAAATGCTAAGTTTGGCAATTTGTCTGGTTTCAAACTTTCAATTCGTCGCATCCAAAACTATATTTTATTTTTGAATCGGTAATGAAGAGGATAATGAAGCGGATGTAGCTCAATTTGTAGAGCAAATGTCATGCTTTCATTAGGTACGGGGTTCGAATCCTCAAATCTCCAAATGATTTTCATATTATTTTTTACTTTTTATGTTTATATTAAAAATTACTTTATAATTACATAAAAAGGTGGTGTAGCTCAATTGGTAGAGCAAACGCAAACGCTTGTGTTAGGTATGGGGTATGGGGTTCGATTCCTCGCATCTCCAAGTAATTCTAATATTATTTTTACCTTTTATGTTTATATTAAAGCTTACTTTATATAATTACATAAAAAGGGGATGTAGCTCAATTGGTAGAGCAAATGCAAACGCTTGTGTTAGGTACGGGGTTTGATTCCTTGCATCTCCAAGTAATTTTAATATTATTTTTACTTTTTATGTTTATATTAAAAATTACTTTATAATTACATAAAAAGGGGATGTAGCTCAATTGGTAGAGCAAATGCAAACGCTTGTGTTAGGTACGGGGTTCGATTCCTCGCATCTCCAAGTAATTTTAATATTATTTTTATTTTTTATGTTTATATTAAAAATTACATAAAAAGGGGACGTAGCTCAATTGGTAGAGCAAATGCAAATGCTTGTGTTAGGTACGGGGTTCGATTCATTGCATCTCCAATTGATTTTCATATTATTTTTACTTTTTATGTTTATATTAAAAATTACTTTATATTTACATAAAAAGGGGATGTAGCTCAATTGGTAGAGCAATTGCAGCGCTTGTGTTAGGTACGGGGTTCAATTCCTTGCATCTCCAACTAATTTTAATATATTTTATACTTATTTATGTTCATTTAAATGTTTTTTATGTTCATGTTAAAATGTATTTTCCTTCCGCATTACGTAAAAAAGGATGTAGCTCAATTGGTAGAGAGACGTTATCCTTTGAATCAGGTACAGGATTTGATTCCTCACATCTCCAATTAATTTTAAATTTTTTGTACTTTTATGTTTATGTTAAAATCTTCTTTTCTTTTAGATTACATAAAAATGTGGGATGCAGCTTAATCGCTACGGGGTTATATTTCTCGCATCTTCAATTGAGTAATTTTTTTTGTACCTTTTTATGTAACCTTATGTTTAAATGTCTTTTACATTAGAATTACATAAATAGGGGATGCAACTCAATTGTTAGAGTAAATGTTATGCTTGCATTAGGTACAATGTTTGATTCCTAGCATCCCTATTTCATTTTAAACATTTTTAGTACAATTTTTTGTTCATCATAAAATGTCTTTTACTTCAGCATTACATAGAAAGGGGACACGACTCAATTGTTAGAGAAAATGCTATGCTTGCATTAGGAATGTGGTTTGATTCCTCGCATCTCCAATACATTTTGATATTTTTTGTACATTTTATGTTAATGTTAAAATTACATAAGTAAGGGGTGTAGCTCAATTCGTAGAGCAAATGTTATGAATGCATTAGGTGCATGATTTGATTCATTGCATCTTTAATTTGAATAGTTTGTTGTAACAATTATGTTATGTTAAAATGTCTTTTACGTTTACATAAAAGGGATGTAACATGTCGAGCAAATATTATGCTTGCATTAGGTATGTGGTTTGATTCCTCACACCTGCAATCAATTAATTATGTATTTAGCTATGCTATGATATAATAATGAAAGAAATGCCGAGATGTTTAGACTGTGTTTTCTCCGATGTTAATAGCATTCCACGGGAAAAGCGTCTACTGATGTTGTCAGCGGAATCCCTCGCCCATTGAGTGGAATAGCGATAACATTTTTTGTATGTATTATGTTAATATTATTAAACTGTATGAAAAACGATATGTAGCTCAATTCGTAGAGCACATGTTATGCTTGCATTAGTTACAATGTCCAATTTCTTCTTGTTGACTTTTTCCTCATACAGAGTAATTCAAAAGGCACCACAAGGTGGCCTGCCATCAACAGACTTGACATATCGAGCTCAAACAACCATATCAAGAGGAGACAGCTCTTATCTAAGAGAAAATTTGTATGCCTTGCACCGACAAAAATCCACCGCAGCAGCTGGAGAATGGCGCCCATCGAAACCCCCTTTCGTGAGTCACTATCACCGTCATGCCGTCTCCAACGACACCACAACTCCGGCTTCTTCACGGCATGTCGGCTAAACCGAACCCTATATTTGGTAGAGTCCCCGAGGCGACCCCTCCTCCAATGATGACCTTTCTCTGACCATAAGTTGAAAATGAAATAACAAGAAGACATTCGCAAATAGATCAACACAGATAAGCAGGATGTGATACATGGACTAGGTGAAAGGCAAAGTGCTTCATGTATGTAACCAGCAAGATAAGATTCGTGCAGGATCTGTATTCCCAGGCAGTCACTAAATCAGGCTAAAAGAAGTCCACATTTACCCACCAGAGAATACATGTTGCCAACTTGACAGCGAGTTATTATATGTGCCCCGTGTCAGATGCCAAGTCTATAACAAGCTGTTGGGCGAGTGAGATTAGGAGTCCACAGCCTCCAGGATTTGTCCAAATGGAGCATGTTGGTGAGATCCCACAGCGCAGCGCCAAATTGCATTTCCGGAATCATGCAAAGGAACATGCATATATGGAGCTAGCAGCCTGCAGGCTGCATCCGGGTCTCTATCGATCTCCTTCTTCTGCCCATTCTGCTATCTATATCACGAGTAGAGCAGTTACAGGCAAAGCGTCCAGCTGCAGACTTGCAGTTGCAGACGGCGACCTCTGGACCAATTCTGGGTTTCTGATCCCACGATGACATCCATCCACACCATATGGACCAAATCTTGGGGCCAGAGCGCCAGAATGCTGCATGCTTCTGCAGAAAATGGTCACATGTTCTTCAACATGGAGCATGACGAGATGGCATAAATGTGTACTAGTTGGCAGAACATGTAAGCTTGTAGGTCAGTCTGAGAATTTGATATGCGAATAATCGACCAAGTTAAATTATGCTTGCAGGTGCAAAAGTGCGCCAAATCATGGAGATGGCAACGGCATCAAATAGGAGTATTCCGCAGACATCCAACATTCACTTGCAAATAGTGCGTGCACCATGTCTGTCCTGGTCCACAAATAATTCAGATTTTTTCTCTCTTTATTCCTTTTGATTCGATTTCTTCTTTTTTAAAGACCAGCTTTCGGCATCCTGATTTACTTTCTACCCTGTGTGAGCAGATCAGGTTGGATAACAAAGAAAACTGGATTTTTGTGTAGAAAAAAGGGTGAACTTACTCTGATCGACATGATACGTGGGTCTCGTTGAAAGGATGGTGCTGCAGAGAAGTGCATCATCCCATATTCACCGACTCTTGCAAGATCTATGGCCAAATTTGACTCGCGAGGAGATAATCTAGTTGAACAGACACCACACAGCAAAAAGGATGCTTACATAGTGCTCTGTGACGTGCTCCGTTACAGTGTTTGGTAACCTAGGATGACCATTTTCGACCTGAACTTGGACGTGCACATCGTTTTCTCGACCTAACCTTTCCTCATATGTTAGTATTTGGAGCCTGATCGCCCTTTTGTGAGTTAGCTTACTTAGGATTTTGGATCAATTTTGGTATACAGAAAACAAGGCTCAGTTTGCGGTTGCCAAACTGAACTTGTTTTATAACCTGTTGTGGAAAAGTACATATACAAAGCAAACAAAACAAACAAAAGTTGGTTAGCTAAACAGAAAATAAGCAAAAGTCGGATTATCCACATCAACACCAAACTTAGCCGAAGAGAACATTTCAAGTAATAAAGGAACGGAAACATTTTTCTGCTCTTGAATGAATTTGCAGTTAGCTAAGCTTTCGCGGTGAACAACCGGGTGCGATAAATGGACACCATTCATCTTTTACAGTTTTATCTATTCATTTTGTTTTCTGTCATTTCTCTCGGTGCCCTCCTGAAAACTTCTGAAAATCGCAGCCACCTAAAATTGCACACCACCAAGCTTAAAGACACGCTCTTTGGAACTTGGATGTGAGAACAGTTCGATGTTGATTCAAAAAAACATAAAACTAAGCTTGAGGTTAAAAATAAAATGTCCAGACGACTATATATAGAACACCTCTTGTTTAATTTTTGTTGCGATACTGGTACATGATTGTTTTGTACACTCCAAACTGAAGGTACGTACAGTACAAATGCATCACTTTGAGTCCTATACTAGATGATCACCCCACCTTTGCAGCGAGTCAGCGACAGCGAGCCACTGACTATAAGATGAACAAGAATGGTGTGTCTTTTCCTGCAGACAATGGCCGTGGCACAACCCATTGAAGGCATCAACCGGCCAATTTTGCATACTGCCATACATGCACGCGTCATCACCAGCGTCACAGGGCACAGGGCCCTCCGCCCCACACACAACCGATTCCATCCATGAAACCTCGAGAATATGCCCCTTCTCCTCCGGTTGCATCGTCGTCCCGGAAACAAAAATCTTTAGTCAACACACGTCCACAAGAACCAGAGAATCAATTAACCAGATCAAATTGCACTATGCATGTTCACGTGTGCCCAGATCAACCAGATCATAGTTTTCTTTCAGTCTGTCTGATCCTGCTGGTGGGTTATTCTGTTTCCGAGCTAGACTCCCGAATAATCTCTCAACACAATCACACGTACATGGATATACAATATTCTTCTTGGTACTGCAGGCTACCTCGTAATAGAGGCTGTGTTCTGTTCCTTTGTGCCCAACTCGGTCGGGGCTAGTAGCATTCGGAATCTGCAGAGTTAAAATAAGCAGGCACGTACGACAGAGGAGCCAGGACCATATATATGGATCCTTCAAAACCGTCCACTTTCTATGCGTCCTTGACTTGACAGCCACTTTGTCAATTGTGATACTCTCTCCATGATGGGCGTTGTAATAATGGGGCCATGCTTTGGTTTGAAAGAGAAACGCAATCCTTAAAAGAGAGTCCTAGATAGATTGGTCACACAAAACGATCGAGGCTGTCAAATCTGCAGGAGCCTCGTTTCTGTATGTAGTAGTAGGAGGTATAGTAAATCGCCGGGGAAGTTCAGTGTCGCTTTCACTCCAACAAGGGAGCGCCCGCCAGCCATCGATGGCCGTCCGTCCGTCCGGCGGCCGGTGAAATTTTCAGCTAAGCTAGCGATGGATCCAAAATCTGGTTGGGAGTCGATGCATGCTCTGGTCACCTTGTGAAACACCCGTAACAAGACGACACGTTTTAGTCTGGAAACCGGGTAATAAAAACGAGAGTAGTAGTGATAGTACTACTGTGGTAGTACCATCTCTCTGTTCATCTGACAGTAATATAAAGAGCAGGTTGTAGCTGTACTAGACTGGTAGCACAGCAAAGTAGCAAGCCCATATGCACATCGTCTAGCTACCATTCGTACTACGTATGGTGACGAAAGCAGTCAAACTACAGGCGAACTTCTTTTGTTTTGCGGGTAAAACTACAGGATAACTTGTCCAAGTCACGAGGCCGGCCGGCAAACGTACGCATGATATCTCCGAAACGAGCAAGTACACGTTACTCAGCCAAACGTCCTCGTGCTCGTCGTCGATCCCCAGGTCAGCAGATCAACCGGATGATCTGCTGCCGCTGCTGTTGTTGCCGTCACGCACGTTTTCCCCCGTCCTCTGGCTCTTTCTCTCCACAGAAGCCGGCCGGCGTTGAAAACTGGCCCAGGTCGGTTACCAGTTACAACACACACACAACAATCTTGTGAGCGTAATTTACCCGGGGATCGTCAGTCGACCTGCCCCCATCGTCCGGTCCGCCAGTGCGTAGTGACGAGCACACACACAACACAAGTGAAACGCCATCAAATCCAAGTCCGCCACGCTTGCTCGGCGGCCGCGGCCTCCCGGTCTCGCAACGGCCGGGAGCACAGAGGCCGTTCCCAAGTCGGGGAAGAGTACAAAAACCCCGAGAAACAACTTTAAAGGCAGGCGCAAACGCAATGGCATCGGCAGAAAGGCATCGCAGGCGCGCCGTATCCCAACCAACCAACGGAACCCACAAACCATAAAAAGCCCCCAGAGAGAGTCCGAACCCACCAAACGCACGCGCGCGCCACAGTGAATCTAGCTCCTCCTTACTTTCATTTACGCCCCCGCGCCCGACACCTCAACACTCCTCTGCTCTGCCCTCCTTCTTCTCCGGAGACGGCGGCAGGATCCATGTCGAGCCACCAGGAGTGCTGCGGGACCATGTTCTGGATGTACCTGGCCTTCTGCGTGCTGCTGGTGCTGTTTGCGGGGCTCATGTCGGGGCTCACGCTGGGCCTCATGTCGCTCAGCCTCGTGGACCTGGAGGTGCTCGAGAAGGCCGGGACGCCGCAGGACAGGCTCAACGCCGCCAGGATCCTCCCCGTGGTCAGGAACCAGCACCTGCTCCTCTGCACGCTCCTCATCGGCAACTCGCTCGCCATGGAGGCGCTCCCCATCTTCCTCGACTCCCTCGTCCCCTCCTTCGGCGCCGTCCTCATCTCCGTCACCCTCATCCTTGCCTTCGGTGAGGTGATTCCTTCACCAAGTCCTCCCTTTGCTTACTTTATCCCTGCTGTATATATTCCGGCTCCAAATCCAATTCAGCACCTGAGGGTGAGAGTGAGAGCTAGAGCTGATTAATCTGGTGGGTTTTCGCAGATCATGCCGCAAGCCATCTGCACCCGCTACGGCCTCCGCATGGGGGCCAAGGCGGCGCCCGTAGTTCGGGTGCTCCTCGTCGTCTTCTTCCCCGTCGCCTACCCCATCAGCAAGGTGCGCGTCTCTCCATGCTCAATTTCTGCAAGAATATCAGAGGGATCCCCGGGCATCATCACTAGTGGGCTCTGCAAAAGAGTAGAATACACAACACTCACTAACTGTTTCTTTAATTAATTTGCCCTGCCCAAGCAAAGAATGGAAAGGGGCTTGATTTGCTTGCCCCGTGCCGTGCTCATCTAGTCATCTAAACTAGTACACTGGTCAACCTCTCTCTCTAAAAAAAACTAGTGCACTGGTCAAAATAAACTGACTATAGATTGGTTTGCATCTGATTAAGGAATATTTCTTGCATTTATTAAACATAAAAAACGTCTCTGCCCAAGGAGCAAGTAATTGCAACCGTGAAGCAATGTTCAATCTTGGTAATGTCAAATTAAATTAGTGGAAATGCCTGCATATTCTTAGGTTTGACTGTTGCCGATGAAAGCAACTCCGGTTACTTGGTAGTTTTATCATTTCCCTGCAAAGTGTTTGTTATATGAATCGGTAAGTCTGCAAAATCCTATTTTGGCCAAAGTGTCTGTTACTTGGTAGATTTTGGAGTTCTTACTTCGGTTCTTCCAAATTAAATGACTGGTGTTTTGATACATGTTCGAAAAAATAGAACTTATCGAGGGTTGGAGGATGCATAAATGTATCCCCCTTCTATAACCAATTTAGTATCTTGCTTGATTTATGTTCTTTTCTTTCAGTTGCTGGACTGGCTACTCGGAAAGGGCCATTTCGCACTTATGAGGAGAGCTGAGCTAAAGACATTAGTTGATATGCACGGCGATGCGGTCAGTTTTATTCTTATCTGCTCTTATGTGTTTATGATAAATGTATGTCATCTTCAATTCAACCATTAGAAGTTGTATAGTTTTTTTCCTCTAAACTACGGATGATCCTTGCATATCTTTTCATGCATAGGAGAAAAAAGTTTTACAACTGCAAGCCAAGTGGCACAACAAACAGATGACAGTCAGAGTAGAACGACAAAAATAAAATTAAAATAAAGAATTAGTTTAACTGTCCCTTTTCTACCGCCTACATCACTTGAAGCACTGAATTGTGAACTCAGGATGCCATACTTCGGTTCTTAGATTCTAGATAGTTAATTCATTTTATAGAACCATAATCCTTTATTATGCATATTGTGATAGTGCATTCTCATTGTGAATTCAGGATGCCATACCTCAGTATCCTCATTGTCCTGATATTTAATCATTCTGTAATCTGAAGTACAAGGACTTTAGTAACCATTAGACAAAGATATGGACTACCATTGAACTACTGTTTTTCTTAATTTGTTCTTAGGCTGGCAAAGGGGGAGAGCTGACTCATGATGAAACTACTATCATTACAGGAGCTTTGGAGATGACTCAAAAGACAGCAAAAGATGCCATGACTCCCATATCCGAAACTTTCTCACTTGACATAAACGCTAAGCTGGACCGGTATGAATCTTCGAACTTATCGTGTGCTTTGAGTTTTTTGAAGATATATATGATACTGATGTCACTTCCTCTTGACAGGCATACGGTGGGTATGATAATGACCAAAGGGCACAGCCGTATTCCTATATACTCTGGAAGACCAAGCAATATTATCGGTCTTATATTGGTAATAAGCTGAGTTTTTATGCATTAATTGGTCAGAATCTTAGTGAGCTAATTAGCTTCTGCCTGCCAGAGAAGTCCATACGGATTTCATTTTACGGATGTTCTGCCTGCTAAGAGATTGTGCATGCTAATCTGACCATACTGAACCTGCTATTTTTTTTGTTTTAATATTATCAATCTTGGGATGAAAGATGAAAAACTGAAAAACACTACTAAAAATTATAAATTATATCCTAGTTGTCCCGTTGAAGACCGACTATTTTGCAAACTCCAAGTCGATCATGTGGTGTCAGTAGCACATAGTCATAGAAAAATTTGTGTGCAATTATTGTGGAGCCATCATGGCCACGGCAGAGAGTTGTGTATTGCGTAATGCATTTGTTATTTATTTTTTACCAGTTAAAATTTATCTAATTTCAGGTAAAAAACTTGCTTACTTGCCGACCTGAGGATGAAGTGCCCACTCGACAAGTTACTATCAGAAAAATTCCAAGGTAACATATTTTATGGCTGCAAATATGATTCTTGGCATGTGTATATTTTAGAGTTCGCGTTTTGATTGAAAGTGTATCAGCTGTTTACTTCCGTTGGGTTTGTATTTGAAAGTTAACATGTGCATATACTGAAGCATGTTTCGGAAAAGTTCAGTACTGTGCATGTATAGTTATGCCCATGCAGACAAGGTTGTTTTCTCGACAAATTGTACGGTTCAATAATTATTATATTGATGGATAATGCTTCTAGCCTCCTACAAAAAGAGAGCCATACATATTTAAAGAGGTCACATTATACCGACGTCTTTAGGGTAACCACAAATTCTTCAGATCCAAGCCATCTTATTTTTCAGGCAGCATATGAGCACTGCTTTGGTAACAAAAAGATCCACACAATTTGTCGAGGTTAAATTATGTATGTCTTACAATTAATGTGCATGATTTGTCTTGTATTCTCATAGTTTTACTGTTGTTTTTTCTGTACATCAGGGTGGCTGATGATCTTCCTCTCTATGACATTCTAAATGAGTTTCAGAAAGGTCATAGCCACATGGCTGTGGTTGTTAAACGCTCTAAAGAAGCAGGAGCATCTGCTGAAAAGATTAATGGGGCTGCAGCAGATTACAAGATTAACCACAAACATGTTCATGCTGACGGTATGTGCTTCACTCAACAATTTTGTATATTTCATTAACCTTGGTGATTCCCGTTGTTTTTCCAGTAAGTGTATATCATTTAGCCTTTGGCTGATAAGTTGAATGTACTCTTAGGTTTGTCACCCTCACATGTCGACATTCCTGGAAGTCGTAGAAATAACCTTGAAAAGGGAGATTTGCGCTCACATAGTAAGAAATTTGAAAGAAAGCGGGATAATATTCTTGATTTTAACACCGACCCACTTCCAAGCTATTCAATGGACGAGGAAGCAGTGGGAATAATTACGATGGAAGATGTCATGGAACAACTGCTGCAGGTTTGATGCATTTTAAATAGAGTTTCTCCTTAGTTGACATAGTATTTTCAAATTATGTGATGCTTCTTGGATTTATGGCCTTGTTTCATCAGTAAAGTGAGTGGTAAGTTTTCAACATATCATGTGGGAATGACAAAACTAGTCATCTTTTTTTTTTCTTTGACATCCTCAAAACCTGTCAATACTTTTCTCCTGTATATTGCTAACTGACTTAAATTCGCCCCTCCCCTGCAGGAAGATATCTTCGATGAAACAGACGAGTATGTTGATGTACATAACAAGTAAGTGGCTCAGTGCAGGTACTTTGCAATTTGATGTTAAATTGGTATGGAGAAGTGACTTTTCTTGTTTTCACAGGATCAAAATAAACATGCTACCTCCAGGAAAATCATTGTCACCTCTTATATCTCCTAGTGGTGGACCGCTATCTCAAGGGCTGCGGAAGACCCCTATGGCTTCTCCATTATCACCATACCGCAATGGTGGTTCCATCTTGCGTTCCCCTGTTTCAAACCATGCTCAGTCTCCTGGGATTTATTCGACGACAATTTCTCCTGGAAGATCACCCATGTCTCAAACAACTGTGAGCAGTTCGCCGACTTCAAGTTGGGTGAGTAGCCATTTTGTACACCCGGTGATGGTTATTCATGTATTACTAAATGTTTTGTCCCTTCTAAGTAAAATAAGTCCCTTGAAGTAATCTTATCACCTCACCCTACACGCCATGCTCATTGTTTTGCTGTTTCGTTTATTAGGTCTCGAGGAATTCCTACAGAAGAACATAGAGATGGTGGTGAGAACTGAGCCTATGAACTCAAGGGGCAACAATTCCCACCTGTGGCTCATCCCCAGATCAAATTAAGGCATTGTTGACCGTAGGATTAAAAGATGAAGATCCTACGGCTCCCCTCTATGGTCGGTCCTTATTTGTTGGCTTGTAAATATCTCTCTCTCTCTTAGCATCTGAACATACGGATTAGCTCTTGCCACCTATGGCCGGTGTGGCTTTTTTTGCCAACCTGTAGCGACCATTGCAGAAGAAACTGCAGAGAAAATGTAAACGAGATGCATTTATATGTACTGTGCATTTGCACTATTCTTGTTTTGCCAGCCCCAATTACTCAAGTAAACCAGCTGTTGGTGTATCGCTGATGACTGTCCTATAATGTAAGCATTGTAGTAACTCCTTCGTGTTGTGGCTTGAGAGAAGGGTCATGACTCATGACTATATACAGAGGCTTATGTTTCTAGTGCATTTCACTGTCAGTCTGTCATTATGCATTAAATCAACAGGTTCATCCCCAGAAGTGCCTACTGTGTTATTGAGTTAACCTGTCAATTAAGCTGGTTTGACTATTGGTTAGTTTGTCAGCAACAGGATGTGAATGGTCAAAATACTACATCCATTTCCAGGTCCTAGGCTAACATGTCTGCTGGAATTTGTATGCTACGGTCTAAGGTAAGGAGCAAATCAAGCAACAGCTGCCAGCGACTCAGCAAGTAGCTGTGGAAGTTGTATTAAGTGCTGAGTGATGACTAATGTTGCTTACAATAAATAGAGCAGGGTGCTGAGACTAACCGTAGAAAATGTCACGTGATGAGCTATCACTGATGACCATGTTGCCATGAATAACCACAGATGATGGAAACACATTCCTTTGTGATGGAAGCAGTTACGCTGGGCCATTTGAAAATATGATTTCAGCAGGCTTTGACTTTATCCTCTGCAAACATCTACTCAGACTCAGAGGCTCGGCATACTCAACATCAAAGAAGCACAGTATCTTTTTTTTGTGATATTATAATATTACTAATTTACATAACTATTCCGGCCAAATCATTACTGTCTAATGACTGTTTCCCTTCGATTTTTTGTTCATACAATCAGATCCCTCAGCCTCAAGGAAATAATCTTTACATTCTCTGTACTGTCACTTGTTACATTGATGTTACATGTGTTCTACAACAGCAGCATCTGACAGGAAAAAGAAATCATGTGACAGCTTCTGGAGCTGAATTGCAGTAAGGAGTGTGCAGGCAGATGAATCTGGTTGACATCAAGCATAAAGAGGCAAAACCAAAACCTATCAGGAGCCCACAGACACTCTTCCGGATGTCCAGACGCAGCGAGCGTCTGAAGACGCGGCCAAAGCTAGGGATCAAAGCCCCGCATGCAATGACCATCCAATAGTCCAGTCCATCATAGTCAATTTTTGCAAGGATTGCACTGATGGCGGCACTTGGTCCTGCAAGCCCGGTCAGAGCTGCAGCTGCCAAGGCTCCTCGCCAGCTATCTGTGGCACCATATACGCAGCTTGCAACAGCAGCACCACGTGGTAGACCGTGAAGGGAGACCGGAAGAACCATGTAACGGCCTAGACCATATGCCTTTCGTGCCGCCACACCAAGTGCAAGCCCTTCGGCGTAGGCATGAAGGAAGACAGAACCGCAAGCAAGGAGTGATTGCAGTGTGAGGAAACTAAGAGAGAGGCCAGAGGATGATGTAATGACACTCACAGAAGATTTCTTGCGGTTAACAACCCTAAGGATGCTTGATGTGGCGACATGGTAGAATACAGAACCTCCTATCAGCAGGATTAAGGTGGTAAATAGACCCATCTTTGAAGACATTACAAGTTGTAATGGCCTCCATGTGGCAAGACGGAAGGCGATGCCAGACGCGACACCAGTAAGAAGAGAGTGTGGCATGCTGAAGGCAAACGAGAATGCAACAAGTATAATTCCTCCAAAAAGTGGACCAAGTCCAAATACAAGTGATACCAAAAAGCCTGATGTATCTTCCGAGCTGCAGGTCAGAACAAATCAACAGTATCAGTTCAAAGTTATAGTAATCCCCCGAAAAAGTTCTGGTAATCCATGATCCTCAAATCATTAA
Source organism: Brachypodium distachyon (assembly GCF_000005505.3). NCBI lineage: Eukaryota > Viridiplantae > Streptophyta > Magnoliopsida > Poales > Poaceae > Brachypodium > Brachypodium distachyon. The sequence continues at coordinate 73,512,288 of NC_016131.3, read as the reverse complement.
GAGGCTTACCCTTGGCCATCAGTCAATCCCTGTAGAACGGTACTTAATGTTTCCATGAAAGCAACGGCAAGTGTTCCAGCAGAGGCAACTTGAGCTGGAGTGGCTTCCTGCATATAATGGAGAATTACTCAGAACGCATTATCAAACCATTGAGACAGTAACTCCAACCATTTACAGTTAGGTACCAAATGAGCAGGGTGGTCACCTTAAAAGCATCAGGAAGAACCTCTGCAATAACAATCCATATCATACATCCCGCAGCGAAACCAGTACAGAAGGGAAGCACTTTTTGAAATGCATCAGCACAAAGAAATGAAGGAACAGCAACAATTGGCTATATTTACCAAGGAAAATGAAAGCAGAGTCAGCAGTGGGTAATGCAAAGAATGTCAACACCAAAATGAAACTTGAAAGTAGAAACCAACTTGGAAAGCTGTCGCATATAAGCATTGTTGGTACCACATTAAAACATATAAGCATGAAAGTGTATATTGTATATAAGCAAACAAACTCGGAAAGCTGTTCACAGTGTAATACTGAGCATGTAATTCATAAGAGTATGTACCTCTATGGTGCATGGCAACTCTACACACAGGGCCTTGATATTCCACAACTTTGCAAGCACATATTTATAGATCAACACCCTTTTGCAGAAGCAAACACACATGGACACAAAAACATACTCCCTCCGTCCAATATTAAGTATTAACTGAGCACAGCAGTTAATACTAGAATGGTTTCTCGTTTGTTACTAACTATTGCAAGAACATATGGACTTTACTGTTACTTTTCTGGTTGAGAAATAAAAAATCATTATAACTCAAAAGTTCACCTAGTCAAGAACGGGGACAGCATATTTTTATCCACATTATTACATATTTCTATTTAAAGACTAAAAAATAAGTGTACCTGTGGTAAAGATGTTATGATACTCCATAGCATTGCCTTTTGGGGGGACACACCCCTGGATGAAAGTACCATGCTTACAGCTAAGCCTTCAGGTATGTTGTGCACTGCTATAGCTATAGTAACTAGGAGACCTTGAGAAAATCCTTTAGAGCCAGCAAAGGAAACACCCACACCAGAGCCCTCGCCAAAAGAATGGAGCGTCATTATTCCAACAACAAGAATAACTTTACTTGCATCTGCACCTTTTATATCCAGCATGCTTACTTCTCCATATTGCTCAAGAAGCTGTGGTCAATGAAATGATATAAGACGATCTATCATATAAGAAAATGTACAGGAAGGGATAATATATTGGTTAATCCTGAAAACACAACTAGCAAACTAAGCTGATGTTATGCTGAATAAAGTTAACATGGAAGGTTACCCAAGTGAAATCCAGACTGCTGAATTTGGCCCAACAACATATGCATGTCATGATGTTTAAGTTCTTAGATAACCTGGACACATGAGGGTATCTACTGGTGCAGCCTGACAGAATGGGTACCATGTTCACATGAACCTAGTGGTTGTGCTTCATTCTTTCATGGGAACTTCCAGTTAACTTGACTATTGCAATTTCTTCAATTGTCTGAGCTTGAGACTTAAACACTGAGAGATCATGGACAGCATATAAGTAGGCTGCACACTGCTAAACCGTAAGTATGCTGCATATACTTGGACAGAAATAAGCGTTACAAGAGTAAATTAAAGCGAACAGTTTGCTCTAGCTACAGCATGCATCATTGGTGCCATAAAAATGAACCTAAGAACTGAGACACTTACAACTAGCTCTATCAAGTTTAAAATCTATTGAGTTGTGATTGTATAACTGGAGATGAAATTGCTTGATGCAACTGGTCAGTGATATCAACACTTTAGATAAAACAGCAGTAACAAAAACTAACCTTCTTGCAAAGCCAGATAAAGATCCCTCCACTCAAAATCCCGAAAACAACCCAGCTCCCCCCACTGCCATACATCTGCCCTTCCTGCACAAGATCAAAGCTTGCGGCCAGCATGACCCCGGCTGCCATCCCATTGCAGAGGCCCGCCCATTGGGCTTCAAGCTCCAGGAAGAAGAATGGCAATGCTCCCAGCCCGGTCGCCGCGGCCATCGCAAGCGTAGACCATGCGACCGTGTACACCGACACCCTTTTACCAGCAACCTCCGGCTTGCCATGGGGTGCTTCTCGTGCTAAGCGCACATCACCAACCTCGGTCTCGGCAATCGCCGAAACTTCCCAGATGAGCAGGAAGAGCAAGCAGACTAGAACCAACCCGACTCTGCTGCCCATGGTTACTTGTATTTCAGATCTCACAGACCTCAGGGAGCGGATCTAGATTGTGCACCGGCACACCCAGAAATTGAGAAGGCCAGTGGGATTTATCTCATCGCTGGAACCTCATAACTCGAAAACCAATAGCCAGAGACTGCGGATGGGGCGGGGAGCGTCGGCGGCACGGCACGGCCCGTCGGCGGTTACGCTTAAGGCACGGCACGGCCGCTGTAGGGGGCGCGTTGGTAGGTCCGGAAGGAAGAAAAAGGAAGAAAGGGATCGGAAAACCGGTAATTCCCCTGTTTTAATTAAAGGATGTTAATTAAATTGTTAATAAGGATATTCTGAGTATATGTAGTTAGGGCAGATCCGAATCTCCGATCCCTGGCACCCCGTTGGAGGTTGGACTGCTTTATGGACGTTGGATCGATGTCATCGGAGCGTTGGCTGAAACAAGAGAGTTAACGTGTGTGACTATACAGATTTCACAAAACAGATTTTCAGTGGCGGAGGACGAACTAAATCGGTAGCGTGGGAGTGTTAATGCGTAAGATGATAAAGTAACGACTGCATTGAAACATATGACGTAATATTTTTATTTTGACAAAAGGCAATTGATTGCCATTCGGTTAGAAGAAGATAGAGTATCTACAACAAAAAAACAGAAATCAAGGCATAGATGACAAAAGCAGCCCCGCCGGAATATTTAATTGACACGGCAAGAAGTATAATCTCTGCGCGAACTAATAGCATTTTTGTTTCGATGAATTAGGACATAATGGAATGATCTTGGTTTCCTCTTAACAATGTCATGTAAGATAATAATGGGATGTATTATTTTTTTCTCATACGGCATTTTTTTCTTCCCATTTTACTAGATTTCATCTTTTCTTTGCATGTATTTAATTAATTTTTTTTGCTTTAATATAATGGGAAAATTGGTTGGAGGACACCATTATTTCATGACCTTTGCCGAAACATACCGCCGAAATGTGTTTTGCCCAATACCATTACAAATTCGTGGACATTTGCCAGAACAAATTGTATGGTTCAAAACAGAAAGTTTGAACTTTTTTTCACATTGAATTATCATTGTACCTTTTAGCAAATGTGTCTAGAATTTATCAAACTCTTTGTTCGAAGCATTTTCTTCTCCTGCAGAGTGCAGCAACACAAGGGATGAATGCCCACCTCAACCAACAATGAACACTAGTGGATGTCAAATATTGCTTCGTACAAAGGAAAAAAACGTTCAAAATCTGATTTAAGATGGTCGTCGCCTAAGTAAAAATGTCAAATTCTCAATTTTAGTCGATGCAGTGTGTTCTAACAAATGTCCATAAAATTGTAATAGTACTGAACAAAGACATATTCCGACGGTGTGTCTCGGCAAAGGCCACAAATTTCCCCTTCTGCCTAAAATCTCAATCCCAGCCCTCCGGCTGTATTGCACCGGCGCAGAACGAGGGACCAACGGATTCTGTTTTTTTTTTAAACCCAACGGATTCTGTTCATTTGCAGCAAACCTGTGGAATCAGGGCAGTGATTTCTTGTCAGCAGGCTTTCTTCCTCTCTAAACGTATTTTAACACAAAGCCGGCAGTGATTTCTTCGTTCCGATAACGCGTTTTTCGTTCTTGCTCGTTTTTGTTTGTTTGGTTTCGCCTTTTGCCAAAACCTCCGTGCCTCGTGCCCCTTGTCCGCGTTCGAGAAAGAAGACCGAGCCGAGAGGCCCGGCCCGTATCGCGTCTTCCACTCTTCCGGTGTTGCACGCGCCCAAATCGTGGCACCGGGTGCGTTTCTTTCTTTCCGCTTTGGACTTTACACTTCCACTGTCTTCCAGAACCCAAAACCGAGTGAGCGATGGAAGTGCCTTCCATAGACAGACTTCCATGCTTGCAACCGAAGGCACGGGCACGCGCTGAGACAGTGAGATACGTAGATGGATGCTTTTTGAGCTCAACAGAAGCCGCTTCTAGTAGATCGCAAACGTATCCCGTCCCACCCAAAGCGACACCTACGCGCGTCCCCGTAGAGACTAAAAACAGAGGGATTTTGCGTCGATCGTCGTCTCCCTCCCTCACAATCACCGCCCTTCTCCTCCAAAGCAAAAGCACCACCTATAGTCGTACGTCTCCACCGCCACTTCCCTTTCCTCCTCCTTTCGTATCGCACAACGGATCCACGACGCGCCCGCCCACACGCCTCTGCTGCTTCTCCCCCTCTGCTTCTCCACGCCAAGCCCTCCTCCTTCACACTACTCCATGCTGCAGGCGAGCTCGGAGCGGCCGGCCTCGGCGGCGGGGATGTGGGTCCCGGGGATGAGCCCGCAGGCGGCGGCGGAGGCGGGGGCGGCGAGGCTGTGGGTCCCCGGGGTGACCCCGCAGGCGGCGGGGTCGGCGAGGGCGCGGGAGATCGCGCAGAGGCGGGAGGAGATGCTCGGGATGCTGCACGGCCTCCCCGAGGCCGACTACGAGCTCTCGCTCACCGACCTCGTCGAGAAGACCGCCAACGGCGCCGCGGCCGGGGGCAACGGCGAGACGAAGGAGGCCGCCCCGAGCCCGAGACCCTTGGCCCCGCCGCCGCCGACCGAGACGAAGGAGGCGACCCCGACCCCGAGCCCCCCCTTGGGCCCGCCCGCCGAGCAGCAGCAGCCGGCGCCGGTGCCGAGGACGGAGCGGAAGGGGTCCGCGAGGCGCGGCGGCCGCAGCTTCCGCAGCAGCAGCGACGGCGTGCTGCTAAACTTCTACATGCCCCGCTCCCTCACCCGCAGCTTCACCGCGCCGCGCGCCGCCCGCGCGCAGCCCGTCGTCCATTGCGCCCGCCCGGCCGCCAGCGTCGTCGTCGTCTCCGACGACCGCAACAAGAGGTAACTTAATCAGAGGATAACTTCTTCCCCGTAAACGCTGATCCATTCCAATTTTCAATACGGATTCTCTCCTCCAAAGTTTATAATTACGAGAGTACAAAGAACAATTCCATCCACACGCCCACACACACACCTTAAACAATTCACCCCGTATCAGCACGGATTCTCGATCACTTAACTTGCAGATGTCATCTTACTGGAGTAGTATTTGTTCAGTTGTGGATAATCAGTAGCAGTCGACCGTGTAACATAGGAACAACAATCAAGCTGGCACTCTTGACTTAGCAGCGGGGCCGGGGGGTAATAATCAAGGCAAAGCCGGCCCGCGCGACGGTTCCAAGGCGAACGGCGAGCACGTCATGGCATAAGCCGGAGGACGTGCTGCTGATTCGTCCACTGATTAGAATAGCACTATCCATATTCCATGGCCTGTAAGCAGTAATAGTATAGTCCAGCTGCAAGGCGTGTGCAGCTAGCTTGCACACGGTCGTACATTACATGTGCACCATATGAGCAAAACGCGGATGGAGAGATCTTGTGAAAGTGACTTAGCGGTCGTCGTGGCACAGGCGGCACAGCCGCAGCCAACCGCATGAGTGTGACTTCGGGGCGCAGTTTGCACTTGTCCTGTTGCGCTTTGCAATCTACTCCTAATTACTATACTTACTTCAGTACACAATAGTGCTTTAAATTAATGCTTCCAGCTAACTGCTGGCACATCTGCAGACATGTTCTTTGAAAATGCTAATAAGCAGAGTCTTAACATTGTGGCATGTCATGTTTGTGGTGTTTGCAGGGAGAGAGACGGGGACACCGTCAGGTGTTGGCCGTTGCCGTGGGATCGGCGGTGGCGGAAGTCGAGCCGGCGAGACCTGACATCGCCACCAACCGGAGAATCGGCTGTTCTCGAAGCGGCGAAGCACTCTGCTCCCCCAGCTAAAACCTGAAGACTTCCGATTGTTCCATCGTTGCTGTCACAGTGAGCTTTGAACAGCTTCTGTGCGGGGATAGTGGGAGCAGTAATGCAGTATACACTCAGGCCTGAGTATACACTTGATCTTGTGTACTAATTTGTGTATAGAACAGAAAAATGTTACTACAGTAGTAGCTTTGCAGAGGCCAGTGGTGCCACCTCTTTCACCAAAAAAAAAGAACTACATATATAGCTGCAGTTTTGTGTGTTGCCTGCGCAGCCTTATCAGGCAGCGGCATGGTTGGTATACGTGATTAAGATAGCGAATCTAGAGTGCTCTTGGGCATTCCACGGTGATACAAGTGATCAATTTATTCACTGGCAAAGCAAATTCCATGACGCATATGCATATATCTTTCTGAAGTTCTTTGGACAGAGCTCAGTTTTCCTTCCAGGCCTCAATATGATTGCATACCTCAGTTAACCAGAAAAGCATGCGCCTGTTCTGATCACAACCTTACAAGTTACAACCTCATCCTCATGGGATTTTGTCTACACTACGGCATTGCTGGACGAACAAACCAGACTAGACGGCAGCTATATTGTGACAATGTCCAAGGAAAAAAAAGAAGAATGGACATACACGAGAAGGTGTTGAATATGGAAGGAATCCTTATTTGGCATCATTCCTTGTGTCTTATTGCAACTCAGTCGTGTCGATCAACCTCAACATCAGCAACTCTGTATCAACAGGTTTTTGGATGCTGTCATGCTCAATATTTAGCTGATCAAACACAATTGTGCTACTGCAAATAAATAAATAGTAAGAGTACTTACATTGGAAACCTTTATCCAAGACTCGAGTGTATTGATGGCCTTTCCGGAGCGCTGGGTCTCCTGTGCTAGCGCAACACCGTCATGCAAGGTTTTGACTTTACCGCTAACAAGGAGAGAGGCTGCAGCATTCAGAACCTGTGAAGCAGAGCACAAATCGATTCAGGTTTGGCACACTGGAGTACTTTCTAATGCCATGCATTCTTAATGAAAAGTTCAACGGAAAATAAAATAAAAGGCTCATCAAGTGCTGGGTAAGCTGCTTTTCGCAGGATAGCGAGTAAATTCCTTACCACACGAGCGATCTTTCTAGAACATATTTATAAATAAAAGATAGGCCAGCTAATGCAGAATATGTGGAGTCATCGAGGAAGATGTAGTCATTTTCTTTAGGAAGTACGCAAGGTACAGTATAAAATAAAAACAGAATAGCAAGGATGAACTTACAAGAGCATCTGCAATTGCACCTCTTTGGCCAGCAAGAACATCCTGGAGAACTTTTGCGTTAAACGCAGGATCGCCTCCTTTAAGATCTGGCAATGTGCAGCGAGGAATGCCAAAATCCACTGGATTGTAATACGATGAAAATAATGTTAGACTAAAGTTTTTCAATCATACCATCACTGTATATGTTCAATGAAATGTCTCCATTTCTTTTAAAAAATTCTGAGAAGAAAACTCTTACATGGATCAAAGAGCATTTTTTCAATCTTTCCTGGAGTGACATCAAGAATATATCCGGGTCCTATAGCAATTTCGAAAGAATCTTCAGTTAGATGCAGAATATTTCAGTTGACCAAAAAGATTCCAAGGTAATTTCTGGAGTAACCGCGTCAACTTCTAGCAACATGGTTGGGATACATGGGTACTCAAGAATTTAGTACATGTCCATACCAAGTGGGCTTATTTCGTCCAACCCCTTTGAATGGACAATCAACGCTCTCTGCATTCCAAATCTCTGAGCTGCTCTAGCCATCTTGGTAACCTACCGACCAAAAATTTATATGCATTAGGCAAATGAGCATTGCACTTGCATATAAAGCTTGTGACAGGACTATCTGCATGCTGCCTTAAGAGATACACTTTCTATACCTAGTATTTGATTGTTCAGTATCAGTAATCTTTATTAACAAGGGAGTTGACCAGAAATTCAGAAGAATTACATATTTGAAGGCAAACTCGGTTTAACTACTCTAAAATAGTAAAATAGATTACCACTAGTTATTTAACTTATTTAAAAATAGTACTACTATAATTGCAGCATGTATTAACAAGGGAGTAATATAAATAAATAATAGAATACGAAACTATATGATGACCATGGAATCATGTAGACTATTGCACTGATTTAAAAATGGTGTACATAGGTCAGTGAGTACTATGTTTGCTGTTATATTTTGGTATTTATAGTTATACAAGAAAATACAAGATGAGTAAGGTACTTACTATGTTCTCATGGTAAACACCAATAACAGCATATGGTACTCTTGCTGGATTCAACAGAGGACCAAGGATATTGAAAACTGTCTTTATTTTCAGCTTCTTCCTCACAGGTTTGACAATTTTCATTGCCGGATGGTAATTTGCAGACATCATGAACCCAACACCCACCTCATTGACACACCGTTTAATACCCTTGCAACAGGAAAGAGAATAATAAAAATAAATTCCAAGTGGTTTTCTTAAGATGCACATAGCAGTGAAATATAGTATGGAAGGGTTCAAATTTCATTGTGACATATTATGAACAAATAAACAAGGTGCAAGCACAAGCACATTGGTATGTAACGCACATAGATTTTCTTTACAGTTTGGAATCTGAGCTATTTCTAGGTTATTGAAGTCATAATTACTGTGTAGCTGACCGCTAGGAATAATTAGAGTACTTGTATGATGCATTGTTGGTTGATGACATGGAGACTCTAAGTCTCTAACGCACAAGCTAAGATATAGATTGTTGGAGATGCCCCTAAAACCATTGTAGTAGTTGAGAAGGTTGAGAAACTGAAGTGCTTTTTGAGCCGAGGAGCAATCATTATGAAAAGGTGAACTCAAAAGGTTGGACCAATCACTATGGATATGTGAATCGCCATTCAACCTCGGTTTGTGACTAGTTCATGTGTGCCTGCACACAGTAACTTTGATGCTGATCTACATGGCTCAATTAGTGGAAACTAACAATCATATGTGCCCCTTTTACGTCAATAATAACACAAAAGCAGAAATGAAAATCAACGGCCCGAATCAACCATCCTACGCGGCATTGCTTAGAAAGGGTGACCCCCTTGTTACCTTCATTTGTCAATTTAGACTTGGCTTTGATTTTCTATGGTTCTCTATTCACGCCACATCCAACAGTTGGTAAATGTCCGTGCTAATTTTACTCGTGATTCTTATGCAGTACTAAGCCATAGAAAAATTCAAGGTAACCAGAAAATGTGCTGATTACTGCTCAAGAAATACTGCATCAGCTTAAGTTTGAGACCAAAAGGATGTTTTGATTTATGTAGAAGGCAGAGGCTATAGGACACCAAAGCAAGGACAGAGCAGACTAAGCGATCATATGATAAATCAGGCAATACCTCGGGCCCTAACTCGATGTTGACACCCAGCGCCTCAAGCACATCGGCGCTGCCGCAGGCCGACGAGCTCGCCCTGCTACCTTGCTGCAGAAACGCACAGGAAAACACATCAGCGACTACTCCTAAATCCGAAGTACAAAATTACCTGCTAACTATGCACACATGTCGTCTTAAAAAAGACGGGGGAGCGAGAATCGAATACCTTGGCGACCTTGGCGCCAGCCGCGGCAGCGAGGATGGTGGAGCCAGTGGAGATGTTGACTGTGTCTGCGCCGTCGCCGCCGGTACCGACAATGTCAACGGCGTCGTCCAGCCCCTCGACACGGACGCAGTGGTTCATCATCGCCTTGGCCAACCCAACGATCTGCACAAACTCGAACATAACTCAAATCAGCGGGGTTGAGAAACTTAAACTTCATTTTGCGGTAGAGAACCAAATCACATCCAGACCTCTTCGTAGGTCTCGCCCTTGGCCCTGAGGAGGACGAGGAAGGCGGCGATCCGGGCCTCGTTCTCCTCGTTCAGCAGCAAGTGCAGCGTCGCCTCCGCCTCCTCCTCCGAGAAGTGGGCCCCTCCGATCAGCTCCTCGAGCACCTGGCGGAAGCACATCATTTCACGGGCCACGCAGGAGCAGATTAACACGGAACACAATCAATCAATCATCCAAGGGACCGGACGGGGCGGAAGGGAAGCGGGAGGCATTGCGGCGCGTACCTGCTCGAAGGTGGTGGAGCGCGGGGAGGCGGGCTCGGCGGCGGCGGGGGGCTGCACGGCGACGCGGGCCGGCGGGAGGCGCCCGGCGAGGAGGGGCCGCGCGCTGCTGGGGCGGCGGCCCGCGCGGGGGAGAAGGGGAGACTGGGAGGATGAGGAGGAGAGAGTTCTGGGGGAGCAGGAGGAGAGCTTGAGCGAGGCGGTGGTCGCCATTGTTGCCCCGTGTGTGCGCGCACGGAGAAGTTCGGATTTCGGGGTGGGTTTGGTGGGGGAGGCGGCGCCAGGATTTTTTATACGCGGCGTGGCGGCTGCTTCTGCTGCTGTTTGACCCGGCACTTGGTCTACTTGCAGACAAATGTAAAAATGTGCACGGGTAGTAAATTTCGCTGCTGCACGAAATTTCGCAAATTTGCTGACCGAAGGATTGTCTTTTCTCTTTTCTTTTGAACGAGCTGGGAAGCTGGTTTTCGAGTTTGGTTTCACATCTTACGACAAAAGCTCGCACATCAGTTCACGTCCCTTGGCCCTTGGGGGAGTACATGCCCGTGCGACATTGCCATGGCTAGCTATAGTCAAACGGAAGGGATTCCTAATTGGTGGGGTGGGAGACAGAAAGACAGCGACGACTTGAAGGAAGCACCGGGTGATAGGGCACGGCTGCACGGCGTGTTGCAGAATCGTCGACGCCGTCCTCCAGACGCCGCACGTTTCAACTCCTCCTAGCATAGCTAGCACGCACCGTACTACCGAATCATCGTGCATTTCTTTACGCTTCGTTCCCGTGCTTCTCCTCCGGCTTGGTCGTTGGCTTTGCCATTCTAGCAGAGACGTTGGTGCAGCCCGATGGACGTGCTAGATTGGGGCTCGACCATCCAGTTTTGCGGGCCAACTTCCAATAGAATAGAGAACCAAACATAACCTGGATGGTCAGTCTGTGAGGTATGCTGGCAGAGATCATCGGAGTTTGATCCGTAAAGATCGCACTTAGATATCTCATTTTGCAAAAAAAAAAAAGGGTAACTTTTTAACTTAAAAAAGACTTTCGACAGAATACATGTGGTACTCCGTGGTACTTGCTGGTTTGCGCGATACATGAGTTATATCAGATATCATGTCTGATTTTCGTAACAACACGATACTCAGTGATTATGAATAAGCCGTGTGTAGCGGTTGATGCAAACGTCGAGGTTATCCTCCTTTCTAAAAAAAACAGGGTGTTGGTGGCCTGAGGACGAATATTCGCGTGGTTGGTGAGCGTCTACGGGTTGCCGGCGACAGCCCGGCGTCCTGGCCACGAGACACGGCCGCGCGGTGATGTGGATAGATATGGAAAAACTGGACATTTCTGCTCACGACTGACTGCAGATCGTTCACATCTCGGTCACGTGTGTGTGTGCAGGGTGATTGGTGTGCACCGTTGAGGAATAAATTTACATTTATTTCTAATGATATAATTATTTAATTTACATTTAGTTAGCTAAATTTATGATTTAGAAATGCGTGCATTTACTCGACTAAGAGAACACTTCAGCGTGCGACACACACAGGCAGAACTCAGCCCTGAAGCTACAGTAGTGTGACTAGTGTCGCAGCGATTCATAATGCCATCTTACATTTTCCTTTTGGGATCAGATCTAGATCTAGTTACCTAATGACAAATACAGCCAAACACAGCTCCACGCCTATTGGGTCCAGGGTCGCTCACTACATCGCGGAATAACAAACAAAACTGGATCGGAACTAGCAGCAAACCAAACCAAACAACAAGGAGTCAGTTTCATTTCTTGGATACCAGCAGGCCGGGGCTAATCTAGCCACCGAGTGACTCCGTCTTCTTCGGACGCAGCTGCAAGGATCTCGATGTAGACGTCCAATACAGCCTACAGAAATCGAGACCTCAGCATATTAATTAACGTCAGAAAAAAATGCTTGCGGGAGAGCCATCACGGCTACGTTATTAGGAAAAAGAGCACTACTATTAGGTAAACAAGTTTTTAAAGAAAAGAGGTGGGGAGATGAATGATGGAAATCCACATCAGAAATGGCAATTCTAAAGGTGCATACCGATGAATTTCTGCAGTTGATAAGTCTGCAACCCTCCGTCAAGGAACCTTCCAGCATCCAGCCCTCCCAAACGTCAAAGCTATGACTTGCAAACACAAACTCCATTTTCCTATTAATCTGTTAACACGTTGAATGAAAGGAGCATTATCAGCGGAGAGTACAGATCAGAAAAAGATCAGAAGAGCGTTTCCATTTCTCAACCATTTTGACTAGCCCCAATGGAATTATGAAACAAGTACTGCTAAGAAAATCATGGAAATGCAATGGTAGCCATGTGTTACACGTGACGTGAATGCCAACTTTTGTTTAGATAAATCTACATTTTAAGTCAACAGGTAACAGAACAGATGGTGTACATCACCTGCAATAGTTTACCACCAGCAACAAAGGATCGCAATCCCATGGTATCCTGAAAATTAAATTCGGTTTTAGTATCAAATATGAATCAATACTAAAATATATTTTTTTGAATAAACTAACAATGAACCAAGCAAGAAACTAAAAGGAAGGGGGAAAGACTAAAGCAGTACCTTGTTTCTGAAAGTGACAAGGAACTGAGCAGCAGGGTCCCTGTGTGTAGCGTTTGACACAATATCAAGGATCCAACCACCACCACCAGCAAGTCTCTGTCTTGCAACATGGAACCCCGAATCATCTTTTGCTCTTAAAGCAACAACAAAACCATCATTTAGCTTATCAGGACATTTTCTACCGAGCATTACAGGCAACTTCTTCACGGAAGTTATTTCCATTGGGGATTCAGCAGGAGATTTCTGCTTGTATTTTGAGTCTTCTGGAGAAGCAAACCGTGAACTTGAACTTAACACCTGGTCCCTACCACTCATTGCAGTGTCATCGTCTCTATGTAAGGAATAATTACTGTCACTCTCTACAGCAGACAAGTCATCCATTTTCTGTTGAGATCTGCGGTGAGCAGGTCTTTTTTTCCCTTTCTTTCCAGAACGACTGCGCCTTCCTTCTGTTCGGGAGCCACTATTTTGAGATTGCCCTGAAGCTTGAGGTTCTTTGTACTGGGATGCTGCTCTTTTCTTTTCGTACTCGGGGGTAACATGGCTTTCATCTGTCTGCTGTTCACCATCAAAAACCTGTGAATAACTGTCTTTTGTTCCTGTGTCTAGTTGATCATCTTCATTTCCAGCTTCACTAATTTCCTCATCTTCATCGGAAATTGAGCTATTTGGAACAACACCGTCAGAGAAAAAGGACTGTAATATCGTGATTGCTTTCTCTCTTATTTCCATCCACACTTCTTCACTATAGTCTGCACTTCGAGGAAGAATTAGAACATTTGGCATCTCCCGCACCTGTAACAAATAAAGATTGGTCATAGTTTTGCTGAGAAAAAAAGTAATACAGTGATAGCTATGAAGAAGTGTGTCAATTGTTTGTCCTTACTTGCCAGGACATTACTCATTTGTATTTTCAGACAAGAAACTTATATTTTAGATTATGATATACAGAAGATATTTTAGAAAAATGTTAAAAGTAATGTGTAAATAGTCAAGTTCAATAAAAGAAAAGAAAAAACAAATTGTTGCACATTGCTTTTGTTACAGAAGAGATTCCTTTTATTCAAACCACATCAGGAGGATTGGAGCATTCTAAATGAAGATGCAGTTTGATCTTAGATATTACTTCTTCCATACTAATTGACCATTCATGTACAAAATTCATATCATATGTTTAACCTCCATACCCATGCTTCCATCCATTGTGGGCCTTCAACACCATCCAGTGCGCAACCAGCTATGGTACCATCAATCAAGAGCTGTTTGAGTGCACAATCGTCTATAAGTTGGCAACTGCCAGTATTGACAATGAATGATCCTGCAGGATTGAAAGGAAAAAAGAGACTCACCAGTTCAGAGTATTGAAACCGTTGTGGTGCTATTAGCAGAGGAAAGAAAGGAAGCAAGAAAAAATTTACCAGGCTTAACGTGTTGCAGGCAGTCTGCGTTAAGTATATGCATGGTGTCATTGGTTAATGCACAATGCAGTGAAACAAGATCGCTTGCCACTAATAAATCATTGAGAGTATCCATTCTCCTGGCAGCAGCAGGAAATACAATGGAAGGACGTCTTGTTTTCCCTTTGGCCTTTAATAAGCATGATACTGGAATTAGAATAGTAAAAAAAGTACTACTCCCTCCGACCCATATTACTTGTCTCAAATTTGCCCAAATATGGATGTATCTATGTTTAAAAAGCGTCTAGATACATGTAATATTTCGACAAGTAATTCCGGCCGGAGGGAGTATAACTTTACACCCACTTATGCAATTCTTCTTCAAAAGGCAAATTGGCTCCTCGGCCCTTCACTTGCATTTTCTTTATATGCAGCATGAGGAACATAAATACCAGGACGACAAATGCAGCAAATGAAAATTATGAATTCTCTATAATATCTTAACATAATGCAAGTGTATTGTAAGTCTAGTGTAGTCTTGACGTCCTACATGGTCCATACACTAACTATTCCAATTCACAAAATGTAGAATTGTGCGCTTCAGTTAGTTGTCCACTGTGATATGATATGCACTTCAAAAGTAGACAGTTAGGAACAACTGATAGGACGTGGTCTGCTTGTTTAATCAAATTGAATATAACATCAATCAGTTCTCACATTTCTATCCCATCCTTCATGCCATGTGGAGTAACGATTATCAAGATGATTCCTAGGTTGCCAATTTTGCATAAGTTACTACTGTTTTCGCTTCTATTTCTGATGAAGAAAGAAGCCTAGCTCCCAAGGAGCAGAGAGCCACTTTAGAAGCGTAGGGAGTTGCAGATCAGGTACCTCATAGTCATAGCGCGGGTCGAAGTAGAGGACGCTCATCTGGAAGGCGAGGCTGCGGGTGGCGAGGCAGCGCGCGGCGGCGGACCGCCCGACGATGCCGAGCACGAGGCCGCGGCAGCGGCGCATGCCGCGGCACAGCGGCTGGACGGAGCCGAGGCAGCCGGCGGCGACTGCGGCGGGGGCCGACGAGACGTGGCGCGACAGCAGGTGTGTCCGGCGGAGCAGGCCGAGGAAGAGCGCCATGACGGTGTCGGCGACCTCCTCGGCCCGGTTGGCGTCGACGTGGACGAGGCGGAGGCCCAGGTCGGCGGCGGCGGCCGCGTCGGCCGCGCGGTCCGGGGAGCCGAGGCAGAGCAGGAGCTGCCAGGGCCGGAGGCGCCGCTGCGCGGCGCGAGGGAGGAAGGCGAGGGACGGGAGCAGAACGGCGGCGGCGGACTCGATGCGGCCCGAGGTGATGGCCGAGAGCGGGACGTGCTCCACCCCCGCCACGCCCGACAGCAGCTCCTGCTCCAGCGACGGGTCGTCCAGGCAGTTGAGCGACACCACCAGCGGCTGCCCTCCGCCTCCGCCGCCCCCCGAGTGAGCCATCCTGGGGATTGCGCGCTCGGATCGGGAGGGTGGAGCGCGTGGGTTTTGGTTGGGGTCTCAGGGCTCCTTCCGGCTCCGGCCGGGGGCTTTTGCTTTAGGCGGAGAGAAAAGAGAGAGAGATTACTCCGCCGCGCGAGTTGTCAGAGAGGTGGCCCGGGGCCACCGGTTCACGAGATGAGCAGCGTCCTCCAGACCTCAACCGCCGGATTCAAATCAATCAAATCGCGGTGTGCTCTGCTCTCGTGTTTAATTCTGTCGTCTGTCTGCAGACTCTCCAAATCTGGGCATCTGGCTGCCGTCGCAGGGGCAAACAATTCTGTGAGACGAATGCGAGTGTATGAGACTAGACCATACCCATTGGGAGCACGAATGTTACGATGTTTTTGGCAAAAATAGTACTCCCTCCCTTGCATAATTTGTTTTTTTAGGAATAATTACGTAACGGAGGCGTACTTATGTTATGATGTTTCCTATTAAGAGGGTTTTTTTTTTATTCGAGATCAATGGGAGCAATCTGCCCCTGTTTTTTCCCTCTTCGGCAGAAAGTAAACTTTACAACGCGTCCTTTCTGTGGTATAGTAACGGGTCGTCCGTTTTTGTCTGTCTCACACTTGTGTCGAACAAACTTTGACAGCTGCGTAAGAAGAACCTGGAGCAACAACAATTGCACTGGCAAACTGTGAGAGAAGGTGGATTTGATTCGGCTCAAGCACCCGCCCCCACGACCAATCGCGGAACAGATGAGAGGTAACGTAATGTTTACCTGTCAGCGAGTGGTACGTACTAAAGAACGGTGTTTGCCAGTGAAAGCTACTGGACAACGGTTCAGACAAATGGACTTTGTCACTTTGCGGCACTGCCAAGACATGAAATCATCAACACTATTTTTAAAATAGAAAGAAATCATCAACATTAACAGCAGGTTAACAGGAGATGACAAAAAATGTATTGCAGAATGTTCTGATTTCCGAAGTTCCTCCAGCATGGTGGCCAGGACCTGATTTCAGGATTAGACGGGTCAACTCCAATTAACCGATGCTTGCCCTTCGCTTTCAGCTTCAGGAACAAAACTTGGGTCCAGGTAGATGCCCTACCTTCTGCGCTGCTATCCCTTGAACATGAGGGTGTTGATATGGTACTTAATTCTTCGAATGCAGATGGCCTTAAACAAACCTTGAACACAAAGTACACAAGTACACCCAATAATTATGTGTGGTCGAGGAAACCTACTGGCTGCAGCTACTACTCACCAGAAATGGGCCATGGAGGGAGGAGATGGACAGAGTTGTTCAAGCAAGTAGGGTGCAACTAGAAGAAAAGGCCCATCCTCACGCAAGCTCGCAAGGTACCCATTGTTTCACTCTTGCGCTTAACTCACTAGGAACCGAGATAGACCACTCCTCCAAGTCTGGAAGAGGACCAGTCAATGCTACATAATTTACACTCTCTTTCTCTGAAAGTCTCTTCCAGTTTAGCTGCAATTTGGAATCGTGTCAGTAGGACATCACTAAGCACCAGCAGTCATATAGTTTTGGCAGTCTGGTAAATATCGCCTTACCTGTCCAGGAAATGCAGAACATAGAGCCTTAATTGTAGGATTCTGAACCCAGGATGAAACACCTGTATCAGCAGCAAGAGATACAGCGGTATCTGCTCCACCACAGTTAACCATGATTCGACCATCTGGCATTAGCTTTTTCGCAATTTCCAACCAAGTTTTAGCCTGTAACAATGTTAAAATTAAAGCTAGCAGAACATACCGTTGTTTAAAAAGTAAATACTCCATAAAAGTACCATTAATCAATTTACAAGTCTCAGATGCACTTACAAAAAAATGTGAAACCCTAATATAAATTTAGTTTTGGTGTATGCATCATACCATCGGTTTTTTTAAATGACATGAATCCCTTGGGTACCAAAGACACATACTCAGGTTACTTTTGTTATCTTCCAAGAGCAGAGTATTCCCATAGGTCCCAAGATCCTTTTTATGCATCGATGTGCAAAATATTTTATTTGGGACGAAGACTCTTTTTATGTCTGCAAATTTACATACTAGACCAAACAGAGAATGTGCAGTATTCAATATAAGGTGATAAAAAACGAATTTCTAAGCAACAACAAGATATGTGTTGTGGTGCTATAGTGATTCCGTGCATGCTATACATAGGACATAAATGCTAGCCTTGATAGTAATACAGAATAATAATTAAGGTATCGCAAAGGATATTTACTTCTTGTAGCTGAGGTAAGACTTTTCCATCAGCAAACAAGTCTACAACAATGCCTGCAGTCATGAGCTAAATACCATCAGGCCACTTCAGAGTTAGTTCCCAAAACTAAAAACCTTAAAACCTTTGGAAATCCAAGTAAGGGTCTTCTAAACAAAATTGCATAATTGAAAAACTGGTTACTAGAGAGCATCCCATAATCCAATTCCAATAATACAGTCAAGATAAAATATTCACCAGCAAATCCTCCTTCAATTGTAGCTGATGGAGAAAGTGCATCCCCAATATGCACTGTAAGTGAACCACCTAATTCTGTGGTCTTCTCTAAATTAGACATACCAAAATAGTCCCTTGACAATTCGATTATCTGTCATGAAACGATACAGTTCTCAGTTATAAAAAATAGAAATAAATGGCTGATGATGATTAAAAAAAGCGTAAAGCACAAGAAACAAGGCGGAATAAACATGAATAATTAAAGATTGCATAATCAAGCATATGAATTCGTGCTTGAAGTTGTATAACCAACATTACACAACTGATGTTTTTCTGCCAAGTTGCCAACAGACTATTGCATGACTGAAATTGGTAAAAAAAAATGCAAAATCTGAAGGCATGTGATCTATAAACGACTGAAAGACCAGTGAGGGCAGTTTTTACCATCGGGTCAATCTCCCATCCAACAAGTTGTATCCAAGGCCAAACTTCTAGCATCAGATGTGCTGCTGTCCCAGCACCCTGAAAAGATACTAGTCATATTTGCAATAGTTTGAAAAGCAAGTTACTCCCTCCGATCCTAAATTCTTGTCGTGGTTTTAGTACAAATTTGAACTCAAACCACGACAACAATTTAGGATCGGAGGGAGTATATAAATAAGGAGCGTGATGTTGCTTGCCTACGAAGATCATGTATGTGATTGTGTAGAATTGTTATGTATGTACTGTAATCAATAAGATCTCGTTAAAACAGGTGAATTGTTATTGGGATACTACCCATAAAACATCTCCTGCCCAATCCCCCCCTAAGCATACTAGGAGGTTTGCTTATCATGCCAAGAAGCAGCTTAGCAGAAACCATATTAACGTATAAAGAACAGGAGCATAGCTAACAAATGTGAGCGAAGTGATTTACCAAACCTAGAAGTGCAACAGGACCGCGTGGAACAACAGCAGGTAGGCTCACGAACTCATCCTGAATGATAGCAGAAGCAGATCAAATTATAAGGATCACATTCACACAGCTGGTGACTTGGTTATGAATATATAGGAGGCCAAGGAATAATAGGGTGCCTTCAGTAAGAAATTAAGCCCTTCATGGTGAATTGGTGATGAGCGATGGTACCATCAACGAGCATAGTGTTTCCGTTGCAGATTATTACTGTTGCTTCCAAACTTTCCATGATTCACCTATACTATTCACAGCATCAGGCAAGCATACAATTCCTAATGCCTGCTAGGCGCTCGACAATATGCTCGTACCACTTCATGTCACAGATAAGTAATCTAAGTCATACTGTACTATACATACCCAGTAGGAATTGGTCCAGGCGCTCTTCTTGGGGAGAATGCTGTGGACATTCCCTGCACGAGACAAGCAAACACGGAGCTCGAACTCATCTCACCAAGCAACACAATCCAACCTGGGAGGCGGCAACCCGCAATCCATGCCATGAGGCCATGATATACGTACGGCTGGGGTCGAGGACGAGGTAGCGGTTGGAGGGCGAGTCGATGACCATGATGACCTCGTTGAAGTCGCTGCGGTTGTTGGCGAGAAGAATGAACTCCTCCTCCTCCTGCTGCTGCGGCTGCTGCTCGGCGGTGGCCGGGGACGACGAGGCCTCGCCGTCGGGGGCGCAGCGGAGCCACGTGGCAGCCGCTCGCCGGCGCGTGAGTGGCGCGAGGCGCGCGGCGGGGCAAGGTCTCTGGGGCTTGGGTTGGCGGTGGTGGAGGTGGCGGGGCGGGGAGAAGGTTAGCGGCATGGTGGTGATGGCCATTGCTGCCTGGGGATAGAATTGGAGGTTCGATGCTGTGTTAGCCGTTGATTGAGATGACGGTTACGAATGGCCGCATCGGCCAGACGTGCCAAAGTTCGTCGGAAATTTTGGAGAAACCACAAGTGGCCCATCATGATGGAATAAGTTGGCAACGGGCCAGCCAAATGCAACCGGCCTAGTGAAGCTATAGATAGGCCGTAACTGGGCTCGTCCTGGACATACAACTGCTACTGTTGTTTGGTATACTCAGTCGGTCAGCTCTGTTTTGCTTTGCGCTTCCTCAAAAAGAAAAAAAAGCTCTGTTTTACCCATGGTCGATTATCTGAAGCCTCTCAAACCTAAAGTGTCATTCAGGAGTAAACTCCACCCACCAAGTAACTGTTTTATTTATGACAGTCTTGCAATGGTTAAAGTTCTATCCATACGCATATGGAAGCATGCATGTATTCGTCTCACCTACTAGCTTATTAAGATACGAGAATCGGCAACTTCCAGTCAGCTGATCAATCCGGAGCAATCTTCGGACGCATGCATACCATATGCTAATTTGACCTACCCCAGCAATTAAACTACTACTCTAAACTCTAAAGTCATCGTCTCGACTCTCGACCAAACGCGTCCATGTGAAGAACTCCATGTCGCGGCATGTAATGACATAACACCGGGGGGAAAGTATTCTGTGTCCTATTCCTATACCTGCAGACACGAAGGCATGGACTAACAAAGTACGAACCCGACAAGGACGACCTCAGACGGACGACGAGGACGTCCATTCCTTGCGATCCCCGGCAAACATATATGCTTTGCGTGCCGCGATTCCGATGCAAAACGAAAGCATTTCTCCTCGCGCTTCCGGCTTGGGAAGCACGCCCTCGCGGCCATCATCGGCACCTACGGTCTCCATCCATCTACGGCTTCGGAAAAGTATTCTTTGAGTACCACGCACCGACGCAGTCCACGTCAATCGACCAATCAATGTATTCGATCGCCCATGTTTACCTGAACTCGCGACCAAACCGGAAAGTTTGGTAGGCTCGCGTGCGTTGTTGCCCTTCCGCTCTGCAGCCCACCAACAAGCAGACATCAAAGGTCTCACGACGTTCGTTCACCCGATCGATCCGCCGGAGGCAACGGCGCGAGCAACGGAAGCAATTAACGTGCCACGCAACATCCACGGGAAACGTATGATCGATCGGTGATGCTTTACAGTATACTACTACAGAAGAGACGACAGAGAGAGGGAGATGGGTCAGGTTCAGGAGCCACAGATTTCTTCTGGTCACGGCACAGAAACCCACGGCGCCGGCCGGCCACACGGACACGGGCGTCTGTTTCTGGCTGGCGGCAGGCAACAAGCAACAAATCCCGAGGGGAACTGTAGTTAACGTGTCAGTACGCGTAGCGTGGACGTTTTTTTTAGCTAAGCTAGCTGGCTGCTGTAACTGTAAGGCAGCAGAGCCGGCTTCGGCGGACGGGGAAGCGGCCGGCGGGCGGCGCCGGAGAAGAGGTCGTCGCAGACGTCGGCGAAGGCCTGGAGGATGAGCCCGTGGTGGCGCGGCGAGTTGAGCTCGAGGAACCGCTGCAGGAGCCCCCGCAGCTCGGCGCCGCCCGTGGTCCCGTTCGCCGCCACCATCTGCGCCATGGACGCCCTGAACTCGCCCACCGGGTCCTCCGTCTCCCTCACCACCGCCACGGCTCCCGCCGTCCAGTCGCTCGCGCTCCTCCGGTGCAGCCGCCGCCGCTGAGGCCACGGGCTGCCACCGTCGCCGCCATGGCCGCCGCCTTGACCTTCCTCCTCCTCCCGGACCCGGACGCCGAGCGCGCGCACGCCGCGCTCCAGCTCGCTCAGCTGCCGCAGGAGCGCGTCCACGCTCGGCGCCGCGCAATCTCCCTCGTTGTCGGTGGCGACCGGCAATGGCGTCGTCTTCGTCGCTGCCGGCGCCGACTTTGCCGACGCCGCCGTGGGGCTCGGCGTCGTTGCCGTGGAGATGTTGCCCGCGGCGATGGCCACCGACTTGGACCCGCCGCAGCCCCAGAGGAATCCACCGCCGGCACCCTTGATCTTCTTCTTCGTTGTCGTCGTCGTCTTCTTCGCGGCCGGTAGGACCCCCGCTGCCGCCGCGGCACCGGCGCTGCGACGTGCCGTCGCTCTCATGCCTCGTGGGTTCAGACTTCAGATAATCGAGCGAGGGAGGACGCGCAGTGTGACTAGCTTTGCTAAGCCAGGAGAAGAAGAAACTAGCCAAAGGTACGGAAGAGCTCGAGTTTATGAAGAGCCAGGCGAAACGGAGCAGAACGCTTAGTACTAGTAGGAGTGTACTCCTTTCTGCCGGTGCTGCCTGGATCGGGACACACTCGTATAACTCCAAGTAACTGGATTCGATCCACTGAAAATTAGCAGTATCAGGCCAGCGGCTGTTTGGCAGTCACTGTCAGTGTCTGGTAAATCGATCGCCACCAGCAGCAATAATCACCACGACCCAGGAAGAAACTAAAACAGAATTCCTGACCCCGTTCATGGTAGCCATGCCAGGTTGATGGTGAGAGGACAACATATACTATGCAGGAGTAGTATTTGTTTCACATGACACACCGACACCAAAGCATGCTAAATTCCAGCCGGCTCCACTCCACACACTTGCGTTCTCTTCCAGTGAAGTCCACGAAGAGACCGTACATCCGTTTGTTTACTGTTTTTGCATCTGCAAGCAATAAAACGTAATCCAAGCTACGATCGATCGAGAAAACGGCAAAGCTAGGCTAGCTAGCTACCATTCCGGGTCCTTGCGTCCTGCCCGCGCTACTTGCAGCCAACGGAACAGAGTAAGAGACACGGGAAACGCCAAGGGAGTGTCAAAGAGAAGTGACATGCGATCTGGATCCTAATTATATACAGCTAATTTGATTTCTGGATCAGAGGGGGTCCCTGCTGTAGCCAACAAAACGAATTTAAGATGAGAGGGAGAGATGCCTTGGAAGAAAACGCTGCGCTGGGACTGGACGCTAACTTTGTTTGCTTCCTGTCCCGGCCATGCTATCCGTTGGTATATTACATTCCGGTCACGCCAGCCATCATGCATGGGCTCAAGCAGCAGCAGCAGAAGGGAGGTTAGGTTAGCGTACCAAACTTTGACATCCCATTACTCCTACCTTAATGTTGCAATCTAATCTAATCGC
This sequence comes from Brachypodium distachyon, assembly GCF_000005505.3. Lineage (NCBI taxonomy): Eukaryota > Viridiplantae > Streptophyta > Magnoliopsida > Poales > Poaceae > Brachypodium > Brachypodium distachyon. Next base: position 73,489,280 of record NC_016131.3, on the reverse strand, counting down.
GATTAATTAAGCTTATGTGACATGTGGTTGGTTCTAATTACAAGATTTAAGCATTGATGCTCACGCCTATAGACACGATGCGCCGAGCAGATCAGATGAGCTTATGTATGAGGCAGAACCAACAGCAGGTGTAACAAACAAGATTGTTTAAAAAGATGGGAAAGGAAGATGAGGGATCGATCGACCGAGAGCATGCTGCATTCGAGTGCTGCTTCGGCTGGCCTGTTTTGTGTGCCGGCCTGCCTTTTGACTCGAGCACAGGAGTCTGATGAGACATCGTGTGTGCCGGTAGAAAAAAGTTGACAGGTCCGGGCGATTGCGAACAGGATCAATGGAGTAGAATCTCAATGATCCCCTTGCATGGCTCAATGGAGTAACAGCAGGCCGCTGCGCTCGCAGCTGCTGTCAAAATTGGCATCGTGCTTCGATTTGTTCTTCCGGAATACGGCCCAAGAGGCCGTTATCAGCCTGTCCATCATCCAGTTATTTTTCTCACTTCTGGGTGCGAGGACGGTCCAATACAGTACTACTTTGCTTGCTTAGCAGGCCCAGGTATTTGTTCGGCAGAAACAGAGAGCCCGCCACAGCTCGGCTATGGTTATCATGGCTTCCTCGGCAAAACCCGGCCCACTTAAAAAGAAAAGCCCGAACATGGCCTTCTCAGAGCCTAGCCCACAACATCGCTTTAAAAAACAAGCCTATTACACACACTCACCAAGGGCCAACATCGATCCCAAAACCACATCGAACACAAATACTTCCCGTTCTTGCCCTCAAAAAAAAAAATGCTTCCCGTTCTGAACGACTCGAGATCGACATTTCACGGCCAACCCTAAATTTCAATCCCCGTCAGATAAAGTTCCCCACATCCGTAGAGCTTCTTTTCCCCCCGGCCACCAGTCCACCACCACCACCACCTGTCGCCGTCTCAGCAAGTGAGCCATTGTTTTCCGATCAATCGGCCGGCAAGGTGAGGTCACCGTCTCGCAAATCCGCGTGCATGCTGCCGTCCTTCTCTGCCGCTGCTCGGAGAAGGACGCATCGAAACAGAGCTGCCGAGGGAGAAAGAAAGAGAGGGTGTAGCGGGCTAGGGATGTGTCATTCTCGACGCATTGGTTGCGTGATTTTGTTTCTAGATATAGCTAGCTGCTGCTTATCTGTTGATGCATTGCTAGGAGGGACCGAATACACCGGATCGTTGTTGTAATGAGGCTGCCTAATTAAAAGCCGGAATCGATCTTCTCGTGTTTCTCAGCTGTTCTTGTGCGTGCATCTGACGCACGATCTTTCTCATCTCCTTTCTCATGTTCCTCTCCTGTACTCTTGTCTTCAAGGGTTTATGAATTATCTACTTTGCAAATTCTATTTTTCTTGTAAAGCATGCTATGCTCGATCGCGCTTTTAAGACACAGCAAAACAAAACAGTGGCCATAGGGCGATTCGCTACAAAGACAGCAAGGCTCCACAGTCCACACCGCTAGGCGCTAGCTTAGCTATCCACCCAGGCGATTGATCATCCAAACGCCTCGCGTCATTCATGCCCGATCGATCACCAGCAAGATCATCAAGCCGCGCATCGATCGCCTTCCATTTTCCAATCTCACCCGCGTTGCTGACCTCCCCTCTTCTTTCTTCTTCTTCTACCACTCTACTCCTTTTTCTGGGAAGTGCTTCTCTCCTTTTCCACCTCCCGATCAAGTGCTGACGCCGGCAAAACACGCACGCACACGGAAACCGGAAAAAGGAAAACAAGAGGCTGCCGGACATCATCTACGACGCGTTTGTACCACACGAACTGCAGAGTGCGTGCGTGGAACTCACGCGGAACAAGCGATTTTTTTTGCCAGCAGCCGGTCGGGCGGTGGAGCTGCGCGCAGCCACTGACTAGCGCTTTTAAGCTCGATTTGACTGCTTGCGCTCGCGTCGCACTCTCCTCATTGTCAAATCCGGAGCTGAAAGTCTAGCGGCGGTGGGCAAGATAACTTCATCCACGGTGTCAAAAACAGAATGCTAAACCTGCCTGTAAACCTGTCCTTGACGCTTTACGTACGCTTTGACAGCGATGTAACTGGTCTGGCTGTCTGTAAATGTTCATGGTCTGATTGATATACAGACATGCAGTCTAGGGAAGAAGAAATTAATTCATGCAGTAGGGTGATTGACTTTTCTGAAAAGATCAAGCTGGAGAGGAGGCCCCGTATACGCAGCTAGCCAAGTGATCAGGTGGTACATCAACTCGTTGTGTGCGGTGCTCTGTACTTGTCGAGGTACAGTTGCTTCGTACTCCTACTCCCAAGACCGGCTTAATTTATGTAATCGACTATACCCTTTTTGTCTACTTGAATTCAGCGTACTCTTAAACGAACACGGTCCAAGAAAAGATCTCAGAAATCTTCCAAAACATCAGAAATGCTTGCTTGCTTGTGGTACCTCCGTACCTGTAGGCCACCTTTAATTGACCAACCTTTTCTCCGCTTTACTTCAGCAGTTCAGTTTACGCTGCAAACCGGTCCAGTAACGGATCCCACAATCTTCAGACCATCGGAGAAGATCACGTTTAGCAGACAGAGAGACACGTCACGCCTTCCTGGACAAGAAGCTGACGCACGACTCGCCTGCATGTATCGGACTGGAAGATCTCACGAACAGTGTGCTGATTATTCTGCATGGGCTATTGTGGATGAGGAACAGAAAATTGCAGTGTGTTGGATTCAAACGAAACCGATCTCGATTTATGTTTATCTTTCGAGGGAAATCTTGATTTTCTGTTGCAATAATTGTACGGCCAAGAGTTAATTAAGATATTCTCCTGCCCTTTTTTCCGGGAAAGTTAGCAGAAGAAAATGCCTGACAGTCCAAATGTTAGGTAGGTATTGCCTAAGACAAAAAAAACGAGTTGGGTACTGGCAATCCATGCATGCTGAAAAACCGATAAATAAGCTTTGGATTGGTAACAACATTTTCGGCAATTAGAAAAGCAGAAATAAGTAGGATTTACTCAGGAAACTAAATTAAATTCATAATCACCGGAACGATTTGTAGTTGTGTTGGTAGGCAAGGGGTCCCCCTTTCCTACTCCTAACTAGGCAAACCAGCCGTTCGCAAGTTTCCTTATTTGCCATGCAAACGAAGAACTGATTTTGAACGGCGAGTAACTCAAATTTCTCGGAAAAAATTGTGTCCGAATGTATGACTGACATGTCTCGATCAACGCAATAGTTACTAGACACGAGTTTCTTGCGAGAGATGTGAGTTACCAAATTGCTGTTTAAAATTAGTTCATCCGAACTTTCTCCGATCAATAGAACTTCTCTTCTGAACAAGGATGGCAATATGGCATCAATGTCGGTCAGAGCTACTTTCTTCTATTGTCATGTTGGCCAAATTCTTAGAGTTAAGACCTCTAGGTTTTAATACTAGTTAGTGTACTAAATCAGCGACATTTATGAACCGATGGAGTACTATTTTTAATATTACGCAGCTAATCATTTTTCTAAAAAACTGAAGACTTGAAAGGGAGGTGTTGAGTAAGGAAATGTTTACAGGTCGAGCCCATCCTTTGGTGCATCTGCATGGCCAACTTTGGTTCCCTGACGGTGGCTTTAACCGATCGACAACAGTTGCTGTTTACCAGACTCACTAATTAATGCTACCATTAGCAATTGTACGTCCAGTTATTAGCAGGTGAGAGATGCATGACGTCAACGATATACGCGCCTCGCACCTTTAATTAAAAGTCAAAATAATAATAATCACCAATCGTTCCTAAATAAATTTAGTAAATAAAGTAAGACAGACAGGTGTGGCATGTACGTCATGATCACTGCAGGAGCGACAATGACTGTACAGGGAAGGATGAGCCTATTATTGGTTCATCGGTTGGCTCGATCTCATCCTCATGCAAAACCAATTCCAAGTTTGCAATGGACGCAACATACAGGGCTGTAGCTACGTACGCCGAGTCTCACGGTGCAGTAAACTGTCCGTGTCCGGGGAATCGCATGATCGCATCGAACCCTGTGGGGAACAGAACAGTTGTCGATCGATCGAGTCGTTCGTCCAAAGAATCACCTGGGAATCCACGAAACAAAGCAGTCCTCGATCGATCCTTTCTTCCAAGAATCGTCCGTGTTTTCGCTACAATCCATGGGGAGCTACGCTAGGAATCGAATCGATCTGCCTCACAAAAGGGGTCGAACTGGACGTGTCACGACGATCACGCGCGCGCACACACAGGACGAGAGACCGAGGATACGGAGGCTTTGCCAAGAGTTGGCAATGCGCGCGTCCAATTGAGGTTCAGATAAGCGTATTACGCGCGCCGGTAACCCGGTCCAGACTCCAGACCACGTCTTTCAGTACGCAGGACGACAGGGGACACTGCGCTTCGAACCAACGCTACCTAGCTTCAGCAAGTTGCGTTCACTTTGCGCGCTCGCAGGCAGTGGGTGGGTATTTAGGACCCCTTTGATCGATCGCCTCCTGCTCACCAATTTCCCTCTCTTCCTCTTTTCGAGCTGCCGCTGGTGTTGCGTGACACTTTTGCCCGTCCCAAATCCGGGTGCAGTTGTGGGGCTGCTGTACCGCACTGCTCGCCGTTTCCTGATCTAGCTATTCTTCTCTGCTAGTAACACCCATTTGGTCGTCTGATCTGGTCTCATTCTCCTTTAGTTCTCTCTTCGGTGTGCGTGTGTGCCAGTGTGCGCAGGACGGAGGCATGTCGAAGGTACGTGAGTGAGGCTTCTCTGTGTAATGTTCTTGGATTCTTAGTCCCTGATCCTGATTCCACACATATCGATTGTTCTCTCGAGGTTCCTCCTGGGGATCTTGCCTTTGCTAGTGAGTCCGGGGACGCTTTTCTTTGTGTTTTGCCTCTGCACTTTGTTCAGACTTGTTTTTTTTTCTGTCATTCATACATTGCCCCTGGCCCTGCACGCCTCTGTTCTGCTCCTAACTAACAGTGGTATATGTGTTCCTCTGCTGCTGCAGAAGATCGTGGTGAAGCTGGATTTGCATGACAACAAGGACAAGCAGAGGGCCTTGAAGGCCGTCTCCGTGCTCGTCGGTACGCACGCATCCATCCATCCATGATCCATGGACACTCCTCGTGCTGCTTTGGAATATCAATCCTCTGTTCCGGACCACGGATGGGTTAACTGACGACTGACTCTGTTCTGTTTGAATCTGTCAGGCATCGACGCGATATCGATTGACATGGCGACGCGGAAGATGACGGTGATCGGCACGGTGGACCCGGTGAACGTGGTGAGCAAGCTCCGCAAGGCGTCGTGGGCGGCCCACATCGAGTCCGTCGGCCCGGCCAAGGAGCCCGAGAAGAAACAAGACAAGAAAGAAGACAAGAAAGACGAAGCCAAGAAGGAAGGCGACGGGGCCGCCAAGAAGGAGGAGTCCGGAGACGCCAAGAAGGACGACGGCAAGAAGGAAGGCGAAGAGAAGAAGGACGGCAGCGGGGACGGCAAGAAGAAGGAAGACGGCGGCGGCGGGGACAAGAAGGACGAGGCCAAGAAGGACGGCGGCGACCAGAAGAAGCCGCCATTGCTGCCGATGCCGCATCACCTGCTGCCGCCGCCGCCCTACATGTTCAGCAACCCGGAATACATGATGAACCACTACCGCCCTCCGCCGCCGCCGCCGCCCGCCTACCAGCCGTACGTGCCGCCGCAGCAGCCCTACTACTACGTCAGGAACATGAGCATGGAGGAGAACCCCAACTCCTGCACCATATCCTGAATTAAGTCTGGCCGCTAGCCCCCTTTGAGTTTGCGTGAGGGTCATCTGTTACATCTGTATAGTGCTACTACTACTACTGCATCTCGATCGTATTTACGGGATGGATTGACGAATACGTTGATTTGCAGCACCAATTAAACCGGCAGTACACTATGCAGAAGTACGAATGAGCTATTCTACCGTACCCCAAATTAATTTAGACTGTTCCTTTTTCTTGATCAAGAGCACAGATTAGTTACTACTTTTAAATACTCCAATTAGATCTATGGAGTATCCTGTCAGAACAAACGGAGAATTAAGAAAACGAGGGTAAAAATGTAACGGGGAGAAAAACGGCAACCGCGACGGGGAGGAGCATGTGCGGGGGGCAGCCGGCAAGGGCGAGGACGGCGGCGGCGCTGCCGGCGCGGGGAGGAGCGCGTGTGTGTGGTGGTGGTGGTGGTGGTGGTGGTTTGGGGGGGGGGGGGGGGCCGAGGGCGGCGGCGGCCTGCTCGGAGGCGGCCGCGTGTGCTGGGGGTGGTCCCGGGTATTTTTTGTTTTAATTTTTACTAATTGTGAAAAGTCCATGACGTTCTTCTCTAATACTCCATCTAGTACAGGGAGTATTGGGTATCCTAGAATCTGTCCCATATATATACATATACATATACATATATATATACATATACATATACATATATATATACATATACATATATAGGCGTACGTGCTGCTCTCGACTGCCCTTGTGCGTATCAGTGTACTGCTAGTCTGCTACGTCATTTCCCATTCAAAAAAGTGAACTAGAGAGGGAGAGAGCATTTCCGTGCATGATGACTTGATGAGTGGTCATGCATGTGGGTTGGGGGATTCTCAAAACTCTGCTTTCGGGGGTATATTTTCATATTTTTTGTCATGTATGTAAACGTTTTTTAAAAATAAATAAATATATTATTTTTTTTAAATTTGAAACAAAAATTATGAGAGGGAGGAGCATTAGAGCCGCGATAACAGTGGTACGATCTTGGCATTTTCTCGTGCAATTGTTGTGGCTGGCCAGATGCATCATGCACCGTCGTACAAAGATATCGCTGTTTATTCCAGCATTACGAAAGCATGAGAATCACCAGCCGCCGGCCGGAAAGATTTCTAATAAGCCCGCCCCGTACGGTTCTAGTCGGTGGGAATCAAAATTATGGTCTTAGGCTCTTAGCTGACCCAGCTGGAATGCTGGATGCACATGGACATGGACTAGTTTCTTATGTGTCTATTGTCTGATTCACGTGTTCTTTTGCATTCAAGGGGACAATGCTCGTTGGCAACGTTGAATATATAACTTGGAAGGACGAGATTATCAAACTATAACCATATCACTGTGCGTGCTCGTATTTTCCATAGTATTGTTACCAGAAAACCGTCTTGAAGAAGAAGCATCGACTGCAAGCATCTGAGCCATTTAAGAATGTGTTGGGCGGCAAATGAAGACAAAATGGGATAAAGGAAATTAATGATAATGCGATCATTGAGCAAGAAAGCATGCCTGCACTACAATTATAGATCACTTCTCATCGCTGAATGAAACATGGCGTCAGGTGTCGGTATGATGAGGTAATCATGTTTAATTAAAAAAACTCACGCCCTCGGAATCATGTTCGAGTTTGACCCGTCTCTTTCCTGATCATACGCAAGCAGCAGACCTGGCTAAATGTACGTCGATCACTTTTAGAGGGAAAACTGTACTATCAGTTCTCCTAATATCCGCCATTACGGCACCGAATGAGAATAATAAATTAAGCAGCTCGTATTAGCTCGATCGATCATGAATGGCCACCATACCATGAGCAAAAGGCGCTCTGCTTTCCTATAGAAGCAGCAGCAGCAGCCGCATAAAAGTTTGAGTGCAACAACACATGTACATGCATCCATTTTTCTTCCTGGTGCTTCATCACCAAACTTTTGCCACTATTTAAACCGAAGATTAATCAGTCGGTTCGCACCTCATGGCACGCTGATTTGAATCAGAGCCATGTAAGCTGCTAGCAACAACAGTATACTATACTAGCAACCCAAGAAAAAGTTTGATTACACACGAGAGTTAATTAGCCCACTCGGTTCGTGCGTGTGCATTCTCGTTTTTAAAGAACGACACACACGATCACACTAGATTATTATCACAGAGTATTAGACTTATATAAAGTAGGCTGATCGCCTGATCGCAATTGCAAGAGCAGCAAAAGACGGCACGACGACGACCATCACATACATACACTTCACCGGGCCGGGCTTCTAACAAAAAGGTTGGTAGATTTTCATGCCAGTTTACTAATCAGCGACAGAACCGGACAAGGAAAACTCCATAAACGGCAGCTGCGGCTGCCTGAGTGCCCGAGGTGCGACGTCGCGTCTGGCGTTTGCGTCTCGCAGCCTAATAACGCTGGATGACTACCAAAGGGGAATTTTGTTGAGTAAAAATTCCTCGTCACTTTCGTCAATTTTCGCCGTGCCGATGAGTCGGATGACCCCGACGTCTCGGCGCCCGCCGCTCGCGACAGCCCGGCCGTCGCACGGCACCCGGCCCTCGGGCTCTTTCTTTCAAGTTTCAACTCTCTCAAGTCTCAAGGACCATGTAAAGACTGCAGGACGTATGCACGCAGCCGAAAGTGTGACATCTTTGCCTTTAACTCGGGTTCAGAAATGAGGGAGGCATTCAGTGTTCTGAGATCAGTTGATGGATGATGCGATCGAAGGTGACAAGGAGAATTTTGCGAATTAATTTGCCAGGTCCGCATAGAGGGCTAGCATGAGTGCGGTGGCCGGTGACGATGGCGATGGACGGAATGGATCGAGTTTACCTGCCTAGCTAGCTACCTGCTGCGGTTTTCTTCGTCGGTCTCTCACCTGCCACTTTCGTTGTCACTTTGTCATCCCAGGCAGACAGGTTTCAAGAACATCATACGTACGCCGAGAGAGCTCGCAGATCAACAAAGAAAGCACACAACGCCCTACGGCGCCTCAACTGTGGCTAAAATCGAATCATATGATGATCGGTTGAAAACCCTTTTTGCTAGCTAAAACTGCTTATTGGCTTGGAGAATCATATCGGTGTAAAATCGAATCGATGATCGGTTGCGGTGACTACCAACAGCAGCACAGAGAATTCAATTCATGCAGCAGCAGCAGCAACAACTCTTTTTGCTGTAGATCAGCGTCAGATGATTGTAACCACGCACGCACCGGGCATTATATATGTAGCCTTTCAGAATTCAGATCGCCGCTCAAGCGAAATCTGCCAATGTGACGACGCAAATGTATCCATCCTTGCAGCGTCGGATTGGATGTAACGCAAGAAAGCGCGCCCTCGTTTTCCAACAGTGCAGAGATCAGAGATCATCTTGCCAGCGGAGCCCCCTTCTGGCTACGTGCTAATGCAGAAATCAGAGATCGATGTTGCCAGCTTTTTGTATGTACTTGATCCACCCCAATAAGATTTAGTGGTCAGAGTTATGTTTCTGAGACGTGCCAATTGTTCAGAACAACGACATCAATACTACAGCTGTTACTGTACAAGAGAGACCTCAAAAAAAAAAGATGCGAGTAATATAGAGAAGATGATAATGATGACAACGACATCAAATAGATATACCCCTCGAAAAAAAACAAAAAGAAAACAAATCAATCTGCACGAGAAGAAGGCTAGTTGGGCTGGTGGCTTGAAACTCTCGCTGCTCTTCTGCCTTATATCGAGACGGGGGCCTTCGAGTGTTGAGTGAGAGACAAACCGAGTGTTTAGTGGTCAGAGTTATGTTTCTGAGATATAATCCCTGCAGGCACATGGACATGGCACGTTCCATAATTCAGACCTACAACATGTTAAGTTGCTTACCGCATTACGCTACCAAAGTTGCCCTGCGAATCCAGCGGCTACTTTCAATATATCTACCATAATTCATCTTTCTTACATAATTTCAGTACCAAAATTAAAGGCACACAACCCTGGCGGCAACCAAAAGCATTCAGGAATGCCTACCTTCTAGGCATCCCATTGCGATACAAGGAGCATCTCCCGGAGGGCCTCTTCGTACATGTATGTGTACAATCGCGCTCGGTAAAAAGAAAGGCGCCGTCTATTACAAGAGATGGACTCATCAATGTGGTGCCACCTAAATATACAGTTCCCCAGCGTTATCATCTGAAGATGGTCCAGCGACATGGCACCAGATGACAGTCCTTGTTCTCTGTGGTATCATCTGGAGATTGGAACAAAGGTGTTAATACAGTGGAATAGAGAGAAGGAATAGCGATTATGAGCAGGGCAGAGGTAGAATATTAAAAGCTTAGGAGCTTACCGTCTTGTGTCAGATTCAGATTTCCACACTATGTCTTTTAATTCTGATGAGAAACTCTGGTAGAACTGCACACGGTTTTGAAGAAACAGTGTTAATTGTTTTAAGAGCGCTACGAGTTAGACTTTATCAAAAATGTTTTAGCAGTTAGGATGACAAATGTAACATTTGAGATCATACATTGTGGAACTCCAAGGTGTCCCCTCCAGTTTTACGAAGCTCGACCATATGCAGTGATGGAGCAACCTCAAAAACCTGCAAGAGATTGCATGTAATTATCAGGCACATAGTTCATACCCCAGTGTACCAGCATAGAATGCTTAGCACTTCAAATGAGAAATGCCAAAGTTACCGCAGCTTTTTAGAACTACAATAATAAGACAATGACATCTCAATGTCGAAAATTGAGCCGGTACCTCTGTTGCCACAGATAAATGGCCTTTTCGTCCAGTCTTGTCGCCTTTCAATTTCATCTGGAAGTTCAAAACGAAGAATCCGTGTGAGTACTGAATTTCTCACTATCCAATGCTTACAGTGAAGGAACTCCAAATGTTTACCTTATAATTTTGTTTCCGCACATTGAAACCAAGAGGCCCACAAGCTTCCTCTATTTTAGACATGATCTCTTGTGGTGTACGTTGAGAGGTGAAGGATGTTTCCCGTTTTGCCATTCCCTATTTAAGAAAAGGATCAAGCTATTTAAAGAGCCAAGAAGGTTTTGCTAACAGTTAAAATTGTCTGATTTTAAAAATGTATCAACAAAATGCGTTTTCTATAAACCTACCATCATCTCTTTCTCAAACAAATTTCCAAGGTTGAATCCCTGAGACCTTGAAATAAGAGCAAATGCATTCATGGATTCTGGTTTTTCTTTTTTCTCTGAGACAAGATGTTCCTATAAAGTCAAAAAGGACAGATAATAAATGAAGCGGCACCTTTAAAACATAATATTTTGAGGGAGATAACGCATTTCAGTCACAAATCAGAAAATGACATTCAGATCGTATTACCTCTAAACCATTAAAGGCAGCATCGACATCCTCAAGGCTCACATCTTCATTTTGCTCAAAATCTGTTGGTTTATAGTCCTTTTTGAACCATTCATCTTCCAGAATTTGTGCAATTGTTATCCTCTGTAAAACAAAATACTTGTTTTCTCAAACTGTGACGCAAATAGAGAAAATATAGGTATTGAAGAAATCGCTGGCCACCACAACAGTAAATCGGAACTCACCGTCTGAGGATTGGGATCAAGAATGCGCTTAATGAGATTTCTCGCACCGGAAGAAAACCATGGTGGACACGAAACATTTGCTTTGGCGATCTGTAAAGATAACATTAAAAAGTCTTATCACTGTAAATTTTACAGACAACCAAGGCATGTCTATCACAGGAACTTACCAATTTGTAGAGAGTCATAAGGTTGGGGTCATCAAAGGGCAGATACCCCGCCATAAGGACAAATAAGATTATGCCACAGGACCAAACATCAGCAGCCATACCATCATAACCTTTATCATTAAGCACCTGAGGAAACAGTCTCATGCTTACACCTCTTGAAGCACATTTTTGAGACAAGGTAGAAACAATAACTGAAAGGAGAACAAATCACCTCAGGTGCAACATAATTTGGAGTTCCACAAGCAGTATGCAGAAGTCCATCCTCCTGAATGTTTTCAAAGGAGCTGATCAATACTCTTTTTCTTAACTGACTCTCGTCTCAGAACACAAATAGTATACAATCTGACATTATTCTTTTTCAAAATAAAAGCTAGCAAATTTTTTAGTGGATAGTTTGGAAGAAGTCAATCAACCCCGAGAGTGCTAGTACTGGAACCAAAATGTCCATTAATTGGACAGAGCTACTAGATAGAGATCATACTTTTGTTTGTGGTGCAAATGCACTGAGACCAAAGTCTGAAACTTTAAGAGATCCATACGAGTCAAGGAGAAGATTTTCTGGCTGCAAATGTTGGCATATAAAAAAAGCATGAATTAGGATGTGTGCCGCAAAGCATCCACATGAGTGATAATATACACCAGGGTGAGCAGCAAAATTGAACACACCTTCAGATCTCTATGGTACACTCCTCGACTATGGCAATAATCCACTGCATTTATAAGTTGATGGAAGTATCTTCGGGCTTCATCTTCTCCTAGCCTCCCAGAATTTACCTAATCATCAACAATACATAGATAATTGACAAAAGAGTAGCAACTAAACATTCATGTGGCCCTATAACTGCAAATATCGACAAGACAAGCTCGCGATATGCAAAAGGGATCATACATAGACAGACTAAAAGCCATAACATCTACTGCATAATGTTTGAGAGCCTTACGATCTTATCAAATAGCTCGCCTCCATCAACAAACTCAAGAACCATGTATATCTTTGATCTGCTTGCCATAACCTATCAAATGCACAAAAGTTGAACGAGATGAAAGATTACGAGACAATATTGTATATGCAGAAGTTAGAGCATACCTCATGCAGCTGGACCACATTTGGATGTTTTATTAGCTTCATTGTGGCAATCTCCCGTTTAATCTGAAAGCAGGTGGAAGATGTGTTGAGTGCTAACAATACAACCAAATATGTAAGGAGAACAGGATAGCTGAAGCAACTGTACAGCTAGTAGTGAATAGATCAAATCTTTTGCAGAAACCAGAAAATTCCCTTACATTCCAGCTTGGTTCCGGTGCTAGATATACTCCCCAAGCGAGAACCATTTAACTCACTATAGCTATAATGCGGTGAATTTTCGACCCGTTATTCGATATCCGTTCTCTTCAAATTGTTTCTGGAGTATACTTTATAGTAATAAAAAAAGAACACACGACGAGGTTGATTTTTCTTCCAGCAGAAGGAAAAAAATAATATAATCCATACAGACAGAGAATCTCGGCCATGAAAGAGACGCCAGCGTATATATAATTATAGTTTTCCCCAATTAATGTACTCGCATTATTTCCTAATTTAATGTAATCGCATCCGCTGGGTCATAAATTTATGAGTTTCCCAATCCAATCCAATGATCCCCGATGGTCTTGCCCATCTTCCCGGACAGACGGAATTGTAAGGGTCAATTAATTGAGAGGTACTAGTAGGACGGAGAAGAGAGAGAGCGGCGGGGGCGACCTGCTCGACCATCTTGTGGCGGAGGACGTGGTTGCGGTCGAGCACCTTGATGGCGCATGCGGCCCCGCTGCGCGTGTCGCGCGCGATCTTGACCTTGGCGAAGCTGCCTTCCCCGATGGTCTTGCCCAGCTCGTACCGCCCCACGGCCCGCGTCGACGACGACGCCCTCCTCTTCCCCTCCGACCCCGCCGCCGCTGTTGCCTCCGCCATCCCCCTTCCCTTCCCTTCCCCTCGGTGGTGGTGGTTACAGACAGATGGATCGATCGGGCAGACAGGGGAATTGACAACGGGTAGGAGGAAGAAGATCGAGGCGCCGCGGCTCGGATCGGTCGCTGGCTGGTCTCTCGTTCTCGCGTGTGTGTTTTGGTTTCCAGGCTTCGTCAGGCGGCCGGGCGGTTTTTAATAGCGGCAAGAAGCCCGGGGGGTGGGTCCGGCCGGTTTTGGGTGCGAGGAGGAAGCGCGTGGAACGATACGGGAAGGCGGCGCACGCCGCGGACGGGGCGGATGGATTGGCTCGCTCTGCTTCGTGATTCAGTGATTGCAGGCGTGTTGTAAACTGTTTTCTAGTAGACTCGTGCTAGCTTCTTTCTTTTTCTGTTGATGACTGGGCCTGGCTCTGTCCAATTGGAAAAGGAAGTGGCTAATCGTCTTTCTGACTCGAAAGGAAAAAAGCACACGGTTGCGTCGTGGCGAGGTGGTGGGGTGTGATCTACCACACTTGCGTTATGTACGTTTGGGACGTGCAGAAGAGGGGCACCGGCCGGTCTCGTGTCGTGCGTGGGCGCGGGTGAGATATAAGTATTCCGTGTAACTTTGTTTTTCTTTTGGACTTTACCGGAGTAGCACTTTAGCTCTCGATCGTGGACGTGGTAAAGCATACTGTACGTTTTTGTGGAAAAGGAGGCAAACTCTCGCCGTCGTCGTGTACCACCAGGCAGAGTACAGCACGTGCAATTCAAAACCGAATCGCGCAGGGGCGGGGCTACGTGCAGGGACCCTGGTGCACAGGCACGAGGGTCAAAAGAGAAATTTAGTGCTAATTGTACTTAGTTTGTGATGGTGCACTAGCGATTAGCAGCACAAGTGCACCAAGCACAGAGATTTTTTGTTCAAATTGTGGTAGTATTTTTTTCCCTAGCTCCCCTCCAGGAATCGCGTGCGCGCAGCTTCCAGGAAGGAGCGGGCGTACGGTACCGTACTTGCTCACTTGTACATAGATCAATCAATCATTGCACCCCCGCTGAAAACGATGTATCCCTGGAACATAACTGACCTCACTCTCGCTCACTCGATCACCCGGTGGCAATGCTCGACCGGTTCAAAGCTCGAACCTCTCACGGCACTCCGCGAACAACTGCGTCCCGACATCGACCTGTACCTGCAGCTACTGCGACCGCACAAACCATGCGATTGCTGGTAGTGTACGTCCAATATCTTTTATTTTTTTCATTTGTGCCCGAAATATTTGTGGATTCGAACGCACTTGATATCATCCGTAGTACTGGCCAAGACGCTGACCGGAGAAGACTGCATGGGCGGCTCGCACGCGACCGACCTCATCAGCCTGACAATCGTCGCTAATTCTCGTTTTAGGATATGGAACGCAAGAAGATATACATGTGCGATCATCATGCATTATTTAGTCATGATCACCAATAATGCACCGCGCGTCGAAGATATATTGCAACGAGCTGATCGAGCAGCGTCAGCTAGCCTCATGATTGATCTCCGCTGGGCGCTTGCTGAAACTGAGCCAAGTACGCTCTATTATCTCCTGCCTTCGACGCCACACACCCCATACATTCCTGTCGATCACTAGATTGTACCGTGGGGGCGTTATCAGGAGCAGGGTGCACCTACATGCCATATATACATGCCCCGCCGGCCGTGAATTAACGGCCCGCGTTCCATCTCCTCTCTGTATCGGCCGGAATCTTGTTAAGCTTAGGTCGCTTTCATCTCGCAATGTATGGGGCTCGATCCGTGGCTGCTGTTGTTTCACTGGCAGGGATCGTATGTTAGGTTTGGAGTCTTTGGAGGTATGCATGGCATGGAGCAGCCAGTTCTATGGTGACATGCCGGTCAGAAGAGATGCAAGGGAGCGCAAGCTCCACGTGCACGCACGCGCATGTTCTCTTGTGGATTAGGATTTTCGGGACCCATCTCAAGATTTTCGTCGGGGTCCACGCGGATGCAACGCGGAGTTGGGGACGTGGAAGTAGATACCGGATACATCGGAAGATTAGCGAGCCCAGATAGAAAAGAGTCGCAGGGAGATCGGGCCGGCCATGAAAACAAGTTTTAGCCCGACTCTACAGACAGCGCGGCCTCTTGACTAACAAGGACCTGTCTGGAGACAACCTGGGCCACATGCTCTTGCTACCTACGGAGTAGCAAGTTAGGCCTAGCCCATCATGGTATGCGAAAAGAGACATGTCTAGCCCAAAGGCACACCCTCAACGGCCCGCGTGCTCCTCTTCTCTTCTCTGGATATGAATAGGAACGAATCTAGCAAAACCGTTTTAAAGAAAAAAGAATAAAAACACGCCCATGAATAATCCGAACCCGGAGCTTAATCAGCTCACGCGAGGTCAACGTCAAAACGCAGACGCTTTGCCTCGACCCACAATCATTAAACTAACCCGTCCAAAGTGAAAGGGAAACAATACCAAAACAACCGTTTCGCCGGGGGTTTCAAAGCATCGTATAGCTACTTGCGCCTGCTAGCTAGGCGTGCCATGTTGCAATGTCATGTCAGCGCAGCGCACCACATGGCGGCTTTCCGGGTTGACGCTGCACCGGGTGGCACCGGCCCGGGGGCGCACGCGCCCGGGCAGCGCAGGCACGTCGCACACATGCATGCCAATTTATGCCAAAGGCAAAGCTATATCCGTCGTCGCCCGTCAGCCCGTGAGGCACGGCAGGAACGCAACGCAAACGCATTGGGACTCGGAGGTTGGAATCCGCAGGAGCGGCGCGCGTCCGTCCCGGTTTCCGTTTCCAGTAAATTTACCATCGGAACTCGCAGGTTTCTCTCCACTAGCTAGTGCTGCACTTTATTCTTCGTCCCTTTCCCTTGTGCCGTTGCAAGGTTGCATAGAGACAGGAGTAGCAGGGAATGTGATGCAAAGGGACGATTTATTGAGTTTGGAGATAGGACGGGGCTAGTTTGACCGTCCTGGTCCCGAGCTTAATCCCTTCTTTATTTGCGGGAATTTCAGACTCAATTCAGCGGCCTGTAATCAGTTGTTCTGTTGCTTTTTACTGGAAAAGTCTGGTTCGTATTCGGGAGCACTTTTTTGTTCTACTGTAACAAAAGCCATGGTCAAATTTCAGTCCTTTTGTTTTTGGCGAGGAATGGTCCAATTTAAGCCAGGACAGTCGAACTTTAAGTGGGTCACGGGACATCGTCGGGACACATTCTCGAACTGACGAACTTGGGGCGGTCGGCACGCTCGTGAAGGAGGGATCAAATCTAGAGCACAGATCCTACGAAGCGATTCTAGGATCGCCATATTCTTCCCCGTTTGTCCGTTTGCAGCAAAAGGAGACAAGGAGTGGGGCGGGCCTAAACGTACCGTCCTCCCCTTTTTGACCAAGTACGTCTGCTCATCATATATCCGTTGTGTCATGTTGTAACCCGTACGACTCAACACGACAATCGACAAGGAACCCGTGCGTGAATCAAATCGGCGACAGTTGCAAGGTGGAGATTAGGAAACGGACCAATAATAATGACGAGGACGAAGTAGCCATCGGGTCTCCGCCAATCCGCCCGCCAAATCTTGACTAGGATGAATTATTGGGGAGGTTGTTTATGCAGAAGAAGACGTAGTACGTACACGGGGATCGATCGGGAGGCCGTCATCAAACTCATGATGAGATGATCTATATAGATTAAGTACCGTGATATAATCCAATATTCCATCCAATCTGCGTGGGTGGGGGCTGTGCAAGTAGATGTAATTAAACGTTGTTGGAGCAAAAAAAACAATCTTCCATGGACGTGCCGTTTTGGAGCAGAGGATAGCCGTCAAGTCCCATCTTTATATAGTTCATCGTCGAATCGTATAGATTTGTTGCAGCCAGCACTCAGAAGTCAGGACTACCTACTTGCAATCCCTTTTCTTTTTCTTTTTCCCGAGTGCAGATCGCTGTCAGTCCCATCCATTGATCCGTGCGATGATGCGAAGGAGAATTCACCACGTATCTATCCAAATCGGATAATTAATGACTGCTCGTACTACTAACCTGGGGGCACCAGTGACCATTTTCTGTACTGCACATTCATTCGATCTGCTCGGATCACCACAATCCGATCAAGCGATCATCTCAAACGACAATGAAAGATCA
Organism: Brachypodium distachyon; assembly: GCF_000005505.3. Classification (NCBI taxonomy): domain Eukaryota; kingdom Viridiplantae; phylum Streptophyta; class Magnoliopsida; order Poales; family Poaceae; genus Brachypodium; species Brachypodium distachyon. The sequence continues at coordinate 73,471,712 of NC_016131.3, read as the reverse complement.
AATCAAGCAACACAAGAGCTCAAAGAAACAGAATGTACAGAAGAAGCACAAGAATATCGGGCCGATACGCGCGCATTCATTCACTCGTGTGAGTGCCTGGGATGGATGGGAATAATAATCGAATCATCGCGTGTCGGCCACGAAGGGCAAAGGCGTCGTCTGCTGCTGGTGGCGGGCGTCGACGTCGGCGTGGCGGAGGCGGAGGCAAGCGCCGGAGGCGAAGAGGGAGAGCCACGCGAGGAGCGGCGTGCCGAGCAGGACGAGCCCCACGGGCACCATCCACAGCTGCTCCCGCGCCGGGTGGAACGCCAGCGCCCACCACACCAGCACCCCTGCCCCCGCCATCCCCACCGCCGCCACCCCCGCCGCCACCGCCCGCCACGCCCACGCCTCCTGATCCCCCTCCTCCTCCCTCCGCCGCCCCCCTCCGCCGCCGCCTCCAGCAACTTTGGATCCGTGCTGCTGATGCTGATGCGCCATTGCGGAAGGCTTGCGGGGATCGATGGATGCTGCCGTTGCGCGCGCGTGTGCGTCTGGGTTTTGGACGCGAAGGAGTGCGGCTAGCAGGGGATATACTGGGGGAGGAGGCGAGGGGGGAGCTAGCGAAGGGGGGCGGCGGGGCCGAGGGAGAGAAGGATGTGGGCGGGGTTATCTGGTGATGGCGACTCCTAGGCCGAGGCAGCCGGGCTCCCCTTTGGATTTTGATGTTTTTATTACGCGTCGGTTTTGGCCGTAATTACTGGTCTCCACGTCGTGTTGTCGTAATTACTTACGCTTTCCCGAAACCCAAACGGCCAAACCCCGTCATAGTCTCCAGCTCCCCCGTAATAACAACAAACAAATAGCAAAGCGTGGCCGGGCTCGCCACGCTGCTCCCAGCAATGAGCGCGACGGATTTACTGCTGGGTGATTCTTCGGCGTTCCTCGCTTGGTCCGGGCACGGGCATAGATCGAGGTGTTCCTACGCTAGCTTCACGCTTGCACCGTTAGGGCAAGCCCAGCGAGAAGATATGTGGACAGAATACGTTTCCAGCAGGTCCGCCGTGACCCATTTTCATTCCAAATTTAGGTTTAGAAACGGGTCACGGCGGACAGCACGTTTGCACTGCACTTGTGCTTGTCCTCGTTTCGCTCTCTTTCCTCCCATGACCTGCATGTCTGTGACCAGCAAAGATGACCAAATGGGTGGCCACGTTGGTGCAACTGGCAGGTCTAAACGGACAAAGTCCTTTGAGCTGTTCGGACCGTGAACCAAACAGACCAAAATGACCACAAGATAGACCGAAAATGAGTCTTCCCGCTGGATTTGCCCTTACACGACTGTCAGTTGCTCAGCGTCCTCGTCTTTTTGCTCACCAAGGCACCACTAAAATGCAACGTAGCACTTTGTGATGCCCATCGCATCCGCCCTTTTTCTGTTTCCTTCTTACTCCTACTACGACAACTTATCTCATCCGCCAGTGGAAATATGGTATCGCACTGCCAAGAATTCCCACGTTGTAAAACAAAACAAAAACAGACCCTCGGAATCTTAGATGGCGAACTCTGTCCACCACGAAATCCCAGCCGGCCCTACCCCGTTTTGTCCTCGGGAATATTTCCGTCGCGTCGTCGCGACCAAACTTGCACGGTACGCTAGTCAACACAAGCGCCATTGCTGCCAAGGCGACGTTCCATCCTCCATATATCCTCCCAGGCCAAAAGGGCTGCTATGCTCAAATGAAACGCACCTGCTTCTCTTTTCTAGGATGCCCGAAATTAACATCGATCTGGGACTCTATCGTCGGAGCCATTCATCCATTCAGCACAACCAGGAAGACACGCATTCCCATCATCATCCGCATCAAGACCTCACCGGCTGTTGTTCCATTTCTTTTCCACGCTTGCATAATTTTCTGCTATTTTTCCCGGCTGCCTGACAAAGATACTGATGGTGATATTGGCCTAATTGATAGCATGACCACGCGTACAACTTCCTCATCAACAATGATGCTGTCGCTCGTATTACTGCCGAGCAGAAGAACTGTGACGATAACGAAAGATCAGCCAACTGCCAAGAACATTCTCCTGCAGATGAATGGAACGGCTAAACGAGCACAGATGATGAAGCAGATACCATAAGCATGTTTTGCTGTCTCCTGGACCGGGAGGCCCCGGCAAATGCAGAAGCTGCTTTCCGTGGCGCATCCGACCAAAGGGTTGTCGCGTCAGAGGAACATGATCTGTCACTCAGGTCTCAGGAGCCATTGTGGAATGGGAGATTTTCTGGTGCAATCACAGAGATTTATACATCTTGCACAGTGAATGGAAAGCTATTTATCGCTGGGCGGTAGCAGAAGCAGTTTTGTCCAGATTTGAAATAGCATTAGCAATAGGTGTCAAAATTTCTGTTCTACAGGATTATGCCATTGTCACCGGTTAATTGGTGATAGGGTCCGGTCTGATCAACGTCAGATGTGACTGGAAATAGTAAGAGAGCAGCTTAACTGCAGTTGCGCAAATTTACTACGGGAGAAATGAAAATATTCTCTCATAGCACTACAACAGTTTGAATGTCCTCCTCATGGAAATAAACCAAAAAAATCTTAGATCGTGCGCTCGTTTATACTTACAAATTACAACATGGGTGGTGCATCTCAACTTGAAGGAAACATGACAAGTTGTATCAGTTAGTCGATGAGCTGAGAAGAAATGTGCAACTAAGGGTACAAATTTTAGCACTGCATTAGGATGGACAAACATCCAATGGATATAGAGGTATAAGCTGCAAAATTTAGACAAAACTAACACTCTGTCAGCAACTTCCACTTAATCAGAGCTCTGTTTCTTCTCAATGCTTGATTTGCTGAGGATAAACACTCCAAGCATGATCAGACTAGCACCTGCAAACCACTGTATGGAAACAGCTCCAAGTCAAAAGGCCGAGACTGACTGCAGCTATTTTATTTATTTTCTTGCAAAACCAAGTCATCAAAAATGGCAATAGCAGAATTATCTTCATCGCAAGTATTCTCACCGGTAGCTCAAAAAAAGCATTGTCACCTAGTAAGTAGTAACTACTTAGCATTTATCAAAATTAAGTCATCGAGTTTATCTTCATTATCAAACACTGAATTTCCTTACCATATGGATATAACTTAAAATGCCAATTTGAGCTACCACCAGCTACAGAAAATGGAGAATTGTCAAAAGTTACCTTGGAAGGCAGGGGCTCCTCAAACAGGAAATACCCCGCAAGACCTGACGAGATGAAGTTGGCTGCGAAGTTCGTGACCGTTGCCTGGAGGGACGACAAAGCTTTGAGGCTGTTGACGTAGCACCCCCACATTGTCACGTTGAAGAGTACCACCAGGACGTATTTCAGCAACTGTGCAAGGCAAGACAACAGTCTTCCGTGACAGAATCAACATATGCTCTAAATAGGCAGTATTGTAGTACTACTAGCAGGCCAGTGGGAGAAACGAACACTCAGGTGTTCACCATAAAAATCAACCATACTTCCAAAAGTTAGGTTCAGGCTTCAGAGTTCAGACTGCCACATCCATACTCGAATATATACCATCGAATTCGCTAATCGCTAACTTGGCACGGCTGAGACAGCAATTCATGTACATGAACTGAACATCAATAACTAAATATCCCGAAGGACTAGAGCAATCTAAAGAGGATTGCAGACTTGCAGGAGGTAAGGTGGAGGAAAAAAAGGTTCAGATCGGAGGGGAGGAGAGGGTTGGTTTAGTACCGTAGGCGCGAAGAACTTGGCGGAGATGGCGGCGAGCGCGGCGTTGAGGCCCGCCGCGAGAGCCCAGGCGTATCCGCCCCCGTGCGCCATGGGAGCTCGTCTTCGTGCTCACCGGAGATCCACTCCTCCACAAGGCAGTGCTGTAGCCTGTATGCTGGCGTAGTAATCGCCAATGGCCGCAATTTGACGAAAGGTGGAGACCGGCCATGGACAGGAGGCCCGTATGGGCTGTTGAGGCTTGGTAAGGCAGAAAAGGCTCTTTTCCTTTCCAAACTAAGCGGCCTTGTACATGGCAGTTTTGGGCTATTTTCTGGTCCGGCGTTGGATTGCAGCCTAGCGGTTCCTACTGCATATTTTTTTTACAACCGTGTTTCTGCATCGTCTTCTGCTGCACATTTTGTGCTTGGTTTCTGAACTGTTTTTCTACTGCTTTTTTACATGGTTTTCTACTATGTTTCTTCACTGGTTCCTCCTACACATATTATCCAGAAACACATATTTTATTGTTCCGTAATTTCTAGAACATGGAGAATGCCACAATACATCTTAAGTATCACATGTCATGGGCATGCGATTTATACACGAGGAAACGCCTTTTTTTTCAGTTGTTCTTAGTTGTTACTACTAGTGGAAAGTGGCAGTATTTCATTATATAAGAGAGCTATAACCAATGCTTGATTGTGTGCTATATGTCCCACTCAACTGCATATTCATGCTTGCGCATAGTAAATTAGGATGGATAACATCATCATCAACAACAATACAAATCAACAAAAAGCACATCGCGATGCCACGCATGCATCTTATATGAGACTCTCTGCACAGGAACAGATATATAAAAAGGTACAATCACATTTTGGTGGCCGGGCACCCGGAGACACATACAACAAAAGAAGCAGATCAGAAGAAAATATGAGAGGACGATTTATATAGAACTTGATTTCAGCTGCTATAACGACCATATATATTCCACAGCATCAGCAATTCACCATGTGCACTTCATTTGTCAAAGACGCAGATCCCGAGGTCGCCGTCCCCTCCGGCGCCGGCGCCCGATGCCGAGGCGAGCAAGCCCGTCCACCTCTCCATCTCGTCCCTCTCGTCGTTGTTGAGGAACAGCAGCGCCGCCATGTCATCCTGATCCTCACGCTCACGCTCCAACTCCGGCTGCGCCGACTGCGAGCTCGCACCGGCCGGTGGCGGCGCCTGGTCCAGCTGAGCGCCGCCGGGGCTGAGCTGCGACGCGACGAACTTGTCCAGCGCTCTCCAGTCCGCGGTCACCATGCCGCCGCCGGCCTCGTCCTGATCCCGATCCTCCTGCTCCTCCGGCAATTTACGGCCATTCTTCGTCTTCTTCTTCGTGGCCGGCGGGAGCGCCGGCGGCATTGCGGACGGGCTCTCGAGCTGCGGGAGCTCGACGAGGTGGCTGCTGGTGTACCGGAGGAGCTGCGCGGCGCCGTCATCCTCGGCCTTGAAGCGCGCGCTCCTCGCGTAAGATGCCGGGTGATCCGCGAACGCCGCGGCCATGCCGCTGGCGGCGTCGTGGTAGGGGGAGCTGGAGTAGTTGGAGTCCCATCTCTCCGCCATGGCCATGCCCATGCCCCGGCTCGGATACGCTGCCCTCTTCTTGAACGCCCTGCACACCACCCATCCTTCTTCCTGCGCATATTCACAAACACATCGCATGCAAGGTTCAGCGAACTATTTGCAACAAGTTCTCTTTTTATTCAACTTTTTCTTTTGGGATATTTGTAACCGAGAGGTGTATATCTGATATCTCCACTTGGAATATGCTGCTGGATCACTTTAGTTTTCTAACATTGACTAACTGTGCATTGTGGGTTTGATGAGTGTACTACTGCTAGTGATCCTATGGCTAGAGCATGTAAACAATGGCGCGTGTGAGGATGTTCACACCGGGGGAAAACCCTAACCCAGGGCATGCACGCGCGCGCATGCATTTCTCTAGCTAGGAGAACTCCAAAAAGGCTTGGCAAGTGGCATGGGGCTCTGGTCTGGATGCAGGCTACAGGATTGCATGCTGCCTTTTATCTTTATCTGGAAGAAGAGTAGAAGACTTTGGAAGACTCGCAGAAAGGAAGCTTATCTTTTTCTGCTTTACTACTGCTGCCAAGTGATATATTCCTCATGGCTCTGATGGTCCATTAGTGGTGTGGTGCAAATGAGTTAGACATATGCATGCGTCTTGGCAGGTCTGTGGGTGCTACTTTAGAAAGATACATCTCTCTTCAATTGATACATTAAGATTTGACGTAATCGCTATTGCTCGTTCTGCTAAGATAGTCTTAATTTCAATCCACGAACATCAGGCTCAAGATCATGGTTTTCAATTTCGGTTTCGGAAATAATTCAGCTACAACTGAAATCACTGATTTTTAGTGATTTCTTTTTCCTTTTGGTCAAATAACCTTCTAACTTGCAATTCAATCAAAATTTGACGGTTTTGGCATTTAGAAAAAATGTTTGAATCTGTAGGCACGACTAATGGTTGAAATGTTTTGACCGAAAGAAAGACAATTATTTCTACGTTCACTAAGATGACTAAATTCATCAAACGTTAGAATCGCATGCTCAGGACATGCGTTCATTTTTTGCTTAGTTCTAAATCTCAGTCGACTAGGGCACCATACAAAGTGAACTAAAGAATAATATAACTACGTACCTCTCTAAGTCGATCAAATTGCATGCATTTCATGAATAGCTTAAACAATAGCGCTATGTGCAACTCCTTCAGATGTAGAAATATGTGAAAATCCAGTTTGCACGATTCAAAATTTAAGTTGGGCATAATTTCTAAAATTTTAAACTGTTCAATTCCGTTGGAAACAAAATCAACCCTTTATCAACATTTTACAAAGAAGAATTTGCGATTCAACTTGGAAATACACAATCATCATTGGTTATTTTGGTGTGTGTGTGTGTGTTTTCATTTGGAGTTATCAACAGGACGTATAGGGTTTTTCGCCGTTTTCCCATAGACATGAGGTGATTGTAGCGCATTGCTTTCATCATCATGATGGATAGACATGGCCAATATCTTAGACAAAAAATGTGGCACGTAAGAATTGATTTTGTTGCTTTCTTCAGTAACATTCATTATCCCATTTCTTTTTAGGACTGGTTTTATATTCAAGAAAATCCATAGATCCATCAACTTAATATGGCGAGAATTATGCCGACTATTCTGCACCCTGTCTGCGATGGACGGTTAGTGATAGCGCGACCGATGCGCTCGGGACCAACCGAAGCTTTTCGTAGACACTACTCTAACAGTTCTTACTCATTTAGATGAATCAGTTTTAATGTGCCAACGCCAAACTGCTTCCTTAGTATTCACTCTGTTTTTTTTTATCCTCTTCAACTCATTTTAGATGAATCAGTTTTAATGTGCCAACCCAAAACTCGTTGAATTAATTAATGGAAATGAGAGAGTGGAAAGAGGTACGAAAAATAATTGGAAATGAGACTAGCTAGAGACGGATTGGAGAGCTTGCCTGCGGAGGCGCGTTCTCGTCGGTCTCAAGGCGGTACTCGTGCATGATCCAGTCGGTCTTCTGCCCGTTGGGCGCCCTGCCCTTGTAGAAGACGAGCGTCTTCCTCATGCCGATGAGCCTGCTCCTCTCATGCACCGCCTTGTCCCTCCCGGTCGCCTTCCAGAACCCCGCCATTGTCGCCCTGTTCGTCCTCGTCCCCGTCGGGTACTTGCGGTCCTTGAAGCTGAAGAAGTACCACTCGCTCTGCTCCTCGTACCCGATCCCACAGTGCTCTAAATTCACACAGAAAAATCAAACAGTCCAAGCAGCGCATAATTAAGATCACAAGAAACTCAATTCAGAGCAATGCATGTACATAACATATTTATCCGAGATTTGATCAATCCCAAATCTCAATAGGATTGAAAATAGATAGATAGATAGATACCTGTGAGATCCCAGGGCTCGATGCGGTAGAGATCGATGTCGCGGATGACGTCGAGGTCGATCTTCTGGGAGGCCACTTTCTTGCGGAGGTAGTAGCCGACGAGCTCCTCGTCCGTGGGGTGGAACCTGAACCCAGGGGGGACGCATGATTCCATGGAGTCCATACGCGCGCACGAATGATCACCACCACCACCACCACTTCTTTCTACCTGTTCGATGTGCATCAAATTCAGCAACGCCACAGGCTCTAAATGATATAGCTCGCGAGTATAGCTAGTACTGGCACTTGCTATGTAAACATAAAAGGAACATGCATCCAAGTGCTCGAATCATTATTCTACGCAAGCCTGCATTTTTTTATACTGCAAAGGTAACTGCAGATAGGTAGGATGCAGAAGGGAATAGTGTTGGTTGGGTGTGGATTGATACTGAATGAGTAGCATACAGACCAAGGAGTACGGAGTACTAGTTTAGTGTGAGGGTATGTATAGGTTTCAGTGCTTTGGTAGTAAAATTTAATCCAGCCATGTTGGGTTCGTCTGCAGTGTAGGAGGAGGACAGGGTACGGCAAAGCCTGAGCAAGAGCTAAGGCAGTGACAGACAAATGTAGGAAAGCTACAGGCCTGTGAATGATACTGTCGACTGTGGAATCAGAGGCATGTGGGCTATAGTCAGCAGGGAATTATAGCAGCAGCAGGATGTGGTCTCTGGTTCTGGTGTACTCACTCACACTGGGGTGTTGGGATGAAAGAAAACACTGATCAAATGTGTGTATTAGTATATACATTTGTGATCGTGTATAGCAAGGTATAAAAGACTAGTTAAGAGGTTAACTGTTAATGATTCCCTACTCATCCTGATCATAAGGCCCTGATGAAATGTATGATGGTAAAAATATGCGGGGCTGGACACAGTGTAATGCAGAGCGAAGGCGTTTACGTTTTGTGTAAACAAAAAGCTTGCTCTGTAGTGTACTTTTGGTTTCTGTAGGCTCTCAATTTTGCAGAATGCAATGCACACAAAGAAAATCTGTCAGATCAAATGTAAACATATGCTTCTTAGTATGTAATACAAATCATGTCACGTATGGACCAAAATTCACTAACAAACGGCCATGGGGTGGTACACCAAGAATTGCTACAACACAATATTCTGGATGCCGGGGGTGATAAAGTAGGTGCATGGTTTTTCTTCCAAATATACAAAAAAAGACATTTTGCTAAATTTCAAACACAGTTTCATATGCACCCACGTTAAGAAAATTCGGTCGTTTCGTACGTGAATTTCTTTTCTTTTTTCAAGGGGCGTATTTGCATTTCTAGATTTGCCTAGCTAATACGTAGAAATGTGCAGTTCCAGCAGAATTGCATGTCCTATGTTTGACTGCCTGTCTCTCCTGAACCAGTACTGATACTACTACTCCTACTTGTTTTCTCTGTTCAAGACCACCCTGCCATCTTGATGCACAAAACACAAGCAGATGGCCGACTAAAAAAACCCCAACAGATGACGAAACAAGAACAAAAAGAGCGTCGAGAAAAGCATATGGCGTTTGCTACCGCACGCGCGCGCCTGCATGCCGAGGATGAATTAATAGAAGTACTTGACAAATAAACAAATTAATCGGCATGGAGAGGTGTGGGTGGGGCTGGGAGTGGGAGCTTAAAGAATTAAAACCATTCCTGGGAAGAGAAAGGAGAGATCGAGATCGAAGGGGAAGAAGGCTCTGCGTTCGTTTGCCTTTCTTTCTCGGATCAGGCCTGCAAAGCAGCAAAAGGAGAAGCGGCCAAAAAAGCTACTGCTGCTGATGGAGAGTACTCCAGCCCTAGCCAAAGCATGCGAAGGGAGAGGGGAATTGCTGGAAGGGAAAAGGCAAGAGGGGGGGGGCATACGACCGACCGTCGGTTTTCCTTGGCGCGGTCTCTGACCGCCCTGTCTCCCTTTGTCGACAGATTCCATGGCACTGCTCAATTCTGCATGCCCTGGGCTCTCCATCTACTGGTGACTGGACAGTCTCACTCACTAGCTCGTCTGAACTGAGCTAGCTAGCTGCCGTGCCGGCCGGGGGAGTCTTGCTTTCTTGTACTGTGGCCTAGGCGCCTGGCTCTAGCTAAGCGTTTAGGTATGTTGGATCGATGGATCAAAGGAGAAGATCGAAGGTCCAGGGAGGGAGACGAATCATTTGCGGTGTTTCCCCTTTGGCCTCTTGTGGGGTGGGTGCATGACTTATTGTTACATGCATGCATGATAGATATATAGGGAGGTCATCACGACCGGATCTCCCTCCATATTTCCTGTCCCGCTGGATGAAGAAAAATGTGTGTGTTTTTAAGAAAGGTGTTGTTTGGCGGTAAAAAAAAAGGTGTTGTTTGGAACGTAAAAATAATGATTGGCCATGGACTCTTCAATTTTTGTCGAAATTTCAGATAAAACTCCAACCATTGGAAGGGGCCGTAACTAAACGCGGTGTTTAGGGTTCATATGTGGCTGCTTGACTTACATGTCTTACCAGAATATATATTAGGTCAAAATGTGTGGCAAGCTACACTTTTTGTATGAAAAATTGTTTGCAATAAATGCGACAAGATTTGGCTAAAACTGTATCGGAGAGCGCTATATACCGCGACTAGTACGATACCCCCACCTCAGATGCAGCCCATTTACATAGGGCTAGCGATGCCGCCTGGTGCATCCGACTTGGTGGAGGCGATCACCATGGTGGGCTATGACATTTTAAAGCCTAACGAATTCAAACCAACCCAATTCATGTTTACTAAGTTTCAACTAAGCAACATAATATAGCTCATTATGAAATGTTGCAAGTAAACTATATATACATTGCAACATTGTGAATATGCCCACTCCTAGGAAAGTTGAGTCGTTGGGTGGCGAGGTGAAGCGGGAGTGGAGACTGGTGGCCCTTGGTATGTGGAATGACTTGTGCAATAATGTGCTAGCCATGTGGTTAAAAGTATGTTCATATAATGAAAAAAATGCAATATCATTTACATATTGAAAAAAAATCTAAATGCATGATTAATTAGTCACCAGACTAAGATATGAACATTTGACGTCATTTATATTCAAATGGTAGAAACCAAGGGGGTATATAGTTAAAACACCTCTATGCAATACTGATTGTTTTGAGATATAATCCTATTTGATCGGAATCCAAATTCTACCACAAAGCCAATTAGCTACAGGGAACATGTTTGGCATGCAATCCAATTCACTTGAATTTACAAAGAAAATAAATTAAGCATGCTCTAATTTGACTTAATTAGGAAAGAGCACACGAGACTGTTTTAAAATGGTCAATTGACAATAATTTTAATTTTATATAAGATCTTCGAGTCGAAGACACATCTTTTTCTAAAAAATTGTTTGTATGGCCTCAAATAATCTATATAAATATGAATGGGTGCCCAAGCATTTTTCTTGGGGAAAGATAAGAATATGATCAAGACAAATAAAACAGAAAATATGTTTTCTCAATCATGTTTTTTGACGATGCTACCACTTCATAACTTAACAATTATGCCATGGTAAATGCTACGTTAATTTCTTCACATACACAAGATGAATTGTGTAGCATATGATTGGAATTCCAGTTCAGTTATTATGTGTGCATATTTCCCTAAAAGGGAATTACATTGGGACATTTTCTCAACCGATTTTGGAATACTTGTACGGGAAAGGCATTTGAAACTCTGTGGTGCGGAAAATATGTATATAATGCAGTCCAATAATATGTTTTGTGAAATTTTGCAAACTCATGTATAATTAATCTTTAATTTAACCACACGAATACAGATGTTAATTTATCTGGTGCAGTAAATAATACACGGAAAAGTGCATTTCGGAAGATTAGCACACAAGATACAAAGTGAGACTTTTGGATCCATACATACTAGCACCCAGAGGCCGGGGCGGGGGCGAGATGTGTATGATATGCACACATATGATGATGTTTTCTTCAGTTACGGGCCATGCATGCACATCTATCCTAAGAGATCGACTCCAATCTAAGAGGAAAAGTGCATGCGGTGGAGAAATTAAAGATACTACAAACATCACTAAGTATATACACACACACCGTTCACGAAGAAAAGAAATGACAAACATCGAACGGCTAGCTGGAATTAATCAGATCAAGATGGGATCAGTACGTCACAGATCGATCGACGAACAAACACCTATAGCTGGATCGATCGTCCAGTAGCTAGCTATAGTAGCTTGATACACACACACACATACTCACCTCAGAGATGATCAATTAATTAGATCTCGATCGATCCCTTCTCCCACTATATATGTTCTTGGCGATATGATCAGCAAGATGATCGAGCTGGCTAGCGAGCTACTCTGTGTATGTATGGAAGAGCAATTGAAGAGCTCTATCGATCGAGATCGCGAGGTGCAGTGCAGGGTCAGGGTGAGGGGATGAAGAGAGATCAGTTGGCACTGGAGGGCGTAGGTATATACAGGAGGAGGACGAGGAGAAAGGAGTCGGGGAGAAGGTGGTCAGTATAAAAAAAAAAGGGGGAGGAGGGGTCGCTCTCCTCTCTCCTTTCCGTCGCGCGTGGGCGAAGGGGAATGAAGGCCTCGGGCCCCACCACACGATGACGTCACCGGACCCTTGTGCTTTAGCCTTTCTATTGGTTCCTTCTCCCGGTACGTACTGTACTGTAGACTGCGGCAGTACAAAAAGAACCAAAGGAGCTTGTAGTATAAGTACGAGCAGTATAGTACGTGGACCGTGGTTGCTTTTCTTTGTCTTCGCGTGGCACAAGCAGCTATCTTGCTCGATCGATCTTCTCTAGCTAGTAATCGATTTGATGACCACTCTAACAATGGATCTAATGGCCAGCAGCTGTTAGACACGCCTTCATTATCTGAAACTATGGGGGCCGATCGAGCTTTGGTTATATATAATCCCTTCACGACGACGCACAGGTTATCCCATTAATTGATTACTTTTCTCGCCCGTCAAAAAAATTACTTTTCTCTCAAACAAAAATCCAACTATCTAATTTTTATGACACAAAAATCGACGTTTTATCGGTCAAGTTATGGTAGTCAAGTTTATCACGAAGTAATTCGGACGAAGTCTAATCTAGCCTGAGTTCAAATTATTACACATATCGTTATTTCAAATCGTGTTTTTGAGTGTGTTCATAGTTTGATTTGAAATTCATTCCGTTCGGTGATAGACATGAATACCGAACCTTCTCGGTAAAAAAAATATAGCCGAGACCTATGGGCGGAAGTTCACGACTCCTCGGCCATCGATTTTGACAAATTACGAATCTTCGTTGCGTCACGTACGTGATGCTCTAGTTTGTTCCTTCATATATGGGCACATGATCTTGTCTGGTTTTGGTCGGTATATACACAATCACATACTTCACGCATCGACCACGTGTTCGACAAAATGCTCTGGCAACTCAATCTCATTCCGCCTTGTCCGAGTCCCCTCTAACCACCTCAACAGCATGTGTTCGCTTCCCTTGAGCACAAACTCGACTTCTGAATTTGTCTCGTTGACATGTGAAACACCTTGATCGATGAAATGTTTTGTCATATATCGTAACCATGGGGTAGTCTTACCTAGTCTAGTTTGTGGTACATATACATACTCAATCCCATGAAGTCAACTAAACAAGATTTCTATTGGGTCAGGCACCAAATGTAGGTAACCAATTAAACACCCACTTGTGTATCGCCACAGTTTGGATCTCGATCTAGTCTGGCTAAGGCTTGCACAAATAGAGGTTGAATCACAAGGGTCTGGCTCACCCGGGTCGATTTGCAAAAATTATGCAGGCAACTGATCTGATCGAACACGTCCCTAGTGACTTTAAATTTGAGTTATATGGCTTTACATCATGATTCTTATACTCCCTCCGATCCATATTAATTGTCTCAACAAATTTGCTCAAATATGAATGTATCTATGCCTAAAAAGCGTCTAGATACAAGTAATATTTTAACAAGTAATATGGATCGGAGGGAGTAATTTTCATCTCTGGTTAAGTACTGTTCTGTACCAGCTGTCTATATAGGACCATGCCTGCCCAATCGACAGATGAACAAATTACTCGGTGCGTAGAGGGCTGCAAGAGTCCCGTACAGTTGTCCAGGTATGATGATCAATCCTTTGCATCATTGCACTAGATTTGCGAAAACACACACCGCACTTCCATTGATTTTATGGAAGACTTTGAGATGTAGAAGTTTGATTTGATGTGAGTAGCTAGCTGCAGGTAACCCTTTCACGTCACTGATCGATCAGTAAATCCCACACTTCATACTGATCAAATCAAATGCAACCCAAACTTGCTGATCTCATGATCAGATTACCCTTGATCATGCTTACCTAGAAATCTGTGCCGTGCGTCTCAGATCATGCATATATATACCAGACTGACGAGGGACTGATGGCATCTGTTAATTAGCCTAGCTTAGCCATTAGCATTTGATTGATTATAAATCCAGAAGCATGATCAGTTGGAATTATGATGTCTCTCAACTCTGGGGCGTAACGCATGCATCACAAAACATGCGCTTGTGCTAACTATGATGCCACCTACCACTGTTAGGGCAACACCAAAATCCTTCCCTCATAAGAATGAACCAAATTTGGGAGCCCCCCACATCATTCTGGTTCTCATTGCTTGCTAGTTCCTGATCAACTCATTATAAAAAAAGGTAAGATATATATTTAAATCACAATGAAATTGAAGGCATTTAATATTTAGAGAATATTTATTCATATGAAGCGGTGCCGAATTAATTTTGTTTCTGTTTGGATAGACGTACGTCAGATAGCTAGAAGTTGGTAATAACGACAGCACCAAAATTTCCTACATGCTCTGAACAACTTTACACTAAAATCCAACTATAACTAACGGTATCATGAGCAGGGATCAAGGAGATCTGCAGTAGCTAGTACGTGCTATGATGATGGATGATTAGTAGAAATGTGTCTAATTCAGTCAGATGGGCACGCATAGATAAAGCATGGATTGGTCAAAATTCTTGGGGTTAAGGCAGTGGTGCGGTGGATTAATTTGTAGATCTTTTTTTTTGTTAAGCAAAGAAAGTGTAGAGAGGTGCGTCTTTTTCTCCTTACCAACAGAGCCTCTCAAAAGTAGTCCCCATTCTAGAGTTCTGGAGCTGGCTAGGTACAATCTTTTCAAGTCAAATCAAGTGGTAAAATCATAGCACTGATTGTTCTTTTCATCTAGCTAGTTCAATTGTCGGACAATACTATGGGCAAAATGAACAGTACTTGTGAAGTTTATACAAAATTCTGAAAGAGATTTATTTGTTTTTTTAAATGGTATGTAGTATTAAATTGATAACAGACACATAGTGTCACACCACCGGCCTATACGTCGAAACATACACAGCCACCAAAGCCAAGTATACACAAAATCTTATTACATCAAAAGAAGATAGAACTCTGTGTTTGTCTTGTGATAGATCTAACAACCGACGATCGAGTGTTTGTCTTAATTAGCGCCCGGTCTTGCGGTAAAGAGTGAGGCGAGGGCCACTTACTACGCTACTGGTGGCTAGACCGGTTACACTGGCTGATTAAGGCGCTGGCAAGCTTGTGATGTAGAGAGAAGGGAAGGGAAAGGCGTCCGAGGGTACGGTGGGGGAAGGGGAGAAGATGAGAGGGCGGGCGCCGGGACAAACAAATACATGGATTGAGAGGGCTGAACATCGTGCTTGAGTCTTGTCCTATATAATACTAATTCATGCATTCGGTGATTATTGTCATTTTAGAAATAAGCATGGACTCTAGAATACAACTTTGATCATTACTTTTTTCACATGAAATTAATAAGATAATATTTTTTCAATAAATATTTTTTAAACAATTTCGAATCAAAGTTGGTAAGCTTTGATTTTAA